>NC_141380.1:21306582-21910033 GCF_017979445.1 Akebia trifoliata
TTTTTAATCTTATTGCTTTCAAATATTTATACTATTTTTTTTTAATGTTTTCCATACAGACCTTATGACGTTGATAGAAGATTCTGATAGCTCGTCGACATCGGATTCTGATAGCTCGACACCCTCTTCCTACACGAGATAGTTCCAGAGTTCGTCGACATCGGATCCACATTCATCATCTGATTCACGTCTTCATGTGGATTCAATGCTATGGGATGGTGGCAATGCATTGGGATAATTCGACAGACTTATCGACCAATATAGGCCGCTATGCGATGGCACACGTGCCACCTTTCTATTCTTCTTGGAGGAAAGTACCGACAGAGTTGCTTGAAACTTATTTGGCATCTGCTCCAGGTAGTATAAATATTCCTATTGATAGTTTGTAATAATGATGAATATTTCCATTATATTAAATTTGATTATTTGTTCATATTGTGGACAGTCCCGTTACGATATTTCTGAGGACTACAAGCGTTTTCTTGCCTACAGAAAGTGGTGCATGCATGGAGAGATTGGAAATATCGATTGGGGAAGGAATATTGCAGAAGTTGGTAATACTGATGCAGAGCGAAAGTTGAATAAGCCCAAAAGTGGATGGATCAAACAGGATGATTGGGAGAAGTTTGTTGATTTAAAATCGACATCGACTGACCAAGAAAAATGTGATAAATGAAAAAGCTTCGTAAGTAAAATAAACTCCACACACAACCGGTAGAAAGGGTATAGCAAAAAAGGCAGAAGAAATGGTAAGTATTAATCTAATTATTAATTTACATACTCTGTTTCAAATGTTCATTAATTTATATTGCTTTTAAGATTGTATGCATTTTTGATGTGGCACATTTTTGATCTAAACAGAAAAAATATAAGACGGATGGTCGGCACCCCACAAGAACAGAGCTTTTCATCGATAGTCATACGAGGAGTGATGGTAGTGCTCTCACTCCTGAGTTGACCAAATCTCTCGTAAGTGATGTCATTTTTTTGGTCAAATTTTTTATTTTTATTTTAAAAAAAATTACTTATCATCGTAATGTTTTCATTGTTTTATAGGGTCAATTAAACAATCTTATTAAAGAAGATCCTAGTTTTACCCATAAGGATATCGACCATGATCCTATTTCCATTGTATGTATGACTTAGATTATTTAATTTTAATTTTTTATTTACATACATTATATTAATCATAGTTTGTGCATAGGTGTTTGGGAAAGATGGAAAAGGCAGAATAAGAGGCATGGGGGGTGGAGTTTCAAAGACTTCATTACGTTATACAACTCAAAGTCGAAATTATACGGATAAGTTTGAAAGAGACATGGTTAACTTAACTCAACTAGTTCATACACTAATGAAAGATAAGAAGAAGAAAAAGAAGAACAAGAACAAGCACAAGAAGAAAAAATCATCTACATTTGAAGTTGGAGGTCCTTCTACTCAGGTAAGATGTAAAAACACTTTAACTTTAGAGATTCTTCATTTAATTTTTCATTAATATTTAATTCATATAAATGATGGATTTTAACTTACATATCTAATCATAAACAATAATTCTATTTTATAGGCGACATCAGATTCCACAATTCCTAATAGGCGAGGAGGTAAAGAACCAGTATCAGAATCATTACCATCATTGAATAATGGTAGGGTATGCTTATTGATGAACTTCAGAAGGAATGTGATCTACGCCAAAGGAGCACTAGTAGATCCTGAGAAGCCAGATATCGAGTATTATTCAATCTGTATCGATGAGACTCTTCGGCTGAGCTAATGGATAGAGATGGACCCCAAGGGACTTTACTTGATATTCTTTGTGGTGAGGTGATTAGATGGCCTAGGAGTCATTGTCGTGTATTTTGAGGGTTAAGTCAAGACAACGCTTGGGGTAAGAAGGTTTTTTATCTTTTGTTTGGTAACTTCATGGGCTAATTGTCAATGTTATTATTGTTATTTGCATTTGCTCACATGTTGAATCTAATGTTTGTATCCTTTGTATCCTTTCTGAAAATAACTTAGTTGGGTCATTTGCTGCAGATGTTTATGAGGTGTATTCAACAAATTGCTGACAAATTTTGAGAAGCACTGTTTAATCCTCTCAAATCCCCTTATTCATCAATTTCCCCCCATAAGGTATGTATTTATTAGTGCTCTTCTGAGAGGATGTATACTTCTTTATTCCTACTAGAAGAATTAGGATACCCATTTGTAGAATCTGAAAATTTGTCTTTTTACCAAGTATACGCTCAAATGCTTATGTCCAAGGTGTATCTAATGCACCTTAACGTGTGCCCTTAGAGCACATGTAACAAAACCCTTCATTATTTTCAATCGTCTGTTTTGCATGCAAGTCTGAAGTGGCTCTGCTTGGAAGGATGTGAAAACTATATCATGGAAATACTTTAGGAGTAGAACAATAGAAATTTGTCATGTTGTCTTCATTTTCTATCATCTTTGAAGCTCTTTTTCTTTTGTGTGTGTTGGCTCCTTTGTCTATGATTTCTCCTGGGACATATCTTCTGTTGAGGCATGTTTCTTCACATCTTAAACTACCTTCATCCAAACTCATTGGGCTAGACATGACCCAAATAAACAATGGCGAATTTTGATATTGAAGGGAAAACCATCTTGGACTTTGTTCCACATGGGAAGTTGGAAACACAAATCAAACTGGGGAAGTTATGTGTTGTAATCATATGGCAGATTGTAGTCATGTTATGGCCATTATATAATACTTGAAATGCTTAAGCAATGTTTTTTCTTCTTCTTCTTTTTTTCCTGGCTTAGCTTGAGATGGTTTTGCTTTATTTTCATGTAATGCCACATGCCTGAATAGCTGATATTTAATTCGGACAACTTTGCAGATGATTTCGACCGGTCGATCAACGAGGCTATTAAATAACCAAGTACAGATTTCATCTCCTAGATCCCTATATTATATATTATTATTATTTTCTTTTTAACTTACTGTAGAAGGAAAAAAGAAAAGAGAAGATTTATGCTTTATGGTGAATTGTTGTATGTTAGGCGAAGACAACCCTCCCCAGAACCTGGTGTCAGACAAGAAGCTGTTCCAAAATCTGAGGCATCCACCAATGGTAGTAGATGGAATGGTCGTTTGCATACCCCTCAAAATCAATTGATTCTGACAAAACTGAAGAAGAAGAAGATAAATCTGGACCTCTAGATCGCAGGTATCACTTCATCTCCCAATTGTTCTTTGTATGAATAGAGGAACGCTGCAACCATGACACAACAAATGGTGGATCTATTCAACGTGTTTGGGATCATCCATTATAATGTGTTGGATAACAGTCATAAATTTCAAAATAACACTAGAATGCCTGTTATTTAGAGTCGATAAAGATATTTAAATGTCAAACCATGCCTTTGAACATCTAAAATGCTGACACTAATCTACTTTTTGTTGAATGGTTTGTTGTGATGGTTATAGTGATTGGGATGGTCAAGTGATAGATATATGCACCATCATCTCAAAATGTTGGTCAAATATTTGGCAATTGAATGGCTCCCTTTTGATAATTATCAAATGTTTATCAGTTCAATAAAGGACTGCATATATCTATCACTTGAAGAAGTACTGCACATGCTTATGTCTTTGTGAAAAGAAAGGGAAATTTTCTGTTTAATTGGTGTGGTATATGATTGTGTATTTATATGGGGTCCAAGGTGAGGATGGTTAACCAAAAATACCATTTAGAGATATCACTACTACTACTACTACAATGGCTCTTAATCTCAACCTCCTAATACCACCCTGCTCTTTGAGTGGCTTCTCATCTCCAAGAACTTTTCCATTGAAACTTTTTCTAAGAAGCTCGTCTTGCTTGGCTCCTCGACGTGTTCATTGCCTAGTCAGTACCCATCAAAACTGTGATCCATCGGTTGCTAGACGATCAGCCAACTACCAACCTAGCATTTGGGATTTCGATTTCATTCAACCATTACTACTGCAACCTTGGTTGTGCTTCTTCCCTCTGCACCAACATCAGCACCCAACAAAACCCAGGTCTCTCTCTCTCTCTCTCACACACACACACACACACACAGTGCTTACTGCTTTAGTGATTTACAAAATGGTTGATTTGAATGGCAGGTGGAGAAGAAGTGAAAGGTTGTGTTGGTTCTTGCTCTGAGATGTGCACCAAATATCACTAGTACCTTAATTCTAGATCCTGTACTCTTAAGTAGTTGAGTAGCTAACAAACTCTAGCTATCCTTGATGCACACAGTAGCACTCTTCAAGCTGAAAGATATCAATGACCTAACTCCTCTCCAACGGGCGGCCATTAAAGGGAGTGTGAACGACTTGCGCAGAATTCTTTTGGCTTGTCTGGTAGCTGTTCTGGATGTAACAGCTTGGGGAGACATTGCATTTTGACGTTTGTGCCATCACCGTCAGTGTGGTTGGGGACATATGCAAGGCATTGGAGGAGGTGTTACCTTACTGTGATGGCATAATGACACAACTCCCCAAGGACTTGTTAGTTGCATCAATCTGTGAAGCCGCCCATCTTCTCGGTCTGTGAAGCTGCCCATATGCCCATCTTCTCATGCTTTGGTGATATTGCAAAGTGCAGCAGAGCTATCTACCCATGTAGCGGGTGCTAATGCCGTATACACCTTACCATCTTCTAAGAAATGGAATATTGAAAGTGGGATTTTTTTTTCAGATTTCATTATGTTGATGTATATGAACATGATCTCAGGAATTCTTCCAACATGTGATTTATAACTTCGACTTATATAAGTAAATTTTTTTTTTTAAATCTTATTATTCTTCAATATGAGAGTGGACGGGATGAGATGTGAGTGGATGGGATGGGATGTGAATGTCGATGTGGATGGGATATGAATATGAATGTGTGAAATTTTTGCAGGTATAAGTTGAAGACAAAAACATTTGGGCATGAAAAAATGAGTTCAATATGATATGGCGTTTAAAATAATTCGACGGTCTCAATCCGTCGATAATATGATATAATTACAGATTCGACGGCTTATAACCGTCGAAAATAATTTATTCGACGGCCTATAGCCGTCGAAAATAATTTATTCGACGGCCTATAGCCGTCGAAAATAATTTTTAAAACCGTCGATTATTTATAAAATTCTATGGTTTTGAGCCGCCGAATATTTTTTCGACAAGCCCTAATTCGATGGTCCAATTCGACGGTCAAGACTGTCGAATTGACCCAAAATTCGACGGTTTTGGGCCGTCGAATTTTAGGTATTTTCACATAGTGAAATGACGACAAGATCGAGAGGATTTGAGCTTAAGTTGAAGAAGACGATCAACAACTTTATAAATCGATCGATCGAATAGGTGAGAAAGAGATCAAATACAGAGAGGAGAAATCGAGAGAGACTTGCAGAGAGAGGATAGATTGATAATCGAGAGTTTGAGAGATCGAGAAAGACAGAGAGGAGAGAACGAGAGAGACTTAAAGAGCAGAGTTCGAGAGATCGAGAGAGATAGAGAGAGGAGAGTTCGAGTGATCGAGCAAGAGAGACTTATAAGAAGAGTTCGAAGGAGAGAATTACAGAAAAAGTTGATGAAAAAACAGAATGAGAGAGGGAGAGTTGGGCCGTTAAAACGATATAAAAAATTTAGTGGGCTAAGCCTGTCGAATTGTTTTGTGGGCCTAAACGTGAGCTTTGGACCGTAGAAATATAAATGATGGCTTAGTGCCGTCGAATTTACCACTACAGTGACGCCGAAATGTTACTGTTTTGACGTAGTGGGGCATACGTTAATTCAACTATTTTTTTCAAAAGTTGTTATAGCAATGGCCATGACCGTAGCTATAGACCTTTTTAAAAAAAAAAAAATTACCCTATAGTGGTGGTCACTATAAGCCTAATAGTTTTTTAACATACAACGATAGTTTTTCAAACAATAGGCTGTCGGTAATAGATTCGGCGAGGAAGGCTTTTACGACCGGCACCGATAGCCAATGTGGTTGTCGCTATAGGATTTTACGACAATTTTTGTTGACTATAGCGACTGTTACGACCGTCGCTATAACCATATTTTACTCTATTGTCTATCTCGTTGAATACCATCATGAATCTTATTGATTGAAATATATCAAAACTAAAAAGTCAGATTCTATCATATAAGGAAAGAAACTTTTTCTTAATTAATTAAGATTGAGCTAAATGTATCAAATAAGGCGATAAATCTTTCTACTTTAACTTAGAGGAAGCATGAGATGGTTCATGTACTATCATAATCTTGGTAGTACGTATCTCTCTTATAAAAGAGAACAAGATTATCCAATCAAGCTCATTTTCTTAGAAAAGGATCTACTAATCAAAGTACTACCATACTTTCGGTAGTACCATAACTAAACTACATAATATTTTTAATGTCTTAGACTTTAAATTTCATGGCATACTCCTCCAATCAAATTTCATTGTGAGATTCCTTAAAATGGAAACTTTTAATTGCCAAAATCTAGTATATATCTACAACAAAGTAGCCCAATTGTTCTATGTTCCGAAGTTTCAACTTCAAACCACCCTTTGATGTGTCAAAAGGAAATTACAATGATGGAGGTAGTAAAAGTGATGGTCTTCTTCATCGTAACATTGAGCATTGCCATTGGTGGAGCAAGCGGAGGTAGAAAATTTCCACAGAGACTTGAGACACCTTTGATTGATTTCGGAGGTGATGGGGTGATCAATCCAAGCCCATACACACCACATCAGCTTGAGTCTAACTATATTATTGATAGCGTGGTTGCTGCAACACCTACTCACATTGACCGACCAAGTGGAGGATCTGTACAACTTGAGCTCGGGTCTAGCTATGGCATTAATAAGGTTGTTTCTCTAACACCTTCTCACATTGATGGAGAAAATGAAGGTACGACACTTGGAAGGATACCTCGAAAACCTCAAAGACCACCAATCAGTAATGGAGGTGATGGCGATTTATATCCAACTCCACCTTTACCACCAACCTTTATCATTGCATAGGGTGGTTATTCCTCCATCTCTTCATGTCTAATCCTCATTAATTGAATAAGTGTCTCTTCTTTTTTCTCTTTTTGAAAGAAAAAAAGAAAAGAAAATTTTATATAATGCAATAAGAGGGTTAGTAGAATAAAGTATTATTAGTTTCTATATATGGATTTTTTTCATTTTAATTTTAATTTTAATTATTTTTTTCTTCTATTCATTTATTTTATGAGATATATAGCTTAATTTGCACAAACAATACGATCAATATTTGTTCTCAAGTAGTTTGTTTGATGGACTGAACATGGTGCTATATAAACTGATAACCCAATGGCATGATGCCATGTGTATTTGCAAAAAAATAAAAATATTGGCTAAGTGAAGAGAAGGTCACGGGAGAATTACATGTTTTCTTAACAGCAAATTTGGACTCCAAAAACCTCCACATGAGGAAGGTCTGGCACTTAGTACTAAGTAGGCCCATTGAACACCTACCTAATTGTGTGTGTGTGTGTGAGACAGAGAGAGAGAGAGAGAGAGAGAGAGAGAGAGTTCTGTTCAACCTCTGGAATGATCCTAATCATTGAATCCAATGGATTTGTTTTGGATGAACAAAAATGCAAGAGAAATCTACAGTAAATATAATTTTATTTTATGGTTGAAATTATCCAATCAAGTTGATTTCTTATAAACAAAATATTTAATATATAGGATGCTGACAATACACGTTCAAAACCTATCGAAAAAAAATATTAAGTATGGATTGGTCATAATATAGATAAAAATATATAGTTGATCATGATCGTACATATATCACCTCAAGATTTGCATTAAACATGATAAAAGTAAACCCCTTGCCTCAGTATGTTGTGCCTTTTTGGATAGGATTATGATCTAAAATTATAATTGACAGTGTGAATCAGAAAAAAAGATAATCATGGATCCCTAAAATCACGGGAGAAATTTAAGGGAAGGAAAATGTCTTATTAGGATTTAATATAGGTAAAGAGAACCTTAGTTGAGAGATTTTTGGATTGTTCTCTAGGGTTAATATTTATGTCTTAGGTATAAGAGGCTCTTTATCAAATAACATATTAACAACCATGATAGCATTTAGAGCAAATTTGGAAAAGTTACTCTAAATATACTATTTGGGCTGTCAAAGGATCAGGTCTAGATTGGATCCAAGTCGATTTTGTACCAATCCAATACTAATCCGAACACACTTGGAACTGATCTGACAAGCATCCCTTCAGTATCTTAACTGGTTGGGTTTTTATCAAATCTTAATCTTAGGATCCAAGTTCGAACCATATAACAATAGGATCCAGATCGGGCAAACCTGATTTGATGTATTAAACCTAGATAAATGCCATATATTTAAACAAAATATATAATATAATTATATACTTTCTCAAATTTTATAAGATCAAATCCTTATTGGAATCCAAATCCTCAATCCAGGCCCAAAGTCATAGGATCAAATTTCAGATCTGATCCGACTCATTGACAGCCCTATTATCGATCAGAAAAATATGGTATCGATCTTTAATTTTTTTCTTCTTAATTTTTTAATGGTACTTTTCATTCATTTGTTTGACTTCGTGTCTTATAAAAATATTAAATTCATGTGCCATGATGATTCATTTGATAACACTTTGCATCAAAACACACGTCAACATCTAATTAAATTGTTTCCATATATAGAATCGATCTTGGCTGGATTGGGAATTGTTATTTCCTGGGCAACGATTTAATGGGCTGAAAATTTTTGAACTCGGGTTCAAGATTAAGGCCCTAAATGATGTTTATTCAGGTGAGTTGGGCCAATGTAGTGGGCCAAATTGACAGTCTTAGAGAGATGGACTCGCACCATAACTAAGATCAAAAGTGTGCAAATTCATGAACACCCAAAAGTTTTACCATCTTTGGGAGCCCCTGCCCCATGATTTCTAATTCTATCTAATTTTCTTGTCCCAAAAACTTGTTATGGGCCCTATGGCATTTGATGAGTAAAATTCTAGTGCGAGGTGTCGTTTACAGCAGCGAGTGTCTATCAAGGGCTGAGATGAGACAATGATTGAAATAGATCCCTAAGTAGTCCGACAAATAGCAAAATGTTATGTTTGATCTTGAAAGAAATGTACGAATGATTTCAGCGAATTCCTTTTGAAAGGGGATATGAAATCCTTAGAGGAAATGCCTTTGGAAAATTAATTTTAGCATTTGATCGGGTTTAGAAAATGTCAAAAGGAGAGTTGACTTTTAATTTCTGTAACGGAGATAATTAAGAATAATGATGAATGCATGCAGTTTTGATATGCGGCTGATGTGGCAAGGGCACATAATTGCATATGTTTTTCATGTGTATCCGATGAAAAAAGATCTATGAATTTGATTCCTTACCACATCAGCTGCATACCTAACCTCGTGCATTCATTACAACTCAAAATGTTCTATCATACACATGAAAATTTCTTAACAAAAATTAAGGCGGTGAATGGGTTAGGCTTTGACTTGGAGCAGATTTGAGTATTGTTTTATAATAGACTCAAATAGGAAAATGCTGAATTAACATTGAAATTGACACTGTTTCAGACATTGCTGATTTGGATGTCTCTATAGAATCATAGATGCTTTTCATCAATGAGAAGCATTTATGGTTGTAAGGGCGGAGCTAGGATTTTGCTCATGTGGGGGCAACTAGGAGTAGAGAAATATTTGTGGGGACAATTAAGAGTGAAAAAAGTACTTGTGGGGGCAATTAGGAGGAAATTTTTTTTTTGTGAGGGCAATAGAATTTGAAAACTCTTGTGAGGGCAATAGAGTTTGTCACTTTTATAATCAGCAATCTCACTAATAAATTACTAGTCAAATGGTAGGTAATTTTAAAGCAACTTTCACTATAGGAAAATAGGGCTATAGCGACGGCCGTGATCGTCGTTATAGGGGCAAATACCGTCACTAAAAACATGTAGCGACGGCCAGGGAGGCCGTCGGTAGTCGTCGCTAATAGTCCCATCCCTATATGTTATACCGACGACCAACTATGGACAGAAACGTCGTTACGTACAGGACTTATAGCGACAGCCACTATTGACCGTCGCTGTAAAGGTTTTTGAAGAAAAAAAAGTTTAATTTTACACCAGCCCCCTCATGTATTGCAGAATATTGGAGATACCCCTACGTTTTGAAATTGAAGACCATGCCCCCAATTACCAATATGAAAAGACCCAAATACCCACTCTACTAGAGTTCATTGTGTTACTATTACCAAATTATGATACAAGATGAGCTACTAATTTTACTTTTACATTACAAAAATTAATGGACATGAAGTAATTATAACTAATTAGTTGCCTTTGCTGAGGTCTTGATAGGATATGAAGCATCTGTGGCTATACCACATATTCCCTCTTCATCGGCTATGCCACACTGCATTCTTATGTAACTTTTCTCACCTCATTCTGATCCCCATGAGTTCTTCACTATCCAATACTTGATCGCCACCCCATGATCTAGTTCTTTGCCACAATCTCCCGTGAATACGCCCTGTGATCATAGTCAAAGTCGATTCATGCATATAAATTAAATTCAAAAGATTGAGGCCATACCCTCTTGAGCTAAATTTTTAGGCTGTTTAGATAAATGGGCCAAGATTGGTCTTTAGAATTAACAACAAAAAGGTCAGAGACTCTGACACTTATTGGATGGGCTAGAATGGCCTTACATCTAGTCCAAACTTGGCCCATTAACAAATAAGATTTGCTTAAACTCTTCAAAAACTTTACACCAAAAATAGATAAAACCTACAACGGATCTGATAGCCTCATAGACCTCCATGAATTGCAATTTTGGTACAGGCTGTCTGGAAGACTCCATGACTGTTTGTTTTTTTTATACCTTTTCAGTTAAGGAATGTACTCTAACGAATGAAATGACAAATGTAAGTGCAGGGTAGGACAATGTATGCTTTTGAGGCAGAGAAGGAAAACCATGTGAAAGCTTATCCATTTTACTGTTTGCTAGGGTGAGTGGCGAAGTGTAATATTTCCCAAGATGAGCTAAATTAATCAAGCCATTTCACTGGAGATTTTGTAGTAATTCTCTTTCCTAATATGTTAGTTAGAAAACTATCTTAATCATCAAAGACTGCAAAATCTACCTTTGTTGATTATAGGGCCAGAGCACCTGATGTTGCATGATCAGGAAATATGGATTTGATAGCATTGGCTTCAACTACATCACCTGCATAATTCGACTTCTTCAGAAATAACAGGTGGCTAACATAACAATTTAAGCAGATCCACCAGAATTCGTAATGCAGTAGCCCATAGAAATATTTCATAATAATTGTAAGTGTCTGAAAAATTACCCAAAGGGGTTGAAGTTGCATGGGCATTTACATAATCCCCTAGGATGAAGGCCAGACTGCGAGACAGAAAAATGTGAACTGCCATAACAAACCAAAAGAAAGACTTGTATAAATGTTGCCATATTTATGAGAAAAAAAGTACATGTATGGATGGGAAAAATGAAATTAATTGGTGCAGACTAACAGGGTAAAGAGATAATCCAATTGATTAGGGTGAATCCAGGCTGCAAAACATGAAGGTAAACTGCTTTAATAAACCAAAATAGAAAGCCTCATGTGAATGTTTCCATGTTTCTGAAAAGTGAACATTTATTTGTAAGAGAAATACAATTATTTGGAGCAGACTAACAAGGTTATAAGTACTGATAAAAAGGATGTCGTGTTCATCCATGGACATATTTTAAACAACATAACCCCAAGCAAGGGACCATACAAAAGCAATTTAGCTACAAACCTAATTGAAGACTCTTTCATCATTAACCTACCTGTAGGCGCTGAAGCAAATTTTTCCATGTCAACAACCAGCATATTGGGCTGCAAGGTAGTGCATGTTACATCAGGAGCAGTTGAATTATGACATAATAATGTTTCTAGGTTAGAAACAAAGATCATGCTTCACATTTATAAATTATAATACATGGAGTTAATAAGAAAGTGAAGATTTTTTATTGGAGTTAAAGAAATCCAAGACAAATGAGATAAGTCCACCTAGTGGAGCATCAGCATATTCTATTAGAACTAACCTCAACAAGTGTTTGTTCAAATATGCAGCAAGAAGCTTATCCTGCTCAAAGGGATAAAAACCATCAAAGAACTAAGAAAATGCTTAACTGCCCGTAGTAGTTGACTTGGCACAAACTTTGACATAAGCTTACCAGCCATCCTGCAATCCCAGGAAGTTCTGTAACATCAAGGCCATGGTTGACAATAGGGCCATCTGAAAATAGGGTGGTTCAACAAAGCAAACATGCAAACACCCAAGGAAGGGCCATTGAGGGATAAACTTCACACTGACTAGGACCTACAACAGAGGAGATCGTATATGAAAGTTAACAAACAGGATGGGAGTATCTCACCTTTTATCATATATTCCTTTACAAGTAAACCCATGTTTCTTTTTGTTGGAACATGATTTATTTCAAAAAACATAACAGATTCAGTTATATAATGGCATCTTCATATAAAAACTTTTATTCACATGTTACTTATGTGGATAAAGCAGAAGAATATTGTGTTTTGCTCAATTTGGGGGCTTTGTTGAACCACTTGTAACTCAAAAGTCTACCTCTAAGGCTGCAACACCTTACGTCTACCTAACTCTACTCTACAAAGACTGCATGTCAAATTGGCTCAAATTAAGTACACCCTAGTGCAAGATTTTCATAGGCTCTAAAGTAGCAGGAGGACGATCTAAAAGAATGTGGATTGAGATATTGAGAGTGGACAGTCAACGAACCCAACCTTTAGTGTTTGTATGTCCAAGTCAAATTTCCCTCATTTAACATGTTTTTACTCGCACACTTCAAGTATTATGTTAACCATTGGTAATAAAAAGCTTGAAATGTGCTGAACTACTACAACAAAAGAATGACATATTGATGCCAGTACCTTCCTTTCGATATGCATGCCTGTCACATGTAACTTTGCCCAGATGCCCAATCCAAGTCTTTTTCTTAGCTTCACAGCAAGTATCGTACTCATATCCTCCGTAGTAAGAAAATTCATTCCCAACTCCAGAACCTGCAGGATGTTAATTGTTATTTGTGCTCATGGCAAGAAAGCACATACATTGTGGCCATTACCATATAGATACATTAATGGAATAGGTAAGTAATACCTACCAACAGCATTGATGTTGATATCTATTTCCATTAAAAATCAATACTAGTATGTATCAACACTCTGCTCCACATCCACACCAATATTAGAAGAACTACTCTAAAATCATGTTCAACATGTAGATCACACAAAGCATGGTGATCATCACTATTTCAAGGGAGAACTCCCGGATGCAACCAGCATCCTATGGATGCCAAAATTGGTGTGTGCCAGGGACAGTTTTGCAAGAAGAGGAAATATCCGTTACTCATGAACAACATAGTGGTTAATTGAATCCTGTAAAAGTCATGATTCATCACAATGGCCATAGTGGGTTCAGCATATACAGTCAATAGGCGACCAAAGTAGTAGGTTAAGAACTGCTTTCACAGGGTCTAGTTTAGGTCAAATGTTGGAGGTTACTTATTCATCATAGGTTTGGTTAAAAATATGCTACTTCCAAGGAGGTTTTTAGAATATTGGCAATCCATAGAACGGAACCAAACCAAACAAAACTTAGTCAAGTCCTACGGGAAATTTGGCTCGGTTCTGGTTCTGGTTCTTATTTAGTAGCAAAGATATATGTTGGTTCGATTTCAATTTGGCCCCAAACAGAACCAAGTTGCACACTTAAGAAAAAGGGGACCGAGGTGACCACCCGAAAAAGTACAAAATGCAACCAAAAGAGAAAATAAAGAGGATGCCATAACATAACAAGAGAGTATGAAAAATGAACAGTTGGTGAAGGTTGGTTGTTTTACTTTGTGGTGTTTGTGGCCATTGGAACAAGCCACTGCAAAGTTTTCTCCATCTCAGCCTTGATTTGTGGAACTATAAGCTGCAATTAGACAAGAAGAAGAGAGTGATAGTAAAGTAGTACTTGGTCTAATAAGACAAATCGGAATAATGCACCCCTCACGACCCCGACAAAGGAAAAAAGAAAAAAAAAGCCTTACATTACCAACCCAATTGAAAAAAAAAAAAAAGTGAGGGAACAATTCATAAGCAAAAATAATTACACGAATTATCACATGAGTACTCTAGATTAAACATTAATTGAATTTATAAATACCTCTCCCTCGATTTGAAATGACTGTAGTTTGGAGCGTAAAGCTGACTTTACACTAGGTGGCAATCCTTGGTATAATGTATCCATTGTATTTGAAGGCTCTTGTAATCATTTCAATTAGATCATATTCACGCTTCACAAATTCAAGAAGTGTCCTCAAGAATGACTCTCTTTGAAAGTTACAATCATATAATAGCAACATAGTCACCTAAAACTAGATAAACAAAAAGAAACGTGAGTCAAGGAGTTTGAACTCACAAGAGTATCGATTTGAGTGACAATATTTGCATAGTGCAAAGCAAGACCAACAGTCCCCAACCTTTGATGATTGTTCGGAGATCCTTTCACCGATCGATCACCATCTGCAAGTTGACCATGGAAGAAAACATCGTGATACTTTCTGCTCTAATTAATTTACTAAAAAGATGGCAAGCAAGATAAGCTCTTTATAAACTGTGGAGTGAAAAATGGGGTCCTAGAGACTTCATTTATTTCAAAACAATGGCAAACTTAAGTAAGAAATACTTTGGTTTGCAAGATTCCATTCCACCATTCAGCTCTATCTAGAACTACAATATGTTAAGATCTCCTATCTTGAAAATTTTTCTTAATGTCATAAACTTGAACCATGGTGAGGTAAAAAACACTTACCAAAGAGAAATCTGAATGACAATTTAATAAACACTGACTGAATATCTGCTTTGTTACATCAACGTTACTCACAACAATGTGCACCTCCACGTATTGCTTCCAATATTTAGCCTGCATAAAGGGTACAGAGGATTCAATTATGTACTCCACGTAACATCTCAGAACAAATAGCCTAATTGAACCTTTTAATCTAGGTACAATTAAGGGTGTTAACTATAAAACAAAACTGGTATTGAAATAACTGACCACCAAAACAAGAGGGTATGTGTATATTAGCCCCTAAAAAACTAAAAGGATATCTCGTTCTTCTTCTCTTCTTTTTTAGTAAATTATACTTTCAAAAACAAAAAAAAAACAGGATAAGCAACAGGCTATACATCAATGAAGCTAGATGGAGCTGTGAATGATTGAAACCCACCTAAAAACAAAATCCTTAAAAAAAAGCATGTACAATCTTTTTACAATTGAAGATCATACATCTCTTTTATCTTCAAAATAATCTACTCAACGCTACAATTATGGTATAAAGAAAGAAAAAATCCACTATCTAAATTCACAAAAAATTGATACAAATCATTTGTTGATTGCTCAACTATAAACACACACACACACACTCATACATCACTTTTGGTTCTTGACAGTGATAGGTGAAAGAACTCACAATGCAACAAATCGTAAAAATAGAACCTAAATCCAAACAATTGGGATTTCTAGAGGTAGAACCACCCATCATTGTGGCTATGTGGTGAAACTTTGATAATTTATTGTAGTGATGTTGCTCTTTATAACCTACTTTTTTTAAGTCAGAAACATGATTTAAGAGTCTAAATTGGGCAATTTTATTCCTAATAGACACAAATTTGGCACACTATGGTGTTTACTTGGAGTCCCATTAGGAAAACTAGAATCCATGCTTATTAGCAACCAATTATAATATATAAGAATCCAAATATAAAAGATTTGTTCACTAATCATTCAAACAAGGTTAGTAGAAAAATAAAATCGAACAACCAAATTACAATAGTGCTCCTGTGGGTAAATATTATGCAAAAACATGCTTTAAAAAAAAAAAAATTTGAGCGAGTTCTCAGATTTGATAAGCAGAATTGGGGAATGGTGGTCACTTGAAATCTGATTTCGTCCAAACATTGAATTAAAATTATAGAAATTGAGATATAATCAGCAATAAAATTTTCTCCAAACCGAAACATCTCATTTATACACATTGCTAGGAAAATGAAATTACCTGCAAAAATGAATTGGAGATGATGCACTTTGAGCTGATTTTATTATCAAACTAAGCAAACTAACAGCAACTTTAATCAAATTATTGGATTTCTTGAAGTTTCAATCTCAATGTGATTTCTACAGAGTTCTCTAATTACCTGAAAAATTAATTCCCTAGATCTCTTGAATCAGTAGAAAAAATAAAATCAAACTTTCTCGTCTTCAACAAACCCTAGATCCACACACACACAGTTACCTTGATGGATCGATCAGAGAAGATGAACCAGATCGAAGAGATCGAGTAGAGAGAGCGCGGTATTGTTTAAGGAGAGATGAATATAGGGGAATCCGAGAATCAGACCAAATCGAAGAGAGAAAGAGAGAGAGCATCTCGAAGAGAAAATCGCAGAGAGAGAGAGAGAGTTACCTTGATGTATCCATTTGAAAAGATGAACCAGATCGAGGAGATTGAGTAGAGAGAGCGAATATTATTTAAGGAAAGATAAATACAAGGAAATCCGAGAATCAGAGCAAATTGAAGAGAGAGAGAGAGAGAGCAGATCGAAGAGAAATATTTGCAAACCCGTGAGGAGAGTCAACAGCGACAGATTTTAGCTGACCGTCGTTTCAAGTCGTTGCCATAGATCATTTTTCTTGTAGTGTTTTGTAATCAATGATCTCGCTAACTAGATTGCAAGTAATGGGTTGGGCTTGATGGTAAGACTGGGTGTGCTCCCCAGGTCTTGTCTTCGAATCCCCTTCCCACCACCATGTGTGGCACTTAATGGGTTTGGGTTCGTCCCCTTAAAACTCGTATGGGGTTGGTCATGCGGGGCCCCCAAGGGAGATTAGTCTGTCACGCTTACTTGAGAGTGTTGATGGGATACTCCCTCGGTTACAAAAAAGTAATGTTAAAGTAAAGAATTCCCTTGTGTTTGAGAATTGAAATGAACAGTGTAGCGGAATAGGAATTTTGCCATATTCGGAATGCGAAATGGTAATTTACCGATGTTTACATATGGATTAGTGTGTTATAAGTAAAAGTGAGTGTCTTGGAACAGCTCTCAATTTTAGTTATCTTAGATTTGACTTATCCTAACTCAAGCCACGGGTGATTAGCTTAAGAAATGTGGAACTATTCTTTTAGTTAGAATTATTATTTTCAACTTAAGGACATAAAACTAAAATACCCAAATGTCCACTTTATTTTTATAAGTATCATGTGTTGGAATATTATTTTTATTTTTATTTTTATTATTATAATCATTTTGTAGCCTTTTCACATATACACATTTTATATAAATACTAGATTGTAATTTGTTCAAAACATAAAGTGTAAGTTTAAAATTATGCTTATGGTTTGGCATTGGTTACCAACATAAAATATGATGGGTAAGTAAACATCCTATCAAATTTTAAGTGGCATTCACCTAATACTAGAATTCTATGATGGGTAGAAAACCTAGTATCCTATTTTATAAATAGGTGGTCATCCCTTCTCTTTGTACACAGATTATTCTATAATTGAGATGGAGGTTCCCATCACCAAAGCTGTAGGCAAAGTTGGGGTAGTACGCCTATTCTTCGAGGATTATTGAAACAACGAATCTAGATATTTTATATTTTATTATTTCGATTTGATTATTATATTTTGTTTAAGATCAAATCCTATATCCATGTTTATTATGTTTGTAGTTTTTTTCCAACAATTGGTATCAAACCCATGATGGATTTATTCTTGTTCAAAACCCTGATTAAATCTGAGATTAAATAGATTTATTTTGGAATAAATATTTTTTCTTTAATTTTAAAACCGATTTATTTCTTCTTCAAAGAAAATTAACAAAAATTGAAATGATTCTAGTGATCGTAATCTTGTTCTATCAATCCAAAAGAGCCAAATAATTTTTTTTTTAAGTTTATATCTCTGCCATGATCAGCAGGAAACCCTTCATGAGCTAAACCCAATGAAACAACAGTAAGGTCCAAATCATTTCTTCTTTCGTTATTTATTTAAAGAAAATTTTGAAAATAGAATATTTTGATTGGATTTTTTGAAAGTTCATATTCTCAATCTTTTTTATTCTCAAAAATTTTCAATGTAAAAGATTTAGATTAGATTTTTTACTGTATAGATCGAATAAATAAATTTAGAATTTTTCGATTTTCAAAAAAAGGTCGCAAGGTTTTGATCAGACGTTACTGAACAGTTTACAATGATCGTAAGCGTCGTTTGATGCTGTTGATCAGGCCTGCTGATCAGTGAAGAGGTGGCTAAGGTTTTACTACTCGGTTTTCTTCTTGATGAAGAAGATGACCTGTTCATTCGGTTGGGCTTTTCATATTTGATTGGGCCAAGTGTGATTGATGTTTTCGTTTGGGCCAAGCTCAAGTCTATATTTGATTGGGTCCAAGCCTATTCACAGTTTTGTTGGGCCCCTTGCTATTTAATGTTTTGTCGGGCCAAGTTTTTTTCATATTTGGTTCGGACCAAGTTCTTTTCAAACTAACAAAATTATAGAAATCATGCTACGCTAGGAAAATATAACCCCAAAAACATAGAAATCATCATCTTGCAGACAAAAAGAAGCTTCATGGTAAAAAATCACTAAAAAATGATCAAATTACCCAAATACCCTAACATCAATGCAACCTTAGAGCCCCCCTTATACTTAGAAAAATCCTTTCGAACACATAAAATAGCAAAGTGAAACCAAATAAACTATTTCGCCAATTTTCACCATATTCGATAAAATTACGAAAATACCCCTCATAGGGTTTGTGATCAGTTCACGCCAAAAAATTTCATAAATAACACAAACCAATAATCCCATTGAATTCCTTACGAAAAATCGATTCCAAAACATCTCGGAACATCGAAAATCGACTTGAAATGCAAAAGTTCTCTTTGGGGGCAAAACGATAATTTTTTAATTTTTAAAATTTTTAATTTCGAAATTAATAAATAAAATATTAATTAACGTAAAGTAAAACCTTAATAAAATTAATTTAAAATCTAAACCAAGTCAATCTCATAAGACTTAAGTCAAAATCCTAATTAAAATCCTAACCAAGTCAATCCCATAAGACTTAAGTCAAAACCCTAATTAAAATCCTAATCTAGAGGAACCAATTCAATCTCATAAGACTTAAGTCAAAACCATAATTAAAATCCTAATCTAAAAAGACTAAGTCAATCTTATAAGATTAATGTCAAAATCCTAAATAAAACTCTAAATGAAACCAAATCAAGTACTAACTCTACCCAAAAAACTTTATAAATAGAGAGCCTCCACAACCTAA
Source organism: Akebia trifoliata (assembly GCF_017979445.1). Taxonomy (NCBI): domain Eukaryota; kingdom Viridiplantae; phylum Streptophyta; class Magnoliopsida; order Ranunculales; family Lardizabalaceae; genus Akebia; species Akebia trifoliata. The sequence continues at coordinate 21,326,010 of NC_141380.1, forward strand.
TTTCGTAGGTCAAAGAAAATCCTAGAAAAGTAGGTAAAAAAGTCTCCCTAACCTTTTTAAAATCGTGATTTTGAAGCCCTAACTCCTTACCTATCATCCAAACCCTAGTTTCTGTTCAAAAATATCGAGAAACTCTCCACAAAACACCTAGAAATCCATCAAAAAAAATTTAGGACACACTCAGATCTAAGAAGGAGGTACTTTATCTTAGATATCTGAAGTGGATCTAGTGACAAAAATGAAGCAAGGAATATATTACGAAGAACCACTCTACCAGTTCTGAGGAAACGATTTATCGCGATCGTATAGATATATTTTTCTTTTATCTTTTTTATTTATTTATTTTAGGTTTTTTTTAGCAATTTAATATTCTTGAAAAATAGTAGAGAGCGACTTTTGTCGAGCGAGGTTAGTGCCTAACACTTTCCAACTTTGTAACGTGATCCCCGAACTTAGTTTCTTTTTATAGATTAATTATTTTTATCCATCTTGAGTCGATGCTCGATTCTTAAACCGTAATAACTAGGTGGCGACTCCCAAATCTCAAAGTCAAAAGCGGATCCGCACACCCCGCGAATCGAGGGCGTTTTCAGTGGCGACTCCAGTAGGGATTATTGAGGATCAAACTTGAAAAGCCCCAAGTATGGGAACATTGTCATTTAGACCTAATTTTTTTTATGTTTGTTTTATTTATTTTTAGTTTATTTGATTCATTTATTTTTGGGATTGTATTATATTTTCTCGGCATCATTTTTAGCTTATTATTATGGAATATTATTTGCTATAATTCAATTTAGGAATATTGTTTGGGATAATCCTAAATAATGCAGGATATTGAGAGGATGATGTGGAAAAATTGATATTAATCATTTTTGAATTATTTTTCTAGGTTTGTATTATTCTTTGTTAGTAGCCTTTGATTCGATTTTAGATACTTTGATTTGGCATTTTTTTTTATGATTTAATCGGGGGCCATTTAGAATGGTCCTAAATAATGAAATATTCAAATTGACATATAAATTGAGGACGGAATGATGGTGGTTGGGATGAGGAGTCATAGGCTTTTAAAAGGATTTTTTTTTTTTTTTGATGAAATTTTTTTTTTTAGCACGTTAATATGCATGGATGATAAGTTGTAAAAATAAATTATTTGTGAATAATGTGCTAAGAAATAAAAAAAATTAGTTTTTTTAATGTTGTTCATGACAAGAAGAGGATTTCAAGAAAAAAAATCACAAAAAAAATATTTTTTTTACGTGGTGTGCCATTAGTAGAAAATGTTTTTTTTACTGTTTCTATCTTCTTCTCCAATAGAAGAAAAAAGAAAGACAGCAAGAAAGGGACGCCCTCCCTCTCTCTTTTTGTCTATCTCTCTCTCTCACTTTCATCTTCTGAAACCGTTTTTATACTCAGATTACATAGTCTTCAACAGACTTGGGAGACCTCTCAGGCCGATCGGTTTCAATCCCTTAATCCGATCGATTTATGATTTGGAGCAAAAGAGTAAGAGCTCAATCAAAGAAAAGATTTTTTTTTCTTTCGTGTCGGTCTTCTTTTGAAAATCTGATTTTAGGTTTCGAACTTGAATCAAGAATCCTACTGTATTTCGTTTTCAATCAAACCTTTAACATGGAAGATCTTATAATCGTCGAGTCTGTAACGAACGGGTGAATTGATGATGTGGCTGTGGAGTATGTAGAGGTTGTTCCACGGAGGTTTTTCAAGTCGGAAAAGTAATTTAGCTTCGGTTCCAAGCTCTAATAGAACGTTAAAGGTGGGTGATTTAAATTTTTTTTTCCTTATAAAATTATGTTTTATTTTAGAGATCAAAAGAGAAGAGAGAAAGAGTTGAGTTCATGGGTGGCGCTTGTACTTGGCAGCAACACCTTGATTGAATTTTTGATCAACATCTATTACTGGTCACAATGTGATTGTGATTTTGATATCAGAAGGAGATCAAGTGTGGTTCTTGAACATGACGGTTTGGGGATTCAATTCAGGTCCTTGGTGGATCTTCAATGGCCAATCAAGGCTTTGATACGGCGTGATCAAATACACTAAAGTTTTGGGTGATTGATTTGATCGACTGTAACTTGAATGTCAGTAAAAAAAATTTTAAGGAAAAAAGAAAACCCACGAGGAATGTTGGTGCGTTGGCAGCAAATAAAAAAATGTTTTATACAGTTTTTTATTTTACTAATTATAACTAGCCTACCTAGTCTTCTTTTAAAATTAATACTTTGGCATGCTGGTTGAATTTTCATCAAACTTACTGTTTTATACAATTTGTTACTAAAAAAAAATACAGTTTTATATGGTCCCACATATGTGAGAAATAAAAAGATAAAGAACTTGGCGGCAGTTTTTTTTAGTAGGATGTTGAGAATAATGTTTTATTATATTTAAGGTTACTATGGTCAAATCAATTTTTACTGATAATATACCATCGGTGTTTGTTAACTCTTTATTTGATTGCAAATGAGTTGGTGTGGCAATAGAACCTTTCTTTTTTATTTTTTTTTTTTTTTGTTGAGGATGAGTGTTTAGTTTGTTTATTTATAGTTGTTTTAAATTAAAAAAAAAAAAGGTTTCATCGCTCCTTATCCCTACAACCATCATTTTATCATTAATTCGACATTTGTTGGGATCTTAATTTATTATGGATCACCCAAAATAACCCTTGATTGGACCATATAAAAAAAATAAATTTGGTTTGGACTAAAGATTATACATGTTTCAATGATTGGACCTAATTATTAGACTTTGTATGCCTATCTAATGTGTCATAACCTTGATTGAGATATGTGTGATTGATTATTTTTATCCAAATGTTAATATGATGGTATATGATTGGATTAGTATTTGTCTCGATGTGATACTCATGTTGTAATGATATGATCAAGCCCATTCGTTTGAAAAAGGCCCCGGGCACACCCCACATTGTTTTGCACACACCACTAGTACATTTATTGCTTTGCATGCTGGCATGTCCCTTACAGCCAACATGGCACTAGTGTGTGGCCCGGTCTCATCGAAGATGAGACGTCATTCATGAAAATTACAACTCCAGTCACGTATCTTAGGGTATATAAAACTGGGGCATCAGTACCATTCGATCAGGTAATACTGAAAGGTATATCGATGCACCCAGGCTGGAGCGACCTGAGCCTTTGTCCTATTGTAAGTCGCAAAGTCACATGTCCCGATCGCCAACCCTAGACTCGTACCTATACGGTATATCAAAGTTCACAAATTACACTTCTTGGTTAAAATTAGTGCCTAAGCAAGATCCCGCCCCACTATACCCTACTGTACGAGGGGGATAGACAATGTATTTTCTAGACGAGAAGTATTTAAGTAAGCCCTTAATCAACATCGTGCACCACCTTTCAATTAGGAATTAAACTGGCTATTTTTTTACTTCAGAAATTTGAGTTGGAGTCTTAGATTATCACCTATACGGTATATCAAACCAAGTCACCACGTATCGAGAGGTATATATGTAAACTTGGGCAAGGGTGGCCAGATAAATTGCATTGCACGCAGTAAACCTAGAGTCTAGAAACCTCCTTATAGGTCACGACTCGAACTTATCGTGGGTATTCCCGAGTTATTTGTTGGAAATAGACCTTACAAATGATGAGATCAGGAATGTACGATTTTGTCCTCGATGAGTAATCTTTCTATTTAAACCAGATTTGAAATTATTGTATTACTGGGTGCACTAACCCAATAAATAGTCCATTTTAAAAAACTTGGCAATGGTTCATAATGACCCAGTCCATCTTGATCCAACAATCATGATGGACTGGACCATTTAAATCAAAATGAAATTCAAACTCTTTGCTAATTCGGGTTCCAACCCATTTTAAAAGAAGAAAAATGTTTTTCAGAAGTAGAATATTTTTCAGAAAAATGATTTCCAAAAGAAAATGCTTTCTAAAAGAGAAGAAAATGAAGAAAAAATGATTTACAAATGATTTAGTCTTTCATGAAAAAATGACTTACAAATATATATTTTACATAGACCTTGAAAATTTACTAAAATACCCTTTTGTGTCAAACCAAGATGCTAGTCGTAGGCAACAACCCAATCAACCAATTGGTCAAAACAACCATCATGGGGATGCACCTTATAGAGAAAATCAACTTCGAGAAATTCATGTTGAGATTCGCTCTATACTTCCACAAGTTTGAGATAGATTGGAACCTCTTACGTGCTATGGTTAAACGTTGGAACCCTTACCTTCATATATTCCATATTAGGTGTATGCATTTGTGTCCCACTCACGAGGATTATTGTGGCATCATGGGGATATCCGCTTCAAGACCTCTAGTCAAGCTCTCATTGAAGATAGGATATTCTTATGACCTTGCCACAGGACTGAACATTTCAAAGGAAGAAGTCAAGGCCTTAGTCCATAACGGGAGATTAGATTTAATACCTTTACTGGGCCCATATCACTCCTGAAGTCATCCCGTGTGGCGCCCCGCCAAACGCTAACAAAAATCCCCATGTCAGATCCCGAGGTACTAGGTGGCACCTCGAAATTTCGGCATGGTCTCCTCTGTTTATGTTAGCATTCCAAGGCGTTCAACCTGCACCTAATAAACGACATACAATCCTGCATACATATACAAAATATAATACTAGCGGAAGCTTATATACGTCTAATAACGTACGAAAGATCAGAGTGCGGAAGAATAACCAGAATACAGGATTATACAAAATTTCTCACTCTAACAGAAATCCTAACACTCAAGACAGAATCCATAAAATTACTTGGGGGAATTGACACCACTAAGGGGTATAGCCCTAGTACTTACCAGGTGATGAACTCTGGTTGTCTATCTGACTAACCAGATGATCCTCATTCGTACTCTATAGTTGCCTCGCCAAGCTCTGAATCTGAAATTAAAAAATAGAGAAGGAAAGGGTGAGTAACAATGGTTACCCAGTAGGGAAACAAACAATTTCTGCCAATAACCCCTCCTAGCATGAACGAATAAGCATACTGAATCATTTTAAAATAATCAAAGTTTTACATAATAAACTACGATTAACTGGTACATATAGTTAGGGATGAGCAACTAAACATTTTAAAACTGACATTACATCAATCAACAGTACTCACTATACCATTTTCTTTATGTACAAATCTAATTGATCAAATAGAAACATTAAACATGCATTTCATTTTATATATCAAAGTAAAGCAACAGATACATAACACACAATGGTGGATTATTGGAATTATAGTGTTGGGATTCACGACTGGATCGCTCCCAATTGGGACATGATGTTACAATTTCTCTCTGGCTTTTAGTTCCTGATTTTGTGGCCGGTCGCTGCACTTACCACGTTTGGTTGACCATTTATCCGGCTCAGGCTGGCCGTTTGACGTGACCGTAAGCAATTGGTCTCTTTTCGATGTGTCAGAACGTTCGACTACTATAGATTGTTAGTGATCACTGACCAATCAACTTCGTCTATGCCTATCAGGCGTACATGTGATTCCCAAATATACAAACCATTCGTATACGACCACCTTTACATTACAAGTTCACTGGTAAAGATAGAGAGTAATAAACCCGGATTCCAGTTGTGACTCCACTCTCATACGCGTCCCATACCACTTATGAGTTTGGTGGTCCCTACCGTACATCCCAGGATAGTACATCACTCCGGATGATCTGATGCACTATCCCTTCAGGCATTCACAAACTCTTTAACAGCTCACAAAATAGGTACATATATATATTATTTTCATTTAAAAACAAAAGAGAAATTAACAATACAAGGTTGGGAATGGATATCCAGTTTCCTACCATGCAAGTGTGACTACCCGGCCTAAAATAAATAACAAAACGGAAACGTAAACAGCGCCTCGCGCTAACAGAAATTTAAATAAACATGCAACCAACAAGATTATCCCTGGATATCTGTTCACCAACCTGCACACAACATAACAACGTAAAATGCAGACATCACCCCTCGGGTGTGACTCTGACATTTTACCGTTTCCTACCATTTTTCCTTTTTTCCGATTTTCACAGTTTTCAATCTCTTCATAAAATATTCATTTTCTGATATTCATCAACTCAACATGAGTTAATTGAATAATAAATCGTTTTTCTAACTATGAAGTTCATTTTTATCAAAAACCTTGAAAAAAATACAAAACTTATATTAAAACGGGGTCCGAGCGGTGCACAAGACCGAACTGACAGAAATAACCCGATAAAATATCCTACCCACGTATAATTTGTTAAAAAATACAATTAAACATATCAAACATGCAATTTCTGGCGTGAATTTTTAAATAACAAAAGAATTCTATATTTTGGAAACTCACCACAAATTTTTAATAAAATCCTAAATGCAATTTTCATAATCTACGATTACTAATAGAAATTGAGAGTTCCTTACAATCTCTAGGCGAGATGATTGATGCGTGTGCACAAAAATCGAGGCGATTGGTGCAGAAATCGAGACGGACCAAACTTCGAAGTGGCTGATTTTCAAAACCGGCCTGGTGGTTTCGAAGATCTCAATGTACTCGTCTCTAATCCCTTCCACGGCGAAAGACGGTTTGACCCCGAAACCGATGAAAATCAAGGTCGAAGTTACGAAATATCCGTATAAAAATTCGGCTGATTTTTGACTATACGAGGTGAAAAAGACGAGAAAACGAAAGGAATTTGGGTGGGTTATGTAGAGAATGAAGCTGCAGACGTTTCTCCCTTCTGCGTCGGAAGACGGTTTGACCTAGAAACGGACGAAATCCGAGGTCAAAGTTTCGAAATTTTCGTATCCAAATACGGCTGATTTTTAACGATATCGGGTGAAATAGAAAGTGAAACGAAGAAAGGTTGGGTGGGTTTTGTAGAGAACGTAGCTGTGGACATTTCTCCCTTCTGCGTTGATCGTCGACAGCGAGCCGTTTGTGAGAGATCTGAGGTGGAAGATCAAAGAGAAAAAAAAATTCGTTTTTATATGTCTCGGCCGTATGGACGCGTTGGGGAAAATGAGTTTATAAAAAAAAAATTTAAAATATTATTTATATGAAATTTGGGACGAATTTGGTATTTCACCTATTGTTTTGATCGACGATAACTTGGCTATTCGGACTCCAAAACTGACAAATGAATATTCTATTTCGCCTAAGTTTTCATTCCGGATCTAATGGTGTAGTCAATTTCTAAAAATTATGTCTCCATCAAAAATTTACATTTTTGGCCTGAGGTGACCACTAAACTTGATGTCATTTTCGTTTTTGACGATAATTCGACTTCCTGATCTCCAAAAATGACAAATAAATAGTCCATGTTGAATAATTTTTCGTTATGAACCCAGTGGTATGATCAAATTTTAAAAATTATTACTTTAACAAAAAGTCACTATTTTAGCCTGGTCCAACCCGGTAATCGAGTATTTTGTAACTTTTATATTCGGACTCGCATTTGAGCGTGCTTACAGGCTAAACTATGTTTTTCGATCATTTTGAAACTAATGGTAAGGTCAGATTCCATTAAAAATGATCAGAAATATTCTAAAATTTTACCCCTAAGTGCCACTTTCAAGATTTTATTAAAATTTCACTATTTATTTTTTCCTCGAGATACGAATTAAAAATTCGGCGTGTTACATTCTCCCCCCCTTAATAAAAATTTTGTCCTCGAAATTGAAATCACACCTTATCGAGTTTTGTCGCGATTTTCACTAACACGACATGAATAATAAACAACACCTATTTTCGATTACCATCTATTGTTAGTCCCAAGTCAATCTCATTTATAACTCGTAGACTTATATCTTCCATATTCCATCAACCCAACACATTCATTAATTAATCACTCTAATTCAAATTCATACTCTAACTAATCCATTATTTGTATAACCATAAGATAATAATCAATTCACCTTGTATCACTTCCCCACCAATGTCTATCAACTACAATCCTTTCATATCTTCTTTTATCTTCATCTTTATTTCTCTCATCAATTACACCGTCTATTATGTTTTACTCATATTTGCTATGAATATTATTCCTCAATGCATAGTCTTACCGTAAACACACCACTATCTTTATATTCAATTCAATATTACATTTCTACTTATTGCGATATTTCCTCAAAACCTCTGTCATAACTTTTATAATTTAAAATCTTACTAGAGGAGATAAATCCTACATCTATTTTCTCACAATTCCATTAAGTCATCATTAATGCAACATTGTCACAAGATTATTCTTTCTCACATTTTACATCGACCCACCTCCTAACTTATACTCTACTAAATCTCTTTAGGATGGATGTGGGCACAGGTAGGTGGTTGCTGCTGTTTCTACGGAGTCATAATCTTTACTTATAACGCTTTCATTTCGAGGAGTGAAAATGAGTCACAATCGAAGTCTCGAAGTGAGCGCTTGTCTATAGAAAGCATTGATCACGTAACGAGAACGATAATAATGAATTCCTCTACTGGAAGGCGATCGTCAAAGGAAAAGGCAAAAGAAAAGTTAGAACCGACTCGATGATAGAAAGATAAAAGGGAAAAAATGATCTATCTTTTAAAAGAAGGAGAATCAATTCAAGAAGTCGTAAAGCAAGAGCTGTTTTATCTAATAGTTTAGTCGTTAGGCCTCCCAAAGTTAAACTATCTTCAATCGAAAGGAAAGATACGCAACTCCTTGTGTTGATATTCGAGGAAGTAACTCTCGACATGAAGAATATACAAGAAATACCTGCTTATCTACTAGCGTAATGTACGAGTAATTGACTAGACTATTGATATAAAGACTATCGTACCAATTGAACATCACTTGTCTTTTCACACTTTACAATTATTCTAATACCTATTTTGCAAGTTCTTAAATGATCTTCCAAAAATTTTATTATTTTTTCGCAAGGCCTCCCAATGGTATAAATAATTTCATTACTTGACCTGTGTCAGTGGTTTCTAGCTCTAGCAAGTGTGCAAACTCTTCACAGAATTATATAATCTAGAGGAATCAATATTGAGTAAAACTCCACGTTCTAACATTATAATTAGAAATTGTACCTTCCAAAACTTTGTTGGAGACAGGTACTTTCTCCTGGGTCACAATCCTTGCTCGCAACTATGATAGAGGACATTCTCTATTGATATGTCCCACCTGATCACACGCGTAATATGTCAACGATCTTGTCTTCGTAGGTTTTTATAGAGTAGGCAATTGGTAAATTGGAGCCTACATGTTTTGAACTTGCTTTATTGGTTCTGTTAGCATCATTGGAGCTCCAACTGCTCTATAACTCGACGATTAGGGAACTCTACAACTTGATAGTGGAGGAGTTCTATATTGTGGATACACTGATCCGGGGAAGATTAGCTTCTAATACATCGGTCTCTTGCTCGAATCTGATCTAGGAGGAAAAGAAGTCTAAGGTCAACTCATTTGCCTCCTGGAGGTCTGTAACTCTATCTCCTCTCGTTTTATCCTTTAAGCTCGATTTATCATATCTCTATAATTGGTAGTCTCAATCATCGATCTCTTGACCCTTAGGTAGGGTTGTAGTCTTCTAAAAAATCTACGGGCCTTCTGCAAATCTGTCAGGATAAGCTCAGGTGCATATCGTGACAACCTAGTAAACATCATATCATAGTCTATGTAATTGATAGATTACCCTGCACTACTCTCAAAAACTCCTAGTTCTTGATTTCTTGAGCAATCTTGGATATAAATCTATCAAAAAATATCCTCTCGAAGTCTACCCACTCAAATGATCCATCTTCCAATACATTCCTCTCAAAACGTTACTAATGACTGGCATCCCCGTCCAACTAGAATGTAATCACCATCACCTACTGATCTTTAGGGCATTACATGTCATTTAAAATCTTTCAGATCTTCAAAACCCACTTATTGACCTCAATCGGATTGGAAAAGTCCCCAAATCTCGGTAGATGTAATCATTGTAAATTCTACAACTACATCCCTGGATTTACCTATTTTTGGGCAGGGAAATTCTCTCATTCTTTAAAGGCACCACCTGTGGTAGTGGTCCCTGAGGTGGAATAGTATTTTCTCCTTACAAAGAAGTCCAACGCTTCCTCATTTCTTGGATTTAGTAGTGCACCTTGCAATCGTGGTAAGTCTTGTCTGTTCGGGGTGGCACGAATATATTATCATCTTTATTTAAATCTGGTGGCCTTATTGTTCCTTTAATTGGTTTGTCTAGCATTTTTTTGAGGCACGCATCCTTAATCGATTGATATTGAACATTATTTTCCTTTATATCCCAATTTACCACATTCGTAATATATCACAACTCTTCTTTTCAACTGATTTAGTAGTATATGTTGTTTCTTATAAAATTCTTCCATCCATTGAGTGGGTATGTCTATCATCTTGCTCCTCAAGTATGATTATTTTTCCTATGAATTTGCTAGTTTCATAATTACTTGTCTCTTATTAGATACTAATTGTCTTCCTTCTATTTGACTTCAAGGTGGTAGTGGTTGTGTTATTCATATTTCTTCTCTAAACTTGTCATGAGACTTAGCCACCTGTCCGATGAATGACATTAGCTGTGCTATTGGGTCAGTGGTCTGATCCAGAATCTGTCTCGTCTCCGTTGCATTTCGGTTTCTACATCATTCACTGCCTTCGCTTGTGTTTATCCGTAAGTAGGCACTTATCAGAATAAGGCCAAAACTACTCTTACGTAACTATGAATTCTACCGCAGTCTGGAACTTAGTAATGGACTCCATTTCCAATACTGGCAGAACAAACTGAGAATCCTATCCTAGACTTACTAGGCTCTGTAGACTTCTAAACACAGAAGAACTCGTAATTCCAATACGAAATTACTAATGAGCTCGGATACCGAATTCCTAGCGGCATTCTATGATTATCACTCTAATATCTGTGGTATCAGCCAACTCTTCAAAACATAGAAGATCAGTATCCCATACGGATCTAATACTATGCTCTGATACCATCTGTGGCGCCCTGCCAAACGCTAACACAAATCCCCATGTCAGATCCCGAGGTACTAGGTGGCACCTCGAAATTTCGGCATGGTCTCCTCTGTTTATGTTAGCATTCCAAGGCGTTCAACCTGCACCTAATAAACGACATACAATCCTGCATACATATACAAAATATAATACTAGCGGAAGCTTATATACGTCTAATAACGTACGAAAGATCAGAGTGCGGAGGAATAATCAGAATACAGGATTATACAAAATTTCTCACTCTAACAGAAATCCTAACACTCAAGACAGAATCCATAAAAGTACCTGGGAGAATTGACACCACTAGGGGGTATAGCCCTAGTACTTACCAGGTGACGAACTCTGGTTGTCTATCTGACTAACCAGATAATCCTCATTCGTACTCTATAGTTGCCTCGCCAAGCTCTGAATCTGAAATTAAAAAATAGAGAAGGAAAGGGTGAGTAACAATGGTTACCCAGTAGGGAAACAAACAATTTCTGCCAATAACCCCTCCTAGCATGAACGAATAAGCATACTGAATCATTTTAAAATAATCAAAGTTTTACATAATAAACTACGATTAACTGGTACATATAGTCAGGGATGAGCAACTAAACATTTTAAAACTGACATTACATCAATCAACAGTACTCACTATACCATTTTCTTTATGTACAAATCTAATTGATCAAATAGAAACATTAAACATGCATTTCATTTTATATATCAAAGTAAAGCAACAGATACATAATACACAATGGTGGAGTATTGGAATTAGAGTGTTGGGATTCACGACTGAATCGCTCCCAGTCGGGACATGATGTTACAATTTCTCTCTGGCTTTTAGTTCCTGATTTTGTGGCCGGTCGCTGCACTTACCACGTTTGGTTGACCATTTATCCGGCTCAGGCTAGCCGTTTGACGTGACTGTAAGCAATTGGTCTCTTTTCGATGTGTCAGAACGTTCGACTACTATAGATTGTTAGTGATCACTGACCAATCATCTTCGTCTATGCCTATCAGGCGTACATGTGATTCCCAAATATACAAACCATTCGTATACGACCACCTTTACATTACAAGTTCACTGGTAAAGATAGAGAGTAATAAACCCGGATTCCAGTTGTGACTCCACTCTCATACGCGTCCCATACCACGTATGAGTTTAGTGGTCCCTACCGTACATCCCATGATAGTACATCACTCCGGATGATCTGACGCACTATCCCTTCAGGCATTCACAAACTCTTTAACAGCTTACAAAATAGCTACATGTATATATATTATTTTCATTTGAAAACAAAAGAGAAATTAACAATACAAGGTTGGGAATGGATATCCAATTTCCTACCATGCAAGTGTGACTACCCGGCCTAAAATAAATAACAAAACGGAAACGTAAACAGCGCCTCGCGATAACAGAAATTTAAATAAACATGCAACCAACAAGATTATCCCTGGATATCTGTTCACCAACCTGCACACAACACAACAACGTAAAATGCAGACATCACCCCTCGGGTGTGACTCTGACATTTTACCGTTTCCTACCCTTTTTCCTTTTTTTCGATTTTCACAGTTTTCAATCTCTTCATAAAATATCCATTTTCTGATATTCATCAACTCAACATGAGTTAATTGAATAATAAATCGTTTTTCTAACTATGAAGTTCATTTTTATCAAAAACCTTGAAAAAAATACAAAACTTATATTAAAACGGGGTCCGAGCGGTGCACAGGACCGAACTGACAGAAATAACCCGATAAAATATCCTACCTACGTATAATTTGTTAAAAAATACAATTAAACATATCAAACATGTAATTTCTGGCGTGAATTTTTAAATAACAAAAGAATTCTATATTTTGAAAACTCACCATAAATTTTTAATAAAATCTTAAATGCAATTTTCACAATCTACGATTACTAATAAAAATTGAGAGTTCCTTACAATCTCTAGGCGAGATGATTGAAGCGTGTGCACGGAAATCGAGGCGATTGGTGCGGAAATCGAGATGGACCGAACTTCGAAGTGGCTGATTTTCGAAACTGGCCTGGTGATTTCAAAGATCTCGATGTACTCGTCTCTTCTCCCTTCCACGGCGAAAGACGGTTTGACCCCGAAACCGATGAAAACCAAGGTCGAAGTTACGAAATCTCCGTATAAAAATACGGCTGATTTTTGACTATACGGGGTGAAAAAGATGAGAAAATGGAAGGAATTTGGGTGGGTTATGTAGAGAATGAGGCTGCAGACGTTTCTCCCTTCTGCGTCGGAAGACGGTTTGACCTAGAAACGGACGAAATCCGAGGTCAAAGTTTCGAAATTTTCGTATCCAAATACGACTGATTTTTGACGATATCGAGTGACATAGAAAGTGAAACGAAGAAAGGTTGGGTGGGTTTTGTAGAGAACGTAGCTGCGGACATTTCTCCCTTCTGCGTCGATCGTCGACGGCGAGTCGTTTGTGAGAGATCTGAGGTGGAAGATCAGAGAGAAAAAAAAATTCATTTTTATATGTCTCGGCCGTATGGACGCGTTGGGGAAGATGAGTTTATAAAAAAAAAATTAAAATATTATTTATATGAAATTTGGGACGAATTTGGTATTTCGCCTATTGTTTTGATCGACGATAACTTGGCCATTCGGACTCCAAAACTGACAAATGAATATTCTATTTTGCTCAGTTGCCGTCAAGGGTTATCTCGAATTTTGCTCAGATGTCGTCGAGGGTTATCTCGGATTTTGCTCAGTTGCCACCAAGGATTTTCTTGGATTTTGCTCAGATGCCGCCGAGGGTTATATCGAATTTTGCTCAGTTTTGCTTTTATGCCACCAAGGGTTATCCTGAATTTTGCTCAGTTGCCGCCAAGGATTTTCTTGGATTTTGCTCAGTTGTCGCCAAGGGTTTTCTTGTATTTTGCTTAGTTGTCGCTAAGGGTTATCTCGAATTTTGCTCAGTGACTGCCGGGGGTTATCGTGAAGCTCGTGCTTGAAGACCTGACAACTTTTAGTTCGAGGAGAGTTTTACCCTCAAGGATCCAAATTCCCCGAAGAATTGCTAATTCAGGCTGCAAAATGATCTGTCACTAGCTTTGACATTCAGATATTGCACTATCTGCAAAAATAGATTTGCCATCTAATTTGCTTCAACCCTCTATCAAAGAGGAGCATCTGTTGACACCTCATTTTTACATTCACCTGATTAATCAACTCGTCAACCCGATCACGACGATTCCCAATGATGGATGATTATTCCAATACTTTATTTGTTGCTAGATATGTTTCAAAAATTCAGATAAAGGATTTCAAACTAACAAAAATGTAAAAACCACGCTATGTTAGGAAAATATAATCCCAAAAACATAGAAATCATCATCTTGCAGACAAAAAGAAGCTTTATTGTAAAAATTACTAAAAAATTATCAAATTATCAAAATACCCCTAACATCAAAGCAACCTTAGAACCCCCTTTATGCTTAGTAAAACCCTTTCGAATACATAAAATAGCAAGGTGAAATAAACTATTTCACTAATTTTCACCAGATTCAACAAAATTATGAAAATACCCCTCATAGGATTCGTGATCATTTCACACCAAAAAATTTCATAAATAACACAAACCAATTAAGGTTACCCTTTGGTTCAACACTTAGCTTAAACCTGACGATGACTCAGAAGCCACAAGTATCTTTTCTACTATTGATCTGAAATTTTTTTGCTTTCCTAAGTAAACCAAAGAGGAGAAGGGTGAATTCTATGGTGAATCTCGAAAGGAAATATTTTGTTTTCTTGAGCCTGACTCAACATCTTCAATCTTCAATCAGAATTAAAAGTTGAATCTTTATTGCGCTTGTGGTAATCAAATATTTCAAACCTTCATACAAGGGATACTTTCTTTCTTCTTTAATATGTAATTTCCCCTTTATACTAGGGGCATTTTTTTTACAAGATGTGTTCAATACAATGTTTCCTGTCAAACTAGGCACATTTTGCTATCAAACTTAATCAATGTTAATCCTAAAGGATAATGAGAACCTCAAATTAAGGTTACCCTCTTGATAGTAATTTTTTTTTTGAAAACCCCTAAAAAAATTGATAAATTTTTTTGAAAAACCTTGAGGTTCAAATAGAAGCGTTTCTAATCTCATTACCCTTTCACCTAGAATACGAGATAGGGCATTCTTTATTTCTTTACAGGTTCATTAATGTCTTTCCTATACTTATTCATTCTTTTTCAGATTCATTCATTCTTTTTCAGATTTATTCATTCTTTCTCATATGCATCCATTCTTTCCCAGATTTATTCATTTTTCTCAGATGCCGCTGAGGGTTATCTTGGATTTTTGCTCAGATGTCGTTGAGGGTTATCTCGGTATTTCTCAATTTTGCTAAGATGCTGTCGAGGGTTATCTCAGATTTTACTCAGTTGCCGCCAAGAGTTTTCTTAGATTATGCTTAGTTGCCACTAAGGGTTATCTCGGATTTTGCTCAGTTTCCGTCAAGGGTTATCTCGAATTTTGCTCAGATGTCGTCGAGGGTTATCTCAGATTTTGCTCAGTTGCCACCAAGGGTTTTCTTGGATTTTGCTCAGATGCCGCCGAGGGTTATATCGAATTTTGCTCAGTTTTGCTTATATGCCACTAAGGGTTATCCTGAATTTTGCTCAGTTGCCGCCAAGGATTTTCTTGGATTTTGCTCAGTTGTCGCCAAGGGTTTTCTTGTATTTTGCTTAGTTGTCGCTAAGGATTATCTCGAATTTTGCTCAGTGACTGCCGGGGGTTATCGTGAAGCTCGTGCTTGAAGACCTGACAACTTTTAGTTCGAGGAGAGTTTTACCCTCAAGGATCCAAATTCCCCGAAGAATTGCTAATTCAGGCTGCAAAATGATCTGTCACTAGCTTTGACATTCAGATATTGCACTATCTACAAAAATAGATTTGCCATCTAATTTGCTTCAACCCTCTGTAAAAAAGGAGCATCTGTAGACACCTCATTTTTACATTCACCTGATTAATCAACTCGTCATCCCAATCACGACGATTCCCACTGATGGATGATTATTCCAATACTTTATTTATTGCTAGATATGTTTCAAAAATTCAGATAAAGGATTTCAAACTAACAAAACTGTAGAAACCACGCTATGATAGGAAAATATAACCCAAAAAATATAGAAATCATCATCTTGCAGACAAAAAGAAGCTTCATGATAAAAATTACTAAAAAATTATCAAATTACCAAAATACCCCTAACATCAAAGCAACCGTAGAGCCCCCTTTATGCTTAGGAAAACCTTTTCGAATACATAAAATAGCAAGGTGAAATAAACTATTTCACTAATTTTCACCAGATTCAACAAAATTATGAAAATACCCCTCATAGGATTCGTGATCATTTCACACCAAAAAATTTCATAAATAACACAAACCAATAATCCCATTGAATCTCTTACAAAAAATCGATTCCAAAACATCTCGGAACATCAAAAATCGACTTGAAACGCAAAAGTTCTTTTCAGGGGTAAAACGATAATTTTTTAATTTTTAAAATTTTTAATTTCGAAATTAATAAATAAAATATTAATTATCTTAAAGTAAAACCTTACCAAAATTAATTTAAAAATCTAAACTAAGTCAATCTCAAAAGACTTAAGTCAAAAATCTAAATCAAGTCAATCTTATAAGACTTAAGTCAAAACCCTAACCAAGTCAATCTCATAAGACTTAAGTCAAAACCCTAATTAAAATCCTAATCAAGTCAATCTTATAAGACTTAAGTTAAAACCCTAATCTAAAGGAATCAAGTCAATCTCATAAGACTTAAGTCAAAATCCTAAAAGAAGCCAAATCAAATACTAACTTTACCCAAAAAACTCTATAAATAGAGAGTTTCCACAACCTAATTTCGTAGGTCAAAGAAAATCCTAGAAAAAGTAGGTCAAAAAGCCCTCCTAACCTTCCCAAAACCCTGATTTTGAAATCCTAACCCCTTATCTATCATCCAAACCCTAGTTTTTGTTCAAAAACACCTAGAAACTATCCACAAAACACCCAGAGATCTATCAAAAAAATTTAAGACACACTTAGATCTAAGAAGGAGGCACTTCATCTTGGAGATCTGAAGCGGATCCAATGACAGAAATGAAGCGAGTAATATATTACGAAGAACTACTCTACCAGTTTTGAGGGAACGACTTATCGCTATCGTATAGGTATTTTCCTTTTATCTTTTTTATTTTTTTTATTTATTTATTTTAGGTTTTTTTTAGCAATGTAATTTTCTTAGGAAATAATAGAGACCAGCTTTTGCTAGGCGAGGTTGGTGCCTAATACCTTCCAACCCCGTAACGTGATCCCCGGACTCAATTTCTTTTTATAGATTAGTATTTTTTATCCATCTTAAGTCGATGCTTGGTTCCTAGATCGTAATAACTAGGTGGCGACTCTCAAACCTCAAAGTCAAATGTGGGTCCGCACACCGAGCAGATTGAGGGCGCTTCCACCAATTTTTTTTTAATGTTCTATTTGGGCTAAGCCCGATTTAGACTTGAACTAGCCTAACCGACCCGTTTATCCAACCTATTTGGGTCAGCCCTAACTCGATTCAAGCCAAATCAATTCAGTCGAACCGGTTCAATGGGTTCAAATTGAACCAACCCATTGAAAAGCCATTTTTTCCTTTAAAAACTTTGAAAAATCATAACTTATACATTTTTTACTCTGATATAAACAAATCAAAAATCCATTTTGAACATATTTTTGAGATCTATGAAATAAAAATGTTAAAATAATTTATTGATATCAACGTATAACAGTAAAAATCAGATCAAGTTGTACCCTTTTGGAGAATATATCTATAATTACTTTCTTTTATATTAAAATTTTAGTTGTTACTATTATCACAAATGTTTGTACCCACATTTAAAACAAGAACAATTAAAAAGTAAATGCAGATATATTAAGGTATAAGTCTTGCCTATAAGGGTTTAGGAAGATAAATTAAGTGATCATTCAAGGAATGTGATGAAAATAAGATAGTAGTCTACCTAAAGGTGATCGTTCTATGGAAGTTACAGGTTCTTGAATTTTGGGACTTAGTATCTCATTAAGATCACTTTGTGGCACTTTTTTGCATAAAATCACTAACTTCTACCTAAAAGTGATTTAGAAATGTTTGTGTATATCGAATGAATAGAATAGTCACAAGTGTAAAAGTGAGAGAAATATAACCCTCTTGTCTAAAGGTGTAAATAGTGTCTAGATTGAATTGGAACATGAGTAGGTAAATCTATGTGTGTATTCCAAAGAAATTTTAGGGAACATACAGTATATTGAGATATTGACCTAAAGGTGAGTCTTGATGATGCGACTTATTTGTACCTATAGAGTAGAAAGTTTCACCCTTAATAAAATACTCTGAAACAATTCGACCAAAACCCCTGGTATGAATTGAAAGAATTGAATCTCATAGTATATATATATATATATATATATATTAATATTTGACTATATCTTATTGCAATTATGAATAGGTTATTGATTCAAAAGAGTTTTGCAGGGATTGAGTCTCTTAATAGCTCTGATTACTCATCTTAGAGGATGAATATTAACATCTTGCTAAGATGCATGGATTTTGATTTTGTTCTATTTGAAGACATGTCATCGGTTCCACTTCGAGATTCTACGGAGTTGGTGAGGACCCATTTTGTTAAATAGGAAAATACTAATAGATTGTCTAAGATGATCATTCGAGTGTCTATAAGTGAGACTCTTTGAGGTGGTATTCAGACCACAGATACAGCTAAAGACCTGTTGTACATCATCAAGAAATAATTTGTGGGAACAAAAAGATCTGTTTAGTATGAGTATTCGGATCAGTTAATGAAATTGAAATTTGACGGTAATGAAAATATGCAGGAACACATTCTTAAAATGTCTAAGATTGTCATTGGTCTACGTGAGTAGGGGATTATTTTTTAAGATGATCTTCTAGTTCACATAGCAGTTTTATCTCTACTTAAGTCTTATGATACTTTTAAGATCAATTAAAATGTACAAAAACTAAATGGGATCTTAATCAATTGATTTCCCTTTGTGTAGGACAAGATTAAGATGTTCAAAAAGTGAGTCAGCACACTAGGCAATTTACACAAGTAGTAAGAAAATTTTAAAGAATAAGGATTTCAAGAAAGACAACAACAAGAACTTCAAGAAAGGAAAGAGATTCAAATGTTTCAAGAATCAGAAAACAATAAAAAAAAATACAGAGGCTAGAAAAATAGATAATAAATAATGTTACTTCTATAAGAAGAAGGGATACATGAAGATGGATTGTTTTGCTTATAAGAATTGGTTGCAAAAGAATCTAGAAGGTACTAATTCAGTTCTAATTTTCCATGAGTCCAATTTAGTTGATGTTCCTTCAAAACTCATGGTGGGTTGATTCAAGTGCCTCTGTGCATATTTCTCATTCTCTATAAGGGTTCGTCAGCAGAAGAAATCTTAGACTAGAGGATAGACCTTTTCTTGGAAATGCAAAGGCATTGCAAGTTAAGGCTGTTGGAACTTATCATTATTTCTCGATATAGGACGTTCCTTGATATTAGAGGATACTTTTTTCATCTCGACTTTTAGACAGAATATTATTTCCATTTTTATATTGGATATTACTGGGTATAATTTTCTTTTCGTGACAGTAGGATGCACTTTCATTATCATGATGACGTTGTTGGACATGATTTTTTATTAGATAGTCTTTATCAATTATTTTTAAATAGTACGATTGTTTCTTCTCTATTATGCTTATCTGTTGATTCGTATGTTTCAGGGTCTAAACGTCCAAGTTCATCAGAAAACTCTTCTATGTTATGAAATTTGAGATTAGGTCACATTTCCAAGAGAAAAATACTAGGATCCTTAGTTAAAGAAGGAATTATAGGCCCTCTAGATTTCTCGGATTTTGATGCCTGTGTTGATTGCATTAAGGGTAAGATGGCTAAGCAACGAAAGTTTGAAGCTACTACAACTACTGATTGGTTGGGATTAGTTTATATAGATATTTGTGGTCCTTTTTTTATTCATTCTCGAGGCGATCAACGTTATTTCATTACATTTCATCAATAATTATTCTAGATTTGCCTATCTATATCTGATCCACCATAAGATTGAGGTATTAAAAGTTTTCAAAATCTATCAAGTAGAAGTTGAGAAGTAGTTGGATAAGAAGATTAAAGCTGTCAGATCTGATAGAGGTGGAGAGTATTATGGGATGATGGATAATGATGGTGTTAATCATGGGAAGTTTGTGGAATACTTGAGGGAACAAGGAATAGTTCCTTAATCTAGCAAACTTGAAACACCTTAGCAAAATGGAGTTGCTGAAAGAAGAAACCAAACTTATCAAGATGATGTTCACAGTATGATGAGTTACTCAAACCTATTAGAAAACTTTTGGGATGAAGCCTTGAAAATGATAGTTTATATTCTCAATAAAGTTCCCTCTAGAGCAGTTCCTAAAACTCCTTTCAAGTTATGAACTAGTAGAAAACCAAGTCTCGACCATTTTATGTTTGGGAGTGTCTTGTTGAGATAAAGTTGTACAATCCAAATCAGAAAAAACTTGATCATTGAATAACGACTTGTTACTTTTTTGGTTATCCCGAGAGATAGAAGGGTTATAGATTTTTTTGTCCATCAAGACAAATGGAGATTTTTGGAATCAATCGTGTTAGGTTTTTTGAACATGGTTAAAACAGTAGGAGTGAAAAGCGAAGAAAGTTGTACTTAAAGAGAAACGTAGTAATCCACCAATATGTTTTATTCTACAACCTTTACCTCATTTGGTGGTTTCACATGTTTGTACAATCATTATAGTAATAAATGTAACAATTCAACCAAAACCCAATTCTCAAGTGGTGGTAGTCCCAGTTCTACAACCACTCATTCCCATTAGAAAGTCTACATGAGAACACAGACCCACTATTATAGATGATTATGAAGTTTACTTTCAAGAATGAGACGTTATCAAAAGTGATGTAGATGATCTTTCAACATTCAAAGAAATCATCGACTCAAATAAATCTCAATTCTGGTGGGAAGTAATGAAAGAAGAACTGAAATCTATGAAAAATAATGAAATATGAGAACTAATGACGCTTCTAGAAAGTCGTAAAATAATATAATGTAAATGGGTTTTCAAAACTAAAAGAAATTTAGAAGGTAAGGTCAAGAGATTTAAAGCGAGGCTCGTGGGAAAGGAGTTTCAGGCAAAAGTCAAGTATTGACTTTAGTGAAACTTATTCCCTAGTTTCTTTTAACGACTCATTGAGGATCATCTTGACGATAATGATGCACTATGATTTAGATTTAGATTAGATATATGTAAAAATTGTGTTTCTGAATTGTAAACTAGAAGAGAAGATTTACACCGCACAACCTAATGGTTTTAAAGTTGATAAAAGAAAATATTTTGTCTACAAGTTAAAAAGATCAATTTATGACTTGAAATAAGCATCAAAATAGTGGTACTTGAAATTTGATCAAGTGGTGACTAATACGATTTTAAAGAAAATATCGTCGAAAGGTGCATATATCTCAATATGAGTGAGAGTCGATTCATCATTCTTGTAAGCTATGTTGATGATATATTACTAGTAAGCAATGATGTTTATCTCTTATGTGATACAAAGTCTTTTTTTGTCAAAAAGTTGACATGAAAGATATGGGGGATGCTCAATATGTTATCGGGATTAAAATTCACAAAGATAGACAAACTGGATTATTGAGTTTGTCATAGAGGACATACATTGAAAAGGTGCTCAAAAGATTTTTGGTATCAATAAATGAGCCCCTGGTGAGGTTCCTATGGTAAAAGAAGATGTATTCAGTCAAGATCAATGTCCCAAGAAAAAGATGGAAAAGATGGAGATCGATGATATGACTCAACCGTTGGTAATCCTTTGCATGCAATGATTTGCATCTGACCTGATATCAGTTACATCGTTGGTATACTTAGGAGATATCAACAGAACCACAATATTGCTCATTAGAGAGCAATAAAAAAAAGTACTTTGATATTTGTAAAGAACAAAATACTTTATATTAATATACAGAAGATCAAGTGAGCTTCGAGTTATTGGTTATTCTGATGTAGATCATGTTGGATGTCATAATAGCTTGAAATCTACTTCAGATTATATTTTCATATTTGGGCATGAAGTTATCTCATGGAGAAGCTTAAAACATATCATTTTGATAAATTCAACTATGTATTCAAATTTCATTGGATGCTATAAAGTAACTCGTCAAACAGTTTGGTTGAAGAATTTTATTGGCGAATTAAATATTGTGGATTCCATTGATAGGCATATTGTTATTTATTGTGATAATAATGCTGCTACTGATTTTGCAAAGAATAAAATAGTAATCAGAAGAAATAAGCACATTGAAATAAAGTACATTTTAGTATGTGAAAAGGTTCGTAAATGATTGATCGAGATTACCAAGATAGATTTTAACAATAAGATAATTGACCCTCTTACAAAAGGACTCCCACCAAAGATTTTCAAGGAACATGTAACTCGTATGGGAGTTATCATGTCATTTATTCAAGTTATTTAAGTATTGAATTTTGTATGCTTGTTTTGATTTATTTATACTCCTAATAGACTATTTATTACTGCTTAAAGAAATTGATCATAATTATTCATTATGTATTATTGGGTATACATGTTATCATTACCTGTGAGCATCTGTACTCGTAAAGTGTTAAAATTACTTAGACTAGACGTGACTTGGCATCACGTTGATGAAGTCTTCATTCTAAACAGAAAGGTGATGGAACATTACATGATTGGTTGGCAGTAAAATATCAGAATGACATACGATGAGTATGAAACTAGACACCTAATAAATGTACATACATACTACATTGAAGAGTGTACATTGCCCTAATATCACAAAGAAATTTTAAGTAAATGTAAACTCTTGAATTTATTGATGGTACTAGTTTTGAGACCATGGAATTGCCTTAGGGTTGACAAATGAGCACTTTGTTACATCTATGATCCATCATTAGTGGTATCTTTGAATGAAGGTGACAGTTAAAGATTATCTAAATTATTTTGAACAATTATTTTTCAAAAGAGTACACTTAATTATTCAAAAAATAACAATCCAGAGAATTGTTTTAAACAAAAGGTATAGGTGAAGACCAAGTGGGAGATTGTTAGAATATTATTATTTTTAAAATTATTAAAATTATTTTGTAGACTTTTCACATATACCAAGTTTATATAAATACTAGATTGTAATTTATTCAAAACATGAAAGGTAAAATTGGAAATCATGCTTGTGATCTGGCATTGGTTACTAACATCAAATATGATAGATTAGTGAACATCTTATCAAATTTTAAGTGGTATTCACCTAATACTAGAATTTTACTATGGGTAAAAAATCTAGTATCTTCTTTTATAAATAGATGGTTGTCCCCCTCTTTACACATAGATTATTCTATTATTGAGATAGAGGTTCTCATTACCAAATGTGTAGGCAAAATTGGGGCAGTATGCCTATTCTTCCTAGTTCAAGATCGACATCAAAGTATTCTTCGCCAATTATCGAAACAGTGAATCCATGTATTCTATACTTATTGTTTCAATTCGATTATTATGTTTTGTTCAAGATCAAATCCTTGATCCATTTTTATTATATTTGTGGTTTTTTCCCAACATCATGATCCAAAATATTAGAATGTTTCAGTATCAAAGATTTTCCATATTCTATGGAGGATCAAATAGCTTTAATTTCTCAACAAACTCAATCAATCGTATACACCACAACTCCTTGATCTTAGTGTAGCTACATCTCTACATCCAAAATTATCTTATCTACATCTCTCCTACTTGAAGTTAATCTCTTGTAATTGTAGATAGATAGAATTCTTTGTAACTACATTATAGGATGTGTAGAACCTCTTACGAATTAAAAAACGAAGAGTTCCCAACATTTTAAAGACTTTTTATGGTATCAGAGCTACTTCATACTCACGTCATACTCAATTTCTTCTCTTCTCATTTGTTATCTGTTATGACCTTTTGCTTTAAGTTGAGCAATTCTAGCACTTCACATTATTCTTCCATTGTCTCATCTAACATCTCTCATATCACTAATATAAATCATCTCATCTCCATCAAGTTAGATCGCAAGAACTATCTCCTATGGCGAACACAATTTATCTTTTTTTTAAAGGATATGATCTCGAAGGCTGTGTGAATGGTACTTAATCTTGTCTACCCCAATAGCTTCCATCAACATAATTTGGCCAATCAACTCCAAATCTAACATTACAGCTTGGCACAAATAGGTTTAGATCCTATTAGGATAGATCCTTTCTTTTTTTTTTGAACATGTCTTGGCTTAAGTTGTAGACCTTACATCTTCTCAATCCGTATGGCTAGCTCTTGAACGAATGTTTGCATCCAAATCTCGTGCTCACATTAACACTTTAAGATGAGAATTACAGACCTTGCGTAAGGGCACAAAGCCCATGACAGATTATCTTTATCATGTTAAAACCCTTGTTGATAGCCTTGTTGCATCAGGTCAAATCATTCAAGATTTCGATCTTCAACAGTTAATACTTGTTGGTCTCCCAACCCTTGAATGTGATGTTGTCTATAAACTCTCACAACTACTATTGAAGACACTCCTATGGAGGATTTTTAGGCTCACTTACTAACCTTTGAACATTGTCTTGATCTGCACAATGCTTCCACAGACACTACCTCACTTTCGACTAATGTGACCACTTAATCTCAAAAACATTCCTCTAATCATGGACATCAACAATCAACTCGAGGTCATGGACAACAAAACCATGGTAGGGAAGGCAGAGGACATTCTTATATGTCTTCTAATAATGGCGCTCATTCTCCTATCCAATGCATTATACCTTTTTCGACTTCTTCACGTGGAGCATGTCAAGTGTGTGGCCTCAACAATCACATTGCTCTTACATGTTGGTACCACTTTGATCACTCATATCATAGTGATCCTCCTTCTAGTAACTCTACTCTTTTGGTTGCCCCAACATCTCTCCCTGATCTTAATTGATACCCTGATTCAAGTGCAACAAATCATTGTATTGCAGATATGGCAAATCTTAATTTTCGCTTGGAGTATCATGGCCCTAACTCTATCAAAATAGGTAATAGTCAAATCATTCCCATTACCCATATAGGTACTTTTTTCATTCATACCCTATCCAAATCCTTTCCCTTACATAATACTTATCGTGTTCCTGCTTTAACTCAAAATATTTTATTTGTCACTCAATTCACTAAAAATAATGATGTTTATTTTGAATTTCATACTACTTTTTGTTGTTGTTAAGGATCTCATGACAGGGATGAAAGTATTGCAGGGATAGAGTAAAGGGGGCCTCTACTGCTTGGAAAACTCTATAAGCCCAAAGTCTAATGCTTCTTCTACATTTCTAGGTGTCAAAACATCATTGGACACATGACATCATCGTCTTGACCATCCAATGATGTGTATTGTCAATCAAGTCCTGTCTAAGAATAAATTACCGATCTTTACTACTAAGTTTACTTTTTGTGCCTCATATCAAATGGGCAAAAGTCATCTTCTTCCTTTTATTTCAAGTAGTAATGTCTATACAAAACCATTGGAACTTATCTTCTTTGATATTTGGGGGCCTTCTCCCATCTCTTCAACTAATGAAAATAAATATTACATTCATTTTAACGATGCATTTAGTTGATTCACGTGGATTTTTCCCATCGCTCATAAATCTACTGCCTTTCATGTATTTCAAGTTTTCAAAGCAAAAAATAGAAAATCTTTTAAATTACAAAATTCAAAGTATTCAAAGTATTCAAAGTATTCAAACAAATAGGGGTATGGAATATAAACCATTCTCCTCCATTTTGAATACTCATGGCATCACTTATCGTCTATCATGCACTCATACTCATGAATAAAATGGATTGGCCGAAAGAAAGCACAGGCATATAGTTGAGACTAGTTTAACATTATTGTCTACTTCCTCTCTTCCTCTCACTTATTGGGATGATGTCATTACCACTGCAGCCTACTTAATAAATCGTTTGCCATCTCCTATTCTTAAAAATAAGTCTCCATGGGAAATACTTTTTCACAAAACTCTTGATTATACCTTCCTCAAGGTCTTTGGCTGTGAATTTTTTCCTCATCTTCATTCATACAATACAAATAAATTAATGTTTCATTCCCTTCCTTGTGTATTCTTGGGCTATAATGGCTCCCATAGAGGCTACTAGTGCTTGCATGTCCTTACACATTGTATCTACTTCTCTCATAATGTCACCTTCAATGAAAATAAATTTCCCTTTGCCTTACCCTCCATAATATCCTCACCACCATCTAATCCTCGGCCAAGTATCATTGGCTCATCAGCTCTCTTAACCTCCCAATTGTCTACCCAGTTTCCATTCTCTTCTATAAACCCAATTTCCAAATAACTGCTAAATACAACTTCAACCCCCACCTTGCCTACTAATCCCACCCCCAAACCACCACTTCACCACCCCAAACTGTTTCTCCTTCAAACCAAGAAAATTATAATCATTTAATGATAACCCGCATTCAACATGGCACAATCCAAGATAGAGATTACCATCATCTTCATCATGGATTGGTTTACTCCTCCACAACTTCACAATCTAAATCAGCAGTCCTTCCCATGAACCTTATTCAAAGGCAGCCCATTTTACACACAAAATTGTTTCCTCAACCAAACACCTAATTCTTGACCTTTATAATGACATCGAACCTACATGTTTTACCTAAGCACAAAAGAACATTCAATGACGCGAAGCCATGGGTGATGAAATAAATTCACTACTTCAAACAGGTATTTGAAGGGTTGTTCCATTTACACCACAACAAAACATTGTTGGTTGTAATGGGTTTTTCGCATCAAAAGAAAACCGGATGGGTCCATTGATAGATATCCTATTCGACTTGTAGCAAATGGGCTTCATCAACAACATGGGCTAGATTATGGACATACCTTTAGTCTAGTCGTCAAACCAAGCACAAATTGTTTGGTTCTTGCCATTACAATATCTAAAAATTGGCCAATACAACAATTAAATGTCCAAAATGCCTTTATACATAGAAAATTGGAAGAGGAAGTCTATATGACTCAACCACCTGAATTTTTCAATCAAGACTTTCCAACGCATGTATGTCGTCTACATTGCTCTATTTATGGTCTCAAACAGGCTCCTCGTATTTGGTATCATCAATTGAGCATTTTTCTACGTCATATTAGCTTCATCATATCTAAGTCAGACAACTCTTTATTTATCATGGATACCTCGCATGCAGTTGTGTACATTCTTATCTATGTTGATGATATCATTATCATAGGATCAAGTACAGAAGTTATATGTTCCATCATTGCAAAGCTTCTTTTAGAATTTCCTGTGAAAGATCTTGGCCCTTTCTCCTACTATTTGGGTGTTGAAGCTTCAAGAAAACATAATAAGTGCTTTCTTTACCAGCATAGATATATCATAGACTTGTTAACCAAGTGCAAAATGGATGCTGTTAAACCAGCTACAACCCCTATGGCAGCCAAAACAAAACTCTCAAAGTATGTTGGTGATCCATTTTTTGCAAATACTGTTGGCGCTCTCTAATATCTATCATTCACTCGACCTGACATAACATTTTCAGTAAATAAAGTTTGTCAATTTATGCACAGTCCTACTGATGATCACTGGATTGCAGTCAAACGGATTCTACGTTACCTAAAAGGCACACTAACTTATGGTATATGGATTCGTCTTTCTTCGTCAATTACTTTGCATGCATTTTGTGATGCAGATTGGGTTGGTTGCCCAGATAATAGAAGAACCACAAGTGGCGTATGTACTTTCTTTGGTCTTAATCTCATCATTTGGAGCTCTAAAAAACAGGCTATTATATCTCAATTGAGCACAAAATCTAAATATCGGGGTATTGCGCTAACTACATCAGAAGTTACTTGGCTCCAATCTCTCTTAAAAGAAATCGTCATTCCTCTTACACCCACCCCAACCTTATGGTGTAATAATCTTGGGCTACTTATCTTTCTGTGAATCCGATGTTCCATGCGCGCATGAAAAATGTTGAAATAGACTTTCATTTTGTACGAGAGAAGGTTGTATGCAAAGATCTCATGGTTCGTTTTATCTCCTCCAATGAAAAAATCACGGATATTCTCACCATGAGCTTGAGTATGCCTTGCTTTCAACAACTTCAAATCAAATTGACAATCATTGATGGGCCGCTTAGTTTGCGGGGGTATATCAAAGATCTCCAGATTTTATGGAGGATCACACGACTTTAGTTTCTCAACAAAGTCAACCAACCATGTACACCACAACTCCTTGATCTTAGTGTATCTACATCTCTACATCTCAGCTTATCTTATCTACATCTCTCCTACTTGAAGTTAATCTCTTGTAGTTATAGATAAATAGAATTCTTTGTAACTGCATTATAAAAGAATGTATAGAACCTCTCATGAATTAAAAAACAAAGAGTTCTCAATATTTTAAAGACTCTTTATCTAATCAAGACCTGTGTTATCTTGTTCATAGGTACGCTTGGTTCAAATGTCACTCTAGAATGAACCTCATTTGTAGGGGTAGATAGAAATGAGGACATTTGAAGGTTGAATAGAAGAGTAGGGTTAAAAAGAAGTTGAAAATTGTTGAGTTCAGTCCCACATCGGACACCCCTTATAAGTTCTTGGGCCTCTCCACTAATTGTCAATTGGTTTTGAGTTAGACCCCAATTTATCATGGTATCAGAGTGGGCATTTTCTTTCCTCCACATCACCTAGTTCATATCTCCATGTGCTTGGCCACATCCACGATGATTAGACATACAAAAAAAAAATTTGCTATATGAATTTTGGTGTGATCCACGAATATCAAGAAAAATAGAAAATTCTAAAAATTGAAAAGATGATTGTTGTTCAGTAAGACTTAATTCTTCACACAATAGAAAGTTGTCAAGTTCTTCCACAATAACCGGATCTGACTGAGTCTAGATTGAGGTTGCAAAAGATTTATATTCATATGGTAACCCATTTAAGACATTAACCACATGATTTTCATCTTCAACCGGTTTACCCACAATTGCCAGTTGATCTGTAATTCGCTTGATTTTAAAAAGGTATTCAGATATTCAAGAATTACTTTTCTTAAGTGTTTAGGGTTGGGATTTTAATTGAATAATGTGGGAACGTGAGAGACTCAGCGTTCCAAGGATTGCCATATTGATGCAGAAGTATGCAGTCCTGCAACATATGGTAATACAATCTGAAATAGTAGCATTGATCTAACTTACGAGATGTTGGGCTAGTCGTTTGCATTCAAGAAACGTAGGGTTGATTTTTATTGATGGTTGTCCAGCCGCATCATGTACATATTTTTTTGGGCATGGGATAATCCATCCACAAACCCAATGAGTCCATGAACTTTAAGGATTAGAAGAAATTGCGAATGCCAAAAGATGTAATTACCATGATCTAATTTGATTGAAACCAAGTTTGTGATATTATCAGTCACAAACAGCGTAAATGAGTTTGAGTTGAAGAGGAAGATGATGTCATAATTGCAAAACAAAAGGATGTAAGTCTAATACTATTTTGATACCATAGAAGAAGATAAAGATTAATGAATGGCTTCCACTCTCTTAACTAATTAAAATAGAGAGGATGAACATCTTATAATATAATAAAGTCAACTACAATTGGTTAACAAAATTCAAAATTTAAAAATCATCTAACTACCCAAATAACAACTGAAAAGAAAATTGAAACATATGGAGTCTAAGGGTCTATTATTTATATAAACCAACTTCATCTCCAGAAATTATCTTTTAGAAGAAGTAGAAGCCTAGAGCTTAAAAAGCTACATTCAG
Source organism: Akebia trifoliata (assembly GCF_017979445.1). Lineage (NCBI taxonomy): Eukaryota > Viridiplantae > Streptophyta > Magnoliopsida > Ranunculales > Lardizabalaceae > Akebia > Akebia trifoliata. The sequence goes on from NC_141380.1 coordinate 21,355,988, forward strand.
CAAAAGCTTGGGGGCCGTGTTGTTACAGGAACCTCAAGTACATAGAACATAAGTACTCCTAGAAGTACTTTTTGAAGTACTGTCTGGAGTATGTGGATAATTGTTGTGTGTTTGGATGCAGGTTCTGAGAAGTATTGTCAGAAGTACTTTTGATAGAGTTTTGTGTTTGAGAACTATTTTAGATTTTGTTAAAATGATCAGAATACCCTTATAAGTATCAAGTACTATTTTTAACATTATAACTCAACAAATTATGCTCCAAAAGAAATAAAAGTAGTTTCTATTTGTATTCATAAAAACTTATATAAACACCCAACAATTATAAAAAAAATGGAATATATTATGAGCAAATATAAACAACCACTAAAAATATGAATAAGCTTTTACCATATCAATGGATTGTAAAGTTGTATGTAATTGTTCACATCAATCTTGCAAGAAAAAACTTTCAACCATGGTTGGAACCCTCATGGATAAATCATTGAGTGAACACTTAGGGGAGTTAGAAATCCAAATCCAAATGTTACACTAAAAGGCTACCACCACATCAATGGATAGTAATATAATATTATTCAATTACATTTTTAAGGGTACGTTTGTAATTTTCAAAATTTATGAGGGGCATACTTGTCCCAAGTGCTACACCAAAAGGCTACCACCACATCAATGGATAGTAATATAATATTATTGCAATTGCATTTTTAAGGATATGCTTGTAATTTTCAAAATTTATGAGGGGCATACTTGTCCCAAATTCTACACCAAAAGGCTGCCACCACATCAATGGATAGTAATATAATATTATTCCAATTGCCTTTTTAAGGGTATGCTTGTAATTTTCAAAATTTATGAGGGGCATATTTGTGTCTCAATCCCATCATTTGTGTTGTGTGGCTCCGCGCAAGAGTAGTTTAAAGATGTAGCACCATCAGTACTTTTGAAAAAATACCAAAATGACTCCAAAGTAAAATAATTTTCTCCGGGAGTCATTTATCCAAACACCCTTAACATGCTTCTGACTCCTTACAAAAGTTAGAAGCACTTAGAAAAGTCAATCCACACAGGCCCTTATTCATTACAGAAGTACATAAGCTAGAAATTGATGTTGGTTTGACAATTTTTTATTGTTAGATTCTGGTAAAATGATCAGAATACCCTTAATATTGATAATGCACCCAGAATGTACCAAAATTGATCAAAATACCTTAATAAATATATAATTACACTATATATATAATAAATTAATTAATATTAAAAATTATAAAAATAATTATTTTCAATTTAGAATTTATAAATTTTATAATATTTTAAAAAAATGTATAACTTATTTTTGTAATTAAATAAGATCACATTATTCAAATAATATTAATTAATTTTACAAATTAATATAAAATCAACCATTATTTAAGTTTGGGAGAGTTAATTACAAAATAACATGGGTATTCTTTTATTTTTTTAAAATAAGAAATGGATGGTATTTTGGTAAAGATGAAAGGTATTTTGATAATAATCCCCTTTTGGAAGATGAAGGGTATTTTGGTAATTACCTTTTTTTAAAGTTAAGTTTAGTTGAAAATTTGATTAAAGATGAAGGGTATTTTAGTAATTTCTTTTTATTTTTTAAGATTAAGTTTTGTTGAAAATTTGATTAAAGATGAAGGGTATTTTGGTAATTCTTTTTTTGTTTTGTAAGGTTAAGTTTGGTTGGAAATTTGAATAAGGATGAAGGGTACTTTGGTAATCTTTTTTTTTTTTTTAAGGTTAAGTTTGGTTGGCAATTTGATTAAAGATGAAGAATATTTTGGTAACTACACTTGAGTCGTTTATGATTTTTAACTTCATGCAAAAGATATTTGAAGAAGCCTTTCTTGTATGACTTCCGTTAAGAACTATTTTGGGCGTCATTTGAAATCCGCGGGACCAAAGAAAGCTTAAATAAACATCGTTCATCTGACTTTTTTGGTTTAAAAGCAGAAAAAACTAGCTCTTGAAACTCAAACGAACATACCCTAAGTTGATGGCAGTAGATCAGGCCCATTAAATTTTGTTGGCTTCATATTTTGGGCTGGGCTACCCCCCCCCCCCCAGCCCCCCCCCCCCTCTCCTCTCTCAACCTTAGGAGGCGATCACGAACCGTGAGTTTGTCTTTGGGAAACATCTTTTGAGTAAAGTACAAAGTCAAAATAAATCAACAGTAGTATGAGCTAGAGAGGGATACCTAGCTTCAGTATTAGAACTTATCACAGATGCCTGCTTCTTTGCACTCCATGAAATAATGTTAGGCCCTACATAGACACAAAAATCAGTAGTCGACCAGCGATCATTAGGGTTGCCAGTCCAATCAGCATCTAAAAAGGCTTGGATTGTAAGATCACCTGGTGTGATATGAATGCCATGAGAAATGATACCTTTAACAAAATGTAAAATCCTTTTAACTACTGAAGTCTTACAGTAAATCCACAAGACTTCGGTACATAGTAACATCCTTGAGAAGAACACCATGACTTTTTGCAAGTTAACCATTAGATGTGGTTGGTGAGGAATAGGGTTTGGAACCAACCATTGAGGCACAACTTAGTAAATCCACCACGTACTTTGTTTGAGAAAGAAATAATCCATTTGCATGATTTAAAACTCAGTGTTGCATCTCGTCTTGTCCAAGCTTCATACCGAGTCGTCTCGGACAAGTTTTCCGATACGTTTGAGGCATCTCGTTCAAAAAATCAAAAAATTGAACGTGAAGTATTAAATCTCTATCAAAAAAGTGGCTTGTGCGTTTGAATCGTTCACCCTGATACCAACTTAACTAGGGGCAATACGTCTTGGTCTTGAACCAGTTTTGAAACCATGTTTGCATCACGGAGTCACTTCTAGGCATAAAAAGAAATGTAACAGGCCCAGAGTCTTCTTGTCAAACATAGAACCCATTTGAATGATAAGAGAGTTTAATAATGAAGGACTACTTCCATTAATAAGGAGATCATCAACATAAATGAGGATGACAGTGAGATGATCATCTTGACGATGAATGTAAAGTGATGGATCAGTATAAGATCCATCGAAGCCTAATTCCAAAAGAAAATTGGTGAGACCTCGAAACCAGGCCTGTGTTGCTTGTTTAAGCCCATACAACGATTTGTGAAGCCAAGAAACATCGTTGGGAAATTGTGGGTCAAAAAATCCAGGAGGCTGCACCATGTACAAAGCGGGTAACCACAGGTATGTAAGAGACACGTTGCACATGAAGGGGAGTGTAAAAAATAGTCCCACATCGCCTAGGTATCATAACCTTCGGCTCTATATAAATCGGCAATCCTCAACTTACAAGCCGGTTTTGTGAGTACGTGTAGACACCCCATTTTTGCATCCGCCTGATTAATCAACTCGTCAACCCGATCGCAATGATTCCCAATGATGGATGTGTATTCCATTGCTTTATTTTGTTACCCGATATGTTTCAGAAATCCAGATGAGGTATCTTGAATTGACAAAACCTTAGAAACCACGCTACGCTAGGAAAATACGACCCCAGAAACATAGAAATCATCATCTTGCAGACCAAAAAGAACTTTCACGATAAAAATCACTAAAAATTGACCAAATTACCAAAATACCCCTAACCTCAAAATAACCCTAGAGCCTACGTTACGCTTAGGAAAACTCTCTCGAACACATAAAATAATAAATTGGAACCAAATAAATCATTTCGCCAATTTTAACAGAATTCGACAAAATTACGAAAATGCCCCTTATAAAGTTCATGACCATTTCACACAAAAAATTTCATAAATGACACAAACTAATATTTCCATTGAATTCCTTACGAAAAATCGATTCTAAAACATCCTAGAACATTAAAAACAGACTTAAAACGTGAAAAGTCCTCTCCGGGGGCAAAACGGTAATTTCACAAATTTCATAATTAAAAAATTCGAAATTAATAAATAAAACATTAAATAATTAAAGTGAAACATTAATGAAATTAATTTAAAATTTTGAACCGAAGAAATCGATCAATCGGGTTTTCAAGTAAAATTGTTGAGGGTTCGTGAGATATTTCTTTAAGGACCCCTTCATTTGGGAGTCCAAAGAATTAAAGATATTTTATAGGGGGGTTCTCCAAAAATTAAAAGTCAATCAAGCAAGACTAAGGTCAAAGTATTAAATTCAATCAAGTGAGACTAAAGTCAAAATCAAAGTCAATTAAGCAAGACTGAAGTCAAGATATTAAAAGTCAATCAATTAAGACTAAAGTCAAAACATTAAAAGTCAATCAAATAAGACCAAAAGTCATAATAGAGTTCTAATTAAATAATAATTCAATCTAATAGAGTTCTAACTTAAAAACAATTCTACCTAAAACGATTCTAACTAAAACACAACTCTAATTAAAAGAACTCTAATTAAATACTAACTCTATCCAAATCAACCCCTAAAAACATCTATAAATAGAGGTGCTCACACCCTATTTTCGTATCAAATGATAAACCCTAAGAGAAGTAGGCCTAGAAGCCTCCCTAGCCTCCCATAAACCCTTGTTTTGAAGCCCAACTCCTTACCTAACATCCCTCCTTCGATTTTAGCCTAAAGAACACTCAAAAGCCTTCCAAAAACATCATAAAATCCGCAACAAACTTGAAGAGTTCAGATCCAAAAATAAGGAGATACCTTGTCTTGGAGATCCGAAATCAAATCCGGAAACAGAACGAAGCAAGGGAGTACGGTACAAGGAACTATTTTTTGTCAGATCTGAGGGAACAAAATCCTTGCTATCGGAAAGGTATGAAATTTTTATTTTTATTTTTATCTAGGTTTTTAGCAATGTGATTTATTTGGGAAGTTAGTAGAGACCGGCTTTGGCCGGGCGGGGTTGGTGCCTAACACCTTCCAACCCCGTAACGTGATCCCCGGACTCTTTTTCTCTTTCGTAGATTAGTTTGCCTTTTTTAGAGTCAGTTTGGTTCCTAGACCTTAACAACTACGTGGCGACTCCCAAACCTCAATGGTCAAAAGCGGATCCGCGCACCCCGCGGATCGAGGGCGCTTTCAGTACGAGTTAGGCCCATGGGCTTCTACATATTATCAGAGCAGGCCTTTCTCTCGTCCACATCACCTAGGTCACATCTCCACATGCTTTGGCCTAGTCCGGCCCACACAGGCGGGGGCATGTTGAGTTTAATCCCATGTGAGACACTCATTGCCTTGTCTCTGTCCTTACAAGTTCTTGTGCCTCTCCACTCATTGCCAATGGGTTTTGAATTGGACCTCAAATTTATTAAAAATGATTGGTTTTGGAAAAGAAAGAAAAAAAATCATAGTTTTTCTCATTACAAGTTGAAGATTGAGTGGTATTTGGACAAAGGTCGAAGGTCAGACCACGAACTAGTTTGCAATTTGGTGAACTTGGTACTACATTGACTCCAAAACATTGAATGTTTCGGATTGTATAAGAATATTTCAATCGAACCAATATCGATTTTCCTCTTGATTGCAAGATTGCTTCTAAATGATTAAAGAAAAAGAAATTAAAACAAATAAACCATAACAACAAAGCCTCCATTCATAATTTCATATATGCTCTACTAATCGAGTCCACAAGATATATCTCACCACATGATGATGGTGATGGTATGTCAGATAATTCAGACACCTATTAAATATTCCAACCCCTTAATCACACCAAGGATCAAATATGCAAAAGCAGGGCTAGTCTTTCAAAAAATAAAAACATTAAGTAGTCCAATTCTAAGAGAGAGGGGAAACAATGACTTGATCCAGGATAGGACCACAAAGAGAGCCAAAGTCATCAACCCTTGTGTGGTAATAAGAACTGTAGAATGTAATCCTTGTCCTTGCTTCAATTGCTTTGAACTTGAAACTAACAGTCTTGAACCCACCCTTTCCATTGGATTTAAAGGGGACTTTCATGGTATCTTTGGCAGCAAAAGCTTCAACCATCATCGATCCATGACACCCATTCTTAGCGTCTCCGATCGTGAACGTAAGGTTATAGATTTTGTTAGGAATAGTTCTTAGAACTTGAGCAATGGCACTCTCCCTCCCTGCAACAAGTTCAACTGCAGCGAGTCCAAAGGGGACAGCAAAGTGCTTCGAGTCAATGTACTTCACAGCTTTTAGTGATTCGATGATCCAACCAGGAAGAGGAGATGTAAAATCTTCTTGTTTTGGAGGGAGAAGGACACCATTAGAGGAGTTCTTAAGTAGATGGGGACCCTTTTCGAAATCACCATTTTTAGCCAGATTAACTGCAAAAAAAGAAAAGAAAATGACATTGAATATAGAGATTACATGGATTTTATGATGCAGAGCCGAGAACCCAGATCAAATTGTGGAGAATTAATCAAATCAGAAGGAGAACATGTGGAATTAAACATAGCTAATTCAGAACATCATATAATTGCAAAGAAACAGATATAATGCATAAAAAAACGAGTATTAGAAGATAGGGTGTTAGAAAGATTCATCAACATCATTGAAGCCATATCCCAAAGACTTGGGGACGACTAGATGAATCATGTTCCTTCATTCAATTGTGTCTAGAGCCATGTTTTCTGTTATAGATAGTACGTTCATATCTGCTTTCACTACCTCGATCGACATTCTATTGGGTTTACCTCTCGCCCTTCTCGGACCTTCAAATTACTTATTCATTCTAAATGGGGTTTCGAAAGTTTAGAAAGATTACGGTAACATAATCATAACAAATACAAAATAAGTTATTTACCTCTGGTGGGCATGGGAGGGATGAGTTCTTTAATGGCTACAACATCCAAGAGAGGACCACAAGCTGGATCCTCTTGAACCCCTGTGTTGTGGAATGTCACCTTAGCAAACTTAGTTTTGGCCTTAAAGCCCCAAGCATAAACATCACCTCCATTGCTGCTGTAGAGTGTCTGGAGAGGGAGATCCCCTGAGAACGGAGGAACTGAAACCCTCAATACTTCGTCTTGAGCACATGTTCTCGAAGCGCCAAATGTGAGGGAATACAGAGAGCCCGGTTTAACTAATATGGTTTGAGAGATTGAGGCCTCGTTGCCGAGCCTTACGGCATGGGTACCGTGTGCAACAACAAAAAACATTCCACCAGCTTGCGGCCCACCATGGATGTACTCAACCAAGCCATTGATTTCCCATTTGGGTAGTGAGTACTTCCCCTTGATGACTGTTTTGTTGAGGTTGGATTGCTTAGGTGGTACTTCAAAGTTTCCATTTGGGAGAAGTCCTGAAAGAGTAAGAGAGTGTTAGAAAACGTGAGAGATCAAGATCTTAACCTTGGAAAGGGCAAAATCTGAGCTAGTACTCAGACATAACCCCAAGAAGAAAAGATGAAATCTATTACAGGAACACTAAAATAGCATAAAAATGCAAAGAACCATAAAGAAAAACCACTTCATTAACAAGATAGATTAGAACACTATAAACTCTAGCAAAGCAATGAGGTTACTCAAGAAAAAAAAAAGGGATCAAGGTTTTTACATTAGAAAAGTAAACAAATCTGAACTAATACTCACACATATCCCCAAGAAGAAAAGATGAAATCTATTACTGATACAAGCATACAGCAAGTAAAGAACAAAAAGAATCCATCTAAGAAAATTACATATGAGCACAAAAACAACACAAGAATGCTAAGAAACATGGGACACACAACTCAACTATATAGATTAGAGACGCAAACAAAGCACTGATTTAAAAACAAAACCAAAAACAATATAGATTACAACACCAAAAACAAAAACAAAACTGCAAAATATAGAGGGGAAAAACCCGAACTAATTAAAACAGTTTTGAGACCACCAAAAACAGCACCAAAATGTATAAAGGAGAAAAGGAGAAGAAAACCCAACTCAGAAAAATGTATCAGAAGACAAGAGTAAGAACACTGATTTAAACAGAAAAAAACACCCTATATGTGAATGATGGAGAGAAAATGAAGAATAAAAAGAGTAAGAACAGAGCTGAAGATGATTAGAACATTAAAAACGCCATTAACTCTAGTAAATAAATGATCCTACTCTAGAATACAGATCTGAACACTAAAAGTGGATCAAAAATCTTACAAAAGGGGGAAATGGAGAAAAAATAAAACCCAAGTGATAAAAACAGATTAGAACACCAAAAATAGAATCAAAATGTGAAAGGAGAAGAAAAAAAAAAAAGAAGAAGAAAACCCAACTCAGAAAAATGCATCAAAACACCAGAAACATAAAAATAAATAAATAAATAAAAGAAAAATGTAGAGCAAAAAATTCATATTGAACACTGATTTAAATTTATTTAAAAAAAAAATATATGTATATCATTGATGGAGAAAAATGAAGAAAACAGAACCAAAATTGAGAAAAAATTAAACCCAAGTAATAAAGACAGATTAGAACACCAAAGTGTAAAAAGAAGAAGAAAACCCAACTCAGAAAAATGCATTACAACACCAGAAACATAAAAAATGTAGAGCAGAAAGTCATATTGAACACTTATTTTAAAATGGAGAAAAAATGAAGAAAAAAAAATATATAAAGAGTAAGAACAAAGTTTGAGGTGATTGATTATTACCATCTAGATACTGAGCTGCAAGAGTATGACCAGTAAAGAGTGAGGAGAAAACAAGCAAAAGAGAGAGTAAATCTGCCATTTTCTTCTTTAAAATGTTTCAGATCAGATTGGATTTAAGATGTGAGAGATACAATGCCTCTAAAGCTCACATTTATATAGAGAAAAAGAAGAATGGGTTTTATTTGGGAAGATAGAAAGTGATGAAAAAAGCTGAGCAGAAATCACGTTGGATTCCTACCGAAGAAGGCAGAGATTTGTCTGTTTGTCCCTCAATTAACGATCACAATTCACAATTTCACATGGCATGTGAATTGGAAAATAATAAGGTCTTTAGGTGGGTCCCACCGAGACCCATAAAACAGTGTTGACTGTTGTCAAGTCCATTAAGTTAATCTTAATTGTTGCCGCTATTTGCTCTTTCAAATTGGTCAGGAAAACAAAAGGTTTATTATGCAGCTTCTTTTAAGTTTCTGCCCATCTAAATTAAATGAAGAAATTATACAGTAGAGCATAAAACCAAAAAAATCTAATATTTTTAAAATTTTCCAATATGGGGTGAATATTATTAATAGCCGAATATTGTAAAATTTTTACATTTTATACTCAATTCTATATATATATATATATATTTGTAACATTCAAATCTCACGAATAAGATAAAAGACTTTTTAGAATGGTTGATATATAGATTAATGAATGAATAATTAGAATTTTGAATAGAGAAAAGACGTTTGCATGTTTATTGTGTCGTGGATCGAGATCTCTGGGGCCGTAATCCTTTTTTTTATTTTATTTTAAATAAAGTACTTTTATCTAGATCTCATCTTTAGAGTAGTGTTCTTTCTGTCCTTTGTATCGTTTTTCTACTTCCAGTTGAAGATAATAAACTTTGGTACGAATCTCAAAAACACCATTTTCTGTAGTTCGTAAGATCTTTTCTTTTACTAGTTTTTTTCAAGTTCATCTAAACTACCCAAATTCAACTCCTAATGAAGAATAATTGCATTCAAAGTTGGTTACTATTTTCAAGTTTAAGAGAAGCTCCTAGGGTCTAAAATGGGTTAGATTTTATTCAAAAAACAAGTAATCCAAACTCAAATTTAATAGGTTTGGACTCTTGGAATAGACCCGAATAAAAAAATGGATCCAATATGGGTTGATATCCCTTGACCTGAGCCGGATTCGGGTTGGATACATAATCAACCTTATATCCACTTAAATCCAAATGATTTATTGCTTTAACAGATATGATTTTATCTAATAAGATTCAAGTTAGATTTGGATACGAGTCTGGATATGAATATATTTAGATCTGGTCCATAGCCAACCCATTTTAAGTCCTAGAATCTCCCACTTGAAGATATGTTGTTGAAAAAACTATTAAAACAGCTATGTATTTTGTTCAAATTATTGAATCAGCCATATTTATGAAATGGGTACATAAATGATTATCTTCCTAAAAAATATTATGAAATTGAATACATAATAAATTTTAAGAAACGTGGTTGATTCAATATTTTTTGCACAACACTCAATTGTTTTGTGAAACAACCTATTTTTCATACATAAAAACCAAACCTTGTGCCAAACATTTTTCAAAATATAGCTTAGAAGTTTAGGAATGAGCTTAGCTTTAGTGAAGATAATCTCTATGGTAAGGCAATCACTCTCACCAAAAATCAGTCTATTCCGAAACTTCTAATCCTAGTTTACTAGTTGAAGAATCATGAACTATCCCCATTTTTGTACATCGCTTTTGATGGGGTTAGGAGTTTTGAAATGGATTGATTTTGTATATGGCCCTTGAACTCCCGAACTTGATCCATTTATTATAAAATTCAAAAAGTGAGATATGATATGAACCCATTTGATAAGAATCTGACCCAAATATTATATGAACCCATTTGGAAAGAATCTGATCCAATAAGTATTGGACCAACTTCAAGGTTGATCAAATTGATCCCAAATCAGTCATGATCCAATTGAAAAATATTTGTTGACTGCCTTATTAGCATTCGATTGAATGCATTTTGGCCAAAGTAATGTGGGCTTGATTTTTTTTTTTTTTTTTTTTTGAATTCAGGTATTCGTGCCTCTTAGAGCACCCAACTTATTGGTTTTGCTAACATTTCCTTTTTTGGGAATAGAAGCACCTAACTAATCTTTGGAGCACGTGCAATCACCTCACCCATACATTCACCAAGTAATTTTTGGAATAAATCCTTGAAGGTGACCCTAAGAGGGGATTTGAACTCAAGATCTCTACTTCTTGAGACGTGGTTTTGACTATCTCACCAACCATGATATAGTTGTTAGGATAATGTTATTAGACCCATTTAGTTATGTTAGGTAATCCCATCACACTCCAACCTAAAAACCGATAATAGAATTGCTTTTATAATATATATATATATATATATATATATAGGGTCCCGTTCAATGGCAAACTTTTTGGCAAAACATTTTTCAAAACATGAGTTAGAAGTTTTGGAATGGGCTGATTTTTGGTGAGGATGATCTCTTTTTCACCGTAGAGATCATCCTCACCAAAAATCAGCCCATTCCAAAACTTTTAACTCATGTGTTTGAAAAATTTTTTGCCAAAAAGTTTGCCATTGAACGCTACCTCTATATATATATATATGAGTTAGGATCCGTGTACACATATATCTACGACATGTTTTGTCTTATGTGGACTAAAAGTTTTGGATTGAGCTGATTTTTTGTGAGAATAATCTTTATGATGAGGAGATCATCCTCACCAAAAATCAGATCAATCTGAAACTTTTAATCTCATCAAAAGGGGTTTACAAAAAATGGACATCCCACAATTCTTCAACTCATAAATATGGGGTTAGAAGTTTTAGAATTAGTTGATATTTGGTGAGGATGATCTCCTCGTCATAAAGATCATCCTCACCAAAAATCAGCTCAATCCGAAACTTTTAGCACACATAGGACAAACACACGTTGTAGATATGTGTATTCGGATCCTGATCTATATATATAAAGCTACTCATAAGACTACAACGTGTTTTGTCTTATATGGGCAAAAAGGTTTGGAATGGGCTGATTTTTTTGTGAGGATGATCTCTATAGTGAAAAGATCATCCTTACCAAAAATCAGCACATTCTGAAAGTTCTAACCCATGTTTAGAAGTTGAAGAATTTTGGATTGTCCACTTTTTGTAAACCACTTTTAATGGGGTTGGAAGTTTTGGAATGGGCTGATTTTTTTCAAGGACACTCTCCTCATTATAGAGATCATCCTCACAAAAAATTCAACCCATTCCAAACCTTTTTGCCCATATAAGACAAAAGCATTGTAGTTTTATGTGTTTACGGATCCTAACCCATATATATATGGGGTGGCGTTCAGAGGCCCTAAATAAAGCCAAACATTGTGCTAAATATTTTTTCAATGTATGAGTTAGAAGCTTCAGAATTGGCTAATTTTTTATGAGAATGAAATCTATGATGAGTAGATCATCCTCACAAAATATCAGCCCATTCCGAAACGTGTAACCCCATTGAAAGTGATTTACAAAAATTGGACGATCCATAATTTTTCTACTTGTAAACTAGAGTTCGAACTTTCGAAATGAGTTGATTTTTGGTGAGGATGATCTATTCACCATATCTATCATCCTCACAAAAAATTAACCCATTCCAAATCTTCTAACCCCTAATTTGAAAAGTGTTTGGCACAATGTTTGGCTCTCTTTAGGGCCTCCAAATGCTTCCCATATATATAGAGCCAAAATCTGTGTACACATATATATACAACGTGTTTTGCCCTATGTAGGCTAAAAGTTTCATATTGAGCTAATTTTTGGTGAGGATGATATCTATGACAAGGAGATCATCCTCACTAAAAATCGACTAATTCTAAAACTTCTAATCCCATATTTATAAGTTGAAAAATTGTGGACCATCCATTTTTTGTAAACCACTTTTGACGAGGTTAAAAGTTTCAGATTGAGCTTATTTTTGGTAAGGATGATCTCTATGATGAGGAGATCATCCTTGCCCAAAATCAGCTTAATCCAAAAATTTTACCCCACATAGGACAAAACATGTTGTAGATATATGAGTAAATATATGTGTACATATATCCTGATCCATATATATATAAACACATGATCCCAACCCTTTAACTACAAGATCCAATGGTTGAGATTACCCGTCCAAAACTTCTAACCTCTATTTTGAAAAATGTTTGGCTCTCTTTAGGGCCTCCAAATGCTTCCTATATATATATATATATATATGGAAATGTTCAACACCCTAAGCTTTACCCTACACTTTAACAAACGTGTTTTGTCCTACATGGGTTAGAAGTTTTGGAATGAGCTGATTTTTGGTGAGGATGATTTCTATGATTAGAAGATCATCCTCACCAAAAATCAGCCCATTCCAAAATTTTTAACCCCATGTTTACAAATTGAAAAATCGTGGACCGTCCATTTTTTGTAAACCATTTTTTATGGGGTTAGAAGTTTTGGAATAGGCTGATTTTTGATGAGGAGATCATCCTCACCAAAAATCAGCCCATTCCAAAACTTCTAACCCATGTAAGACAAAACACATTTGTTAAAGTGTAGGGCAAAGCTTAGGGTGGGGAACGGGACCCATATATATATATAGGCACGATCCCAACCTTTTAAATGCAAAATCCAATGATTGAGATTAATTTTCGAGATAAGTATATCCAAGATTTGTGTTATCAAGATACTCATAAATCTGAACCATTAGATTTTGTGTTTAAAGGCGTAGGATCATATATTTTTTTTTATAAGTCATTCTTAGGAGTCAACGGATGCCAACCCAATATCTATAAGGAAATGCTAATATTCAATGTTTCATTGGATGTTAACTTCGTCCAATACATTTTGTTTATAATCAGACCTCATGCATAAAAAAATGAATCGACTCAGTTATAAGAAAAAAAAAAAGGATAAGTCAATTCACCTGGACCGTCCAACGAGAGTTGGTTGCTTATGATATCCCTTCACAACCCAAACCTTTTTGTGGCCGTGAGAAAAATACGCAAAATTCGAGACTGCGAATGTAACGTGGACGTGAATAAAAAGAAAGACAAGGTATAAAAGTGGATCCGAACGAAAGTATGTCCAAGATAGAAGTCTGGAGGAGTGATGGTTGTGCTGGGCTGAAATAAAGAGAAATGACGACAGAGAATGAGTGTGGTTGTGCGATGAAGTCAATGAAGGGGTGAAACCAAATGGGATATTGGGTTGTTGTCAGTGGAGATGGGATGGTGAGAGACGTTAATGGAGGTTTGATGACTATTGGGCATTAATGGAAAAAAGGGAAGATACTAGTTCTGGGGCTGAAACGAAGGTGACTGAAAAGGGAGTTCTGGGGGTGTAAAAACGAAGATGGAGGCGGGGGTGTTGGGTTGAAAAACTGTGAGTGAAGGAGTTGAGTTTTGGTGAAAGAAGTCTGGTTTTAATGGTGAAGGAAATCTGGTTTTAATGGAGAAGAAGAAGAAGAATGGTGGAGAGGAAGAGGAAATGGTGCTGCTCTGGAGGTCGAAAATTCACAAAAGAATGAAGGTGGCAGAGGTGGAAAAGAAGAGTGAAGAAGGGAAGTGGAGAAGAATGAGGAAGAGGCGAAGCTGCTGGTCTGTTGGTGGTTTGGCTGCTCTTGAGGAGACGAAAATGGATATGGGAAAATGAGGAGCTGGTTTTAATGGTGTCATGGGGTTGAGAAGAAAAAGAAGATAGGAAGAATAGAGGATGGAGGACGAGGTGGGCGTATGGCTGAGAGGTAAGCCTCTCTATTTTTTTTCCTTTTTACTTCTTCTCTTTCCCCTCTATTTTTTTATTTTCTAATTTTTGGTAGACCTCTCCCCTAGATTTGGATTTTTTTTTTCTTTTACCTTATGTTGTATAGAGTAGAGAGGAAAAAGAGATGATGAGTCCCATGGGGACTATCTATCTACGTTTCAGCCAAACCATAGGTGGGAGGAGAGAGATCGAGTCCTCATGGAACTCTCTTTTTTTTGTTGATAAATAACATTGTATTGATGAAACAAAATCAAATCTGTCAGTTGACCAACTTGGTGTGGCCTTACAAAACAGAACTATTCACGCATAGAACAACAAATCCCATTCCACTTGTACAAAAAATCCTCAAAAAAACGGGCCCCAAAACTTCTTATAAACTTTGGACCAACAAAAGATAAGACCCAAGATAGACATAATCGTATCTAGATAATCTTTCTATTTCCCCTCGAAAATATGCCTATTCCTTTCAAACCACACCCCCCCCCTTCCCCCAACAAATTGCGAAAGGTGTAATACTCCACAACATCCTCTTTGTGTCATTAAACGAGTAACCAATTGACGACAAAACACATCAACCACAAAACACATTCCTACATATGGCAGGTTGCAACCTTAGCGAGTATGTACATGTACATCTATTTACATCCTGTATTAGTATTACAAGGTTGATATAAAAAAGAAGCGTTTAGTCAGAATATGGAGTCCAAATATAGGTTACAACAACGCTTGTTAAATTCCAATAGGCTTCCATAGGTACGACCTGCCACTCCAACAAAAAGAGCCTCAGTGTTTGGGCTGTTGATATCCCTGCAATCTCCCCAAAAAGATCAATCTCCTGTCTTTGGCTATACCCAGACTGTGTATCATAGATGTGAACAAAGTCTACTGGTTCGGCCATGGCCATAAACCTGCCATCTAAAGTGAACTTAATGCCTCTTATTGCACCCATTCTTCCTTTAAGTACACCTAGGGATTGCGATAGATTCCTTATGTCCCACAACCTGCATGTAGTGTCCTGATTTTCGTTGGCAAGGATCCGCCCATCTGGGTGCCATGCTGATGTAAAGGAATAGTCTAAGTGTCCTCTTAGATTCCCCACCACCTACAAAGAGAGAAATATATTCGATGTGTCTTCAATTGGAAGAAGAGATAAGCTATGTACACAATCAACAAGACGATGCTACTTGCCCTCAAAGTGTTGGAAGAAAGAATGAAATGAGTGGGAACCAACCACAGTAAGGCAACACCTCCTCCAATGCCCTGCATATGTCCCCAACCACACTGACAGTGATGGCACAAACCTCAAAATGTGCTTCAATTGTGAATTTCTCTAAAATGAATGTTCTCCTGCTTTGGGAATTTTTTCCCCATGAATTCAAACTATTAAAGCATAGAAATTAATAATTATATAGCCAATGACACTTCTAAAAGAAAATAAAAAAGGACATCTCTCTTCTGTGGAGACCTAGCCAACCAAATTGCGAGGACGACGAAAAACATCCCCATGTACAAGTTTCCATCCCCATGTACAAGTTTCCAACCAGACTCTTCACTTACATCTCTTTCCTGACAATGTGTTGAAAATAATCACCCATTTATTACGAGTTTCTGACAAGATGAACAACAAATAATTTAAAAAAAAAAAATTGAAACAAAAGTGGAGTGTCACCAGTGTCTCCAAATCATCATGTTCTCGAGCATATTTTGCATAGTCATTTCTAAGTGTTTACATCAATATCATTGATACCAAGCCAGTGAGGAAGATAACTGAAAGCGCCCTCGATCCGCGGGGTGCGCGGATCCGCTTTTGACCCTTGAGGTTTGGGAGTCGCCACCTAGTTATTACGGTCTAGGAACCGATCAATGACTCTAAACGGATAAAAACTAATCTAAAACCAAGAAAACTGAATTCGGGGATCATGTTACGGGATTGGAAGGTGTTAGGCACCAATCCCGCCCGGCCAAAGCCGGTCTCTACTAAATTCCCAAGTAAATTACATTGCTAAAACCTAGATAAAAATAAATAAAAAAAATACCTTTCCGATGCAAGGACTTTATTCCCTCAGATCTGACAAAAAGAGCTCCTTGTACCGTGCTCCCTTGCTTCGTTCTGTTTCCGGATTTGACTTCGGATCTCCGAGGCAATGTATCTCCTTGTTTTTTAATCTAAACTCTTCAAGTTCGTTGAGGATTTGGGAGTGTTTTTAGAAGGCTTTTGGGTGTTTTCTAGACTAAAATTGAATGAGGGATGTTAGCTAAGGAGTTGGGACTCCAAAACTAGGGTTTATGGGGGGCTAGGGGGGCTTCTAGACCTACTTCTCTTAGGGTTTATGAGTTGATACGAAAATAGGGTGTGAGCACCTCTATTTATAGATGTTTTTAGGGATTGATTTTGATAGAGTTAGTGTTTAATTAGAGATCTTTTAATTAGAGTTGTGTTTTAGTTTGACTTGTTTTAGGTAGAATTGTGTTTTAATTAGAATTGTTTTAGGTAGAATTGTGTTTTAATTCAAATTGTTTTAGGTAGAATTATTTTTAAGTTAGAACTCTATTAGATAGAGTTATTATTTAATTAGATCTCTATTATGACTTTTGGTCTTATTTGATTGACTTTTAATGTTTTGACTTTAGTCTTAATTGATTGACTTTCAATATCTTGACTTTAGTCTTGCTTAATTGACTTTAATTTTGACTTCAGTTTCACTTGATTGACTTTAATACCTTGACTTCAGTCTTGCTTGATTTACTTTAAATTTTTGGAGAAGGCCCCTCCATTATTTCTTTAATTCTTTGAACCCCCAAATGGAGGGGTCCTTAAAGAAATATCCCACGAACCCTCAACAATTTTGCCTGAGAGTCCGATTGATCGATTTTTTAGGTTCAAAATTTTAAATTAATTTGATTAATGTTTTACTTTAATTATTTAATGTTTTATTTATTAATTTCGAATTTTTTTAATTATGAAAATTGTGAAATTACCGTTTTGCCCCCGGAGAGGACTTTTCACGTTTTAAGTCGGTTTTTAATGTTCTAAGATGTTTTAGAATCGATTTTTCATAAGGAATTCAATGAAAATATTATTTTGTGTTATTTATGAAATTTTTTGTGTGAAATGGTCGTGAACTTTATGAGGGGCATTTTCGTAATTTTGTCGAATTCTGTGAAAATTGACGAAATGATTTATTTGGTTTCGATTTGTTATTTTATGTGTTTGAATGAGTTTTCCTAAGCGTAACGTAGGCTCTAGGGTTGTTTTGAGATTAGGGGTATTTTGGTAATTTGATAGTTTTTAGTGATTTTTATCGTGAAGCTTCTTTTTGGTTTGTAAGATGATGATTTCTATGTTTCTGGGGTCGTATTTACCTAGCGTAGCGTGGTTTCTAAGGTTTTGTTAGTTTGAGATACCTCATCCGGATTTCTGAAACACATCTGGTAACAAAATAAAGCAATGGAATACACATCCATCATTGGGAATCATTGCGATCGGGTTGACGAGTTGATTAATCAGGCAAGTGCAAAAATGGGGTGTCTACAATAACCATCATGAAAGAATTGAAAATAGAGAACCAATGAATCTGCCAAAGCAACATTTACAGATTTAATAACATAAGTACTAAAAATAGGAGTAAAATACAATAACAAAACGCAATAAGCCAAAAATATTAGCAGTCCTCATGAACTTGACTACGATAACATTTAGCTTACAATGTCAATGATACAACAATATTAGCAGTCCGCGATAAGCCATAAATCTCTCGTCATAAAAACAATACAGCTCAAGTACAATGTCAATAAATTTTTGTAAGTAAATAGTAGAGAAATTTTACGGAGATTCAGGGACGAGACACCCTTAAAATTTTATCTCAATGATCTCATCGGTAGTTTATCAAATCAGTAGACTTCTATGAACTAATGATGTTGGACTTCTAATACCGTTAAAAATTACGGATAACCATTGGTTTCAATTCTCAAATGGGTACTTAAATTTTTAATCTAATTTGAGACTTAAACCAATACTAAGCTATGGAAATGATACAATACATTCCAACACAAACCAAAACTTTAAACCATATGCCAATCAATAAATGACCTTACTAGACCAATTAAGAGTAAACTACAGTCAAAGTTGAAAGATCCAACTTAGTTACTCAAATGCAAGTTGTTGGAACAGAGTACTCATGCAGCAGAACAATAACAGAGTACTACAGGGATATCCACATTATTGGAACAGAGTACCCATGCAGCAGACCAAAAGTGTGTTTTGGATTTGGTTCAGTTGGATTAACTCAAGCAAGAACAAAAAAAACTGAAAGCATATAGGTAAGTTTCTTTAATTTCTACATCTCTTAAGTTTCTAACAAGAAAGCTTGAGAGACAAATCAATCAAATTAGTATTAGATGATGAAGAAGCTTCACCCATGATTGCAGCATATGCTGCTCCTCCTGCTTCTGTAATGGAGGATTCATTGTTAAAAGAGCTGTTACTGCCACCTTTGTGAGGGAAGAATTCGTACTCCATTAAAACACTACTGCCACCCACAGACTTTCCCTTTCTATGAACCGCTACTACCTCCACTTCCTGCCATTAATTTCCATTAACAATCTCAGAAATTTAGAGAGAGAAAGAGAGATTGAAAATTTACCTCATCAACAGTCAATCCAGAATGACAAGCATGCCTAACACCTTTAAATCCATCAACGTTGATGTTTCGTCCAAGATTCAATCCGAGAAAATCACAGTCAATCGGCATCATCTTCTCCGTATATTGGGTTCTCCCTCCATTAAAACCTGAATTCTAGCCATTGATATGCTTCTTCAATACATGAAAACAACACAAAAAAAATTAATAACAGAAAGATTGAAAAGAAGAAAGAAAATGTTTTGTTCCGAAACCCTAATTCTCACCTTAAGACAGATATCGCAACGATCGGACAAACAATGGATATTTTGGGTTGAAGAGAGCTCTTGAGACGTGATCCGTAATCAATCCACCTGAAACTGACCTGGAAACAACGAATTTCCACCGGAGCAACCCGTAACCCCACCTGCAAATCCATTGTACGCTAAAATCCAAAAGACTACGAATGCGAGCTTGGCTGACCGTAGTTCACAGGAGCGAACCTTGCGAACGAATCTAAAACTTCGTTCTTCGGATCTAAAAATGGGAAGAACTGGAACCGAGGATAGAGATTCTGAGCTGTTTGAACTTGATCGACCTCTGGCATCTTTTTCAACCTTTCTTGCAACCTTAATCGCTCCAGCTGAGCAACACCTAATCCTCTCTGGGGAAGTTTCTTCTGTGAGGTTTTACTGCTCTTTCTCCCTCTCGACTTCATAGTCTCTACTTTCGTAATCCTCTCTTCCAAACCTTTGTTCTCAGTTATCTGCTTTGATTCTTCTACTTTGTTCTCCATGGATGAATTCCAGAGCAAAAGAGAAGCCACCATTAAAATAGCAGAAAATCTTTCTTAGTTACAGAGAGAGATATATCTTGTTCAGTGCTCTCGATCGATCCGAAATGGGAGATTGAGGGACGTCGTGAAAGTGAGATCTGATTCGTCTGCAATTTTCTTCGATCTGATTTTCCTCTAAAATGATTGAGGAGGAAGACTGTTAAGACGTTAAAAGGTTTTTTTTTTTTCTTTTGTTAAAATAAAAAAAATCGATGGTTCGTTGGGCCAAGGCTGTCGAAATTTTTTCTTGGGCTTAAAATTGAATTTTGAGCCAATAAAAATAAAAGGTGGTCTTGGGCTGCCGAATTTAACGCTACAATAATAACGAATTTTAACATTTTTGAGGTAGTGAACCAATGAAAATATCCTTAACTGATTTCAGCAAGCAAGTTGAAACCCCATATAACTTTAAAAAGTTATCCCAAATGTAATGTGAGAACTTGCAATGGATTAGAAGGTGATCCGATGATTCTCTATTTTCCATACATAGCATACAACAACTCGCCCCACACCATCCACGTCACATAAAAAAATCCGTCATTTGAATCCTTCATAAAATCGCCTCCATGTGAAAAAGACGACTTTACTTGGCACATTTGGACCCCAAATAGAAACATGGGGAAAGAGCAAATCCCCATTATTGCACAAGGATTGGTAGAATAAACGTATCGAAAATCTTCCATCCTTATTAATCGTCCATATTCTCTCATATTTGCTTCCAGTACGTAGCTTAATACTGAAGGCACCAACAACTAATCTACCAACTTCTTGAAATTCCAACTCATTAATGTTTCTTCGAAACCAAGATTCCATGCCCTATCTCCACTCATAACTCGACTGAAGGATGCGATAAGCTACCCTTTCTTCGAGGATATGAAGTATAAGGTTGGAAATACCTCCATTAGAGGTCGATTGCCGCACCATGTGTCTTCCCAGAACCTTACTCGGTTGCCTTGACCCACTTTGAATTTAATTCTAGTTTTGAATAGTGGATGATCTTCATGATGCCTTTCCACATCCCGCACCCATATGGTTGTTTGGTTGGTTTGCTTTCCCACCCTGTCCAGCTCAATCCGTACTTGTTTTCTATAACTTATCTCCATAAACTGTTCCCATCAGTCCCAAACTTCCACAACCACTTCCCCCTTAAAGTCAAGTTCATTTCCTCGAGTCTCCTAACACCGAGACCACCATGTTTCTTAGCTGAGCATACCTGTTTCCAATTCATAAGATAATGTTTTATACTCCCATCTTTTTCATGCCATAGAAAGTTACGGAACAACTTATCTAGCCTTAATTCTACACTTCGAGGCATTGAAAGAAAAGAAAGAAAATAAAATAGTATATTAGAAAGTACACTTTTTATCAATTTTATCTCCCTTGGATAAATACTTGGCTTTCCATATTTTGTACCATGTAAGAATTTTGTGTTACCATCCCCTTATTTAAGCCATCTAATCCTAGATTTCTGCTTCCAACTGATTTCTTCCGTAAGTGTCATCCGTTGATATTTCTCACGAAGGTTTACTCTCAATGTCCTGTCGTTCATTGAAATCGGATTCATTTCTTCCCTACGATCTAGATCTTCGATTATCAAAATAATCTCCTTTCTCTACGCATCCACCCTTCAGAAGGATTCTTTATTCCATTCTTTTAGTGCCTTTTTGAAATCTTTCAACTTTTTTCTGAATACCTCCTTTGTTATTTCTACAAATGAAAAACTCCTCCACTATTTGATTACCAACTCCTTGAAATTGTGATGCTTCAGCTACATCATTTCAAAATGGAATGGAATGGGACTCCTGTTGAGTGGCCCTACTTCCAGTTGAATAGGGCAATGATCAAACACCAGGTTTGGGATAGCCGTCTGAAAAAGTTGGTAGAATATCGAAGACTAATCATCTGAAACCAAAAATATGTTTAATTTGTTAAGAGTGGGTACAATATGTTGATTGGACCAAGTGAAACTTCTACCCTAGAGTAGGATGTCCATTAAGTTATTCCGATTCACGAATTCCCAAAATTTTCTCATCCTTGTTGTTATCCTCAATCCTCTTTGTTTCTCACAAACGAATCTAATAACGTTGAAGTCTCCTCCTAAACACCATGGACGGTTCTAGTAACTACCCATGTCATCCAACTCCTCCTAGAATTACTTACGTTCCCATTCTTTAGTAGGACCGTACACTTCTGACAACCCAACTATCTTTCTTGCCTATACACCAACAAAGTATAGATACAGAAAAGGTTCCCACTAACGAATCTTCTACCTCGACCAACCTCTTATCCTACAACACCCAAATTCCCTCTGTTGTCTCATTTGTTGTAAGATACTTCCAACCCAAGTTCTACCCACGCCAAATGTTACGCAACACCACCTTATCTACTTGGTCCAATTTAGTTTCTTGTAATGTTACAATGTGTGGTTTGTGTGCTTGTATTATTGCCTTAATCGAAGTCTTTTTGGTCCTATTGTTGAGTTCACACACATTCCAAGAAAGGAGCCTAATCATCATTTGTAATCTTAAGTTTTCTCTTGCTCCGTAGGACTAAGGACGTACCAGCCTTGACCATAGCCCTTGCTTTTTTGCAATTCCTGGACCTCTTTGATCAATCTAACCTTTAATTTTTTCAATTTGTTCTCATTGGCCATCTCAATTCCTTTCTCTTTACTCAGACACCCTTGTTGTCTTGTCTTTTCTTGATTTACCTCTTGTCCTTAGAATTAATTCCACCTCATCTCGGATAATAACTTATTCCTCGTCTAACGGATCTTCCTCTTTGATCATTGTTTCATAGCATTCACCAATCCCATTTCGTTTCTTGAGTGCTAGTTCTGACAAAATACTGGTTCCTTCTATCTGCCCTTCTTTAGTCAACCCAGTGGCCCAATTAATCTCACTCAAATTATAAATGATCCAAGCAGCTAGGACTTTTACTATCTGGTCTTTCAATTTATTATTTCCCTAACTCCTCAAGCTCTCCTCTATGTCTACCATGGTTAAGGGGTTGACATCCATTTAAGTTTCCATCTACATGACATCTACTGTAACAAAACCATCGTGTTCTCTTCCAGTTACCAACTCCCTACTATTGATTCCATCTCTCCGAAAATCCGAACCTTCAACGGACTGTAGTAACTATAAAAAGCCTCCTTGTCCCAAGGCAAATCGTTCTCCCCACCTCCGATCATCCGCCATCTCCTGTTGCAACACCTCATACCCTTCTAGCTGAGTTCCACCTCTAGACAACCATTTACACACTAACAAGTCCTCATGAACCAGCGTCATAAACCCCTCCATAGTTGGTATTATCTCTACGATATTTTCCTAACAATCGACCTTATCTAGACTACTTGGCCCAACGGCCTCCAACTTCAACATGTCTTGAATAAGATCACCTTCTAGAAATTCAAGGCTCAAGGATTTTGTTTCTATCGGCTTACTAGCGTTTCCACTAGCTAAGAGCCTATCTGTTGTAACTGCATACTACCTTCTGTATTCATACTTCCACCTGGGCCATCTATTTGAAACAATTCAAAGTCGGGCTGAAAACATACATTTGAATGTGCTGATCTACCTTGAATGGGCAATTGGTCTATCTCACAAATGGGCTAAGGGCTAACTATAGTAGTTGCTGAGCCTACTTGGTTGGGCAACTGGTCTGTCTCGCGATCGGGTTGGGAGTTGTCCACTGTATATGATGGGCTGCTTAGTCTAGAGTGTTGCCCGATCTTGTGTTTAGGCCAAACGTTAAATTCATAAGTCAATTGGCCGTCAGGCCCAGTCAATCGGTCCATTCCAATGTTAAGTATATAAGTTGATGGGTCGCCAGGCCTAGTTATTTGGTCCATCTCAACATTAAGATCATGAGTTAATCGGTCCATCTCACATAAAGTCTAGTCACGTTCTAACTTTAAAACATAGCAACCCAATTGACTAAGCCCAATCGTTGCTCCATATATGGTTCTAGCTCCTACTGTCTTTGTCAAGTCAGCACAAAAATCCTTTGCAAAAGAACATTTACTTGTCCCACACTCAAGTGCAGCCGTATTCCCATTCTTGTGATTTGACAAAGCTATTTTACAACCTTCCTTATCGCCCATTACTACAAAGGTAGAGGCTGAGATTGCATTAAAATCATGTGACACTATTTGATCTGCTAAATCCACGCCAACTTTGTTAAAGCCAGGCTTCATCTTCTTCAATTTGTTCTCCCTATTTTCAGATAACTTGATGCCCACTATCAACGGTGCATTTCTTACCAGAATTTTAACCCATCTGGGGATGTCTAGGTGTAGAAACCCCATTTTTGCATTCGCCTAACTTGACGATCCGTCACCTGATTGCTATGGATTCCTAATGATGAGTGCAAAGAACTCGAAAGCTTGTGAGAAGTCTCCTTTCAATTATCTCTGTTTTCTGATTCTATTCTCTTCCTTCTCCTTGCCACGTGACATAGAATTACGCATACTTAGGATCGTTACACCACACTCAACTTAGCATGTACATACACTTAGGTTCGCTACACATTTGGATAACTTAGAGACCTCGCTACACTAGGAAAACATGACCTCAAAACTTAGAAATAATCACGTTGCGACTGAAAGAAACTTCACTCCAAAATTCATCAAAATGGACAAAAATTGATAAAATGATGAAAATACCCCTCATGAATTTCAGACCTCCAAAAAGTTTTGAAAGTACCTCCATTGCACTTAGAATGGGTTTTCGAGTCTAATAGGATCCAAATCGATAAAATCGGAGAAATTTATGAAAAAAAATGAAAAATGAACAAAACGTCCCTTAATGTCCAACTTGCACGTAGAGACCTTAACTATTAGGAAAATCAAAATAAAACAACAAACTTGAAACTTTTTAAATGGAAATGAAGATTAAAATTCGAACGATCAACTTGAAGACTTTAACTCAACATTCAATCCAAAATTAAAATTAAAATTCGATCAACCAATTAACATTGAAATTAAAACCCAATCGATCAATCAATTGAATTTAAAACTTAATCGACCAATTAATATTCAAATTAAAATATAATCAAGTAATTGATTAAAATATTAATTTATCAACCAATCAAGATCGAAAAGTGAAACATAATTAACCCATCAAATTAAAATCAAATCAAAATTAAAAATTGTAACCTAAATCATCAACCAAAATTAAAAATCAAAATTTAATCAATAATTATCCACCAATGTACCACGTGTTGCGAAGCATGGGATCATGGTCCCTTTCCTTCTAAATTTAAATAGAGAGATATTCTCTCTTTGGTTTGGTCAAAGAAGAAACAAATAAAATAAAATTAAAGGAAAACATAAAAAAGAAAAGAAAGAGAAAGAATAGAGGAATAAAAAAATTAGAGATTATTGTCTATAAAAAGAGCCATACGTCCTCTTAAGAGAGGGGGGGCTTTCTTTTGGATAAAAAAAGAGGAGCTAACAAAAAAAAGAGCAAGAGGGGGGACTGACATTCTTGAGACAATACAAGAGGCTGACATTCTTGAAAGAAGGGAGAATCTGACTTTCTTTGGGACAGCAGCAAGGAGAAAGAAACAGAAAAAAGAACAAGAAAGAATATAGAAGAAGAAAACAACTGGTTCATTATCTCCTATTTCCTCTCCATTCGATTTTATTTATTTTTACTTCACCTCCTTCTTTGTCTCTCTCACCACAACTATCTCCATCACCCAACCAAACATAACCTTCCTCATGTTTTGAATGCATAGCAGGTGTGCCATCCTCCCTTAGCTTTTACGCATAGCAGCCACACTGCCATTATCTCCCTCACAGCAATAGTTGCTCCAACGCCCCCACCATTACAGCCCTCTCCAATACTCCATCACAACCTCTGCCTCACGTTCAGCCATCCCCCCATTATCTCTATTGTCCATTGTCCCCTATCCCATTAAAACTTGCAACTCATTCCTTTCTTCCCCTACTTCAACACCCTTGCACCATTGCTACCCAACTTCTACTTCAACAACTTCCCCAACAATCTGTTCTCTTCCTCTTTTACATCCCAACGTAACAGCACCTTCAGCCCCATTCGAAACAGCCATATGACTCCCTCATATCCTTTTCAATGTCCAAAGCAGTAATACAACCTTCTATTCTATTTTTTTCTACTAGCAACCACAAGCACTCTCCCTAACCTTCTCTGAATATCCACTAACGTCTCAAAATATTGCCCAATGTACCTCACCACATCTTTTTCTTCTTCCACCTTCTCCATTAGCAGGATAACAGCCCCATTGTAATAGCCTTGCCTTCCACTCTTAAATGACCCAACAACACACCCCTCTTCGTCATTTTTCTTCTCTTCTCATGAGGGTTTCAAAACGTAGTCACTGCTTACTTTTCGCTTCTCTTTGACGTTTTCCACAATAGAAATAAACGTTCTCCTTGCCTTTGTCAGCATCTCCACACTACTCTAAGTTTTGTTTGAAGGAACCATAGCCAACCACCACTCCACCATTGAGGTAAGTTAGGTGTAATTTCAATTTTTTTGTTCTTCTCCTTCTCCTCATGCTTCGCTATTCCTCATTTATCTTTTTTATTTTATTTTATATCATTTTAGAGTTTCCCATTGTTTTAGAATAGTGATTATCATGAAGATTAGGGTATATATATATATACATATATATATATGTATATATATATACATATATATATATATATATACATACATATATATATATATATATATATATATACATATATACTATATATATATACATATATATATATGTATATATACATATATATATATATACATATATATATATATACATATATATATATGTATATATACATATATATATATATACATATATATATATATACATATATATATATATACATATATATATATATACATATATATATATATACATATACATATATATATATATATATATATATATATATATATATATATATATATATATATATATATATATATATATATATATATATATATATATATGTAGATATGGATGGTGTTATTACGACCCCTATTACGACTCACATTGCGACACACCGTTTGTCTTATATGGGAAAAAATGTTTGGAATGGGCTGATTTTTTGTGAGGATGATCTCTGTGATGAGGGGATCATCCTGGCAAAAAATCATCCCATTCCAAAACTTCTAACCCCATCAAAATTGATTTACAAAAATTGGACGGTCTAAAATTTTTCAACTTGTAAACATGGGGCTAGAAGTTTCATAATGAGCTGAGTTTTGGCAAGGATGATCTCCTCACCATAGAGATCATCCTCACAAAAAATCAGCCCATTCCAAACATTTTTGCCCATATAAGACAAAATGGTGTGTCGCAATGTGAGTCGTAATGTGAGTCTACGGAACCCGACCCCATATATATATATATATATATATATATATATATATGGGTCCCGTTCAATAACAAACATTTTGGCAAAACATTTTCAAAACATGGGCTAGAGGTTTTGGAATGCACTGATTTTTGGTGAGGATGATCCCTACGGTGAGGAGATCATCCTCACCAAAAATCAGCCCATTCCAAAACTTCTAACCCCAATTTACAAGTTGAAAAATCGTGGACCGTCCATTTTTTGTAAATCATTTTTAATGGGGTTAAAAGTTTTTGAATGAGCTGATTTTTGGTGATGATGATCTCCTCACCGTAGAGATCATCCTCACCAAAAATCATCCCATTCCAAAACCTCTAGCCCATGTTTTGCCAAAATGTTTGTTGTTGAACATTTCCCTATATATATATTGTTCTCTTATTAGTTGTTCTCATATATATATATATATATATATATATATATATATATTTTGAAATTCATGATAACCACGGTTAAGTTGATTTTTATATGATGAAATTGTGCTCATTTGAATTCTTTTGGCAATAAGGATAATTAGAATCCTTTCGATAGTTTTCGTGTTCAGAAACGGATAATTATTTAAATTGATGGATTGTGATGAATGATGCTATGCAATGAGTTATTCGTGAAATTGATGAATATTTCAAACGAACTTTTGTAAATTTTAAAGTTGGCATATATCTCTCTCTTGTTGATTTTGGGATTCCGCCAATGTGAGTGATATGCCGATTTAGAAATTTCAATAATATGAAAATTCATGAATTGCACATGTGTTGAAATTTTCTACTCAAATTTGCAATATTCTATTGCAAAAATTCCATGTTCATACTCTCTATTTCGGAAAGTTCATGATCACAAGTTTCCATCTTGGGGGGGGGGGGGGTACTATTGTAAGAAAATCTAATCTATATTTAGAAATTTCACGTTTTTTTGGTAATTATCCAATTCAATAGTTTTACACTCTATTGTTTAGAAGTTCCATGTGGATTTGTAATTTACTAATTGGAAAATCACATGTTCTTTAGTAATTTTTTATTTTGAAAAATTATTTTTGTAAATTTCTAATTTAGTAACTCATTGTTTTGTAAATTTAAAATTTGGGAGGTTTCATATTCCTAATTTAGAAATCTCATAAGTTACCATTTTGGAAATTTTACATTTCTAATTTTTTAATTTAGAAATTTTTTGCAAACTTCTGTTGTTATTGATTTGAAAAATATTTGCATGAGGATTTATAGTTAACTTTAGATCATGGATTATAGAAGGTTTTTTCAAATATTTTCATTTTTATGCGAAATTTGAGAAATTATGTGATATTTGAGAAAATATTGGCCATAAGATTCGTTTATCACATTTGATATAATTTGATGATGATGAGACCCTAACTTGACTTTAGTCTTTACCTGTTGACTGTAGGATAGTTTGGATCGTAGTAGAAACTGATCATCTCGATCGGTCGGGTTTGGTGTCTAACACCTTCGAAACCCGTAATCTGACCCCTTACCCATTTTTCTTACTCGTGGATCGAATCGATCTATTTTGAAGTTATCTATGATTCTTAGACCTAAGTTAGGTGGTGACTCCTTATTCCCTAAAAATCCCCAATTTACCAGTCGGACCCCCATCCATTATTTAGTGAAAAATGGGTCGAAGCAATTTGACTAAGGCCCTCTGTCTAACCTTGATACTTGCCACTGTAAAATCTTCCAAGGATCGAGTACACTCCTTCACCTCTATAAGTCTACCTAGCATATCATCAATGAGTTTAAAAGACTTAGGCTCCCACCTATGGAATGGAAGCCCGATGATATCTATTCATATGCCATCCTGCGTCCAACTCTTTGCAATGTTATTACAGTTAGCGTACTACGCTCTCAAGTCAATAACGGTATCCTAGACTTTAATTTGTTTTAGAATTTTAAAAATGCTTCTGTGGTGCCCTGCCAAACACTAAAACAAATCCCTATGTCAAATCTCGAGGTACTAGGTGGCACATCGAAATTTCGACATAGTCTCCTCTGTTTATGTTAGCATTCTAAGGCGTTGAACTTGCACCTGATAAACGACATATAATCCTGCATATAACAAAACAAAATATAATACTAGCGGAAGCCTATATACGTACGATAGATCAGAGTGCGGAAGAAGAAATTATAATACAGGATTATACGAAATTTCTCACTCTAACATAAGTCATATCGCTCAAAACAAAATCTATAATACTTTTTGGACAAATCGACACCACTAGGGGTAATAACCCCAATACTCACCAAGTGACGAACTCTGGTTGTCTATCTGACCCACCAGATGATTTTCACTCGTGTTCTATACCTGCTTCGCCAAGCTTCGGATCTGAAACTAAAAAAATGGAGAAGGAAAGGGTGAGTAACAATGGTTACTCAGTAAAGAAACAAACAATTTTCGCTAATAACCCCTCCTAACATGAACGAATAAACATACTGAATCATTTTAAAATATGAAAATTTTTACAAAAAAAATTACGATTAACTGGTACATATAGCCAGGGATGAACAACTAAACATTTTAAAACTCACATTACATCGATCATCATTACTCACTATAACATTATCTTTTTATACAAATCTAATTGATCAAATGGAAACATTAAACATGGATTTCATTTTATATATCAAAATAAACAACAGATACATAATACACAATGATGGAGTATTAGAATTAGAAAATTGGGATTCACGACTAGATCGCTCCCAGTCGAGACATGATGTTACAATTCTTCTCTGGCTTTTAGTTCCTGATTTTGTGGCCGGTCGCTGCACTTACCACGTTTGGTTGATCATTTATCCGGCTCAGGCTGGCCGTTTGACGTGACCGTAAGCAATAGGTCTCTTTTCGATGTGTCAGAACGTTCGACTATTATAGATTGTTAGTGATCACTGACTAATCATCTTCGTCTATGCCTATCAGGCGTGCCTGTGATTCCCAAATATACAAACCATTCGTATACGACCACCTTTACATTACAAGTTCACTGGTAAAGATAGAGAGGAATATTCCGGATTCCAGTTGTGACTCCACTCTCATACGCGTCTCATACCACGTATGAACTTGGTGGTCTCAACCGTACGTCCCAGGATAGTACACCACTCCGGATGATATGACGCACTATCCCTTCAGGCATTCACAAACTCTTTAACAGCTCACAAAATAGTTACATATATATATTATTTTCATTTGAAAACAAAAGAGAAATTAACAATACAAGGTTGAGAATAGATATCCAGTTTTCTACCATTCAAGTGTGGCCACCCCGCCTAAAATGAATAACAAAACGGAAACGTAAACAGCGCATCGCGCTAATAGAAATTTAAATAAACATGCAACCAACAATATTATCCTTGGATATCTGTTCACCAACCTGCACACAACACAACAACGTAAAATGCAAACATCACACCTTGGGTGTGACTCTGACATTTTACCGTTTCATACCCTTTTTTTTCTTTTTTCTGATTTTTACAGTTTTCAATCTCTTTATAAAATATCCATTTTCTGATATTCATCAACTCAATATGAGTTCATTGAATATTAAATCACATTTTTCAACTATAGAATTTATTTCTATCAATAATATTAAAAAAAAAATACAAATTTCATATCAAAACAGGGTGCGAGCAATGCACAAGATCCAATTTATAGAAATAACCCATTAAAATACCCTACCCACGTATAATTTGTTAAAAATACAATTAAACATATCAATCATGCAATTTTTGACGTGAATTTTTGAAATAACAAAAGAATTCTACATTTCGAAAATACATCCAAATTTTTTTCAATAAAATCCTAAATACAATTTTCACAATCTACGATTACTAATAGAAATTGAAAATTTCTTACAATTTCTAGGTGAAATGATCGAAGCATGTGAGCAAAAATCGAGGCGATCGGCACGAAAATTGAGATGGAACAAACTTCAAAGTAGCTAATTTTCGAAACCGGCCAGGTGGTTTCGAAGATCTCGATGTGCTCGTCTCTTTTCCCTTCTACGGCGGAAGACGGTTTGACCCAGAAACGAATGAAAACCGAGGTCGAAGTTACGAAATCTCCGTATAAAAATACGATTGATTTTTGACTATACGGGGTGAAAAAGATGAGAAAATGGAAGGAATTTGGGTTGGTTATGTAGAGAATGAGGCTGCGGACATTTCTCCCTTTTGCGTCGGAAGACGTTTGACCCCAAAACGGACGAAATCTGAGGTCAAAGTTTCGAAATTCCCGTATATAAATACGGCTGATTTTTTACGATATTGGATGAAAAAGAAAGTGAAATGGAAAGAGGTTAGGTGGGTTTTGTAGAGAACGCAGTTGCAGATCTTTTTCTCTTCTGCGGCAATCGTCGAAAATGAATCGTTTGTCGTAGATCTGTGGTGGAAGTTTAAGAAAAAAAATAATTTAATTTTTTTTAAAACGTTGGCTTTTGAGCGGTTGGAGAAGATGAGTTTATAAAAAAAAATTAAAATTTTTATTTATATAAAATTTGGGACGAATTTGGTATTTTGTTAATTGTTTTGATCGATGATAACTTGATTATCCGGACTCCAAAACTGATAAATGAATACTCTATTTCACCTAATTTTTCGTTCTGGATCTAATGATACAGTCAATTTCTACAAATTATGTCTGTATCAAAAGTTTATATTTTTACCCTGAGGTGACCCTAAACTTAATGTCGTTTACGTTTTTGACAATAATTCAACTTCTTGATCTCCAAAAATGACAAATAAATAGTCTATATTCAATAATTTTTCGTTACGAACCTAGTGGTATAATCGAATCTTAATAATTCTTGCTCTACCAAAAAGTCACTATTTTAGCCTTATCCGACCCGGTAATCGAAGATTTTACAATTTTATATTCGGACTCACATTTGAACGTGCTTACAGGCTAAAGTATGTTTTTTAATCATTTGGAATCCAATGGTAATGTCAGATTCCATTAAAATGATCAGAAACATCCTAAAGTTTTACCCCTAAGTCCCACTTTCAAGATTTTCTTAAAATTCCACTATTTATTTTTTCCTCGAGATACGAATGGAAAATTTGAGGTTTTACAGTTTTTTTTTGCAATTTTGCCATATAGAATTTAAATTTAAAAGATTTTTGAGAAACACTTTTCTCATTGACATAAAGATAGTAGGACTAGTTCAACTCAATATTCTCCCATTCATCGTTTCTTTACCAAGACTTCTATCTTTAAGGCTAATTTATGTATACCTTTTACATGCACTTTTATTGAATCAAAGAATCCTTGACTCAATTATATATTTTTTATATTTTTAAATTTACATAATTATGTTAAAATTAATGAACAAATTGATTGTTAGGAAATTTTATTTAATTTGGTGGTTAATTGGCGATCAACTAATAATAGTTTTTTATTTGATTGGTTTTTAAAAAAAAAATTATTGATGTTTCAATTTTGATTCTTATTATTTTATTTTTTTAGGTTTTAATTTTTAATTAGTGTCCCAATATTATGAATTTTGAATTAAGATTTTAATTTTGTTATAATTTCGTGGAAATTACATCATTTCATGTGGATTTTTTTATCATTTTATCTAAAAGTTTGTGGTCTTCCAAAGTGCGTGATCTCTAGATTTTTTTAATTTGATGAATATTGTTGAAATGTTTACTTTTTCAACCTCAAAATCACATTTTCCTAGGAATTAAGATTTCAAAGTAAAAATTGAACATTTAAAGACATTTTTCATTATTTTCATATTTCTTCTTAAATTTCTCATTTTTCACTGATTTTAGTCTTGTTAGACTTGGAATTTCATTCCAAAAGTAATGAAAGTACATTTAGATCGCAATATTATTATTTCTAAGTTTTAAGATCACATTTTTCTAGTGTTGCAAAGTCTCTGAGCCATCTGGTGGTGACCCTAAATGTACGTACTTACTACATAAAGTGTAAATATGCAATAATTCTAAGTGTGCATATTTCTAAGTTGCTTGTGTAGAAAAGAGAGAAAATAGAAAAGAAATTTGTGAAAAGGTCTCCCATAAACTTTTGGCTCTTCACATATATTATGTGCTCATCATTAGGGATTCACAACAATTAAATGATGAGTTGTCAAATCAGACGATCGCAACATGAGATGTCTACAAAAGTTTGAAACACCACGAAAGGTATTGTGCTCATAACATAGGTGAATGGTTCCTAGATTATGTTGAAAAATCATACACAAATAGTTTCAACCTCATTATATAAAATAGCAACATGATGAAATGATTATGGAAAATAAATAAAACTAAAATCATAGATATTAGAAGGAGTGGTAGTTAAATTATTGTTTAACATTCAAGGTTAGCTCACCAATTTTTAGCATGTAAAGGTTTGGTCCATCGAGTATGGCGTCTCGATTCTTTGGTGACTTTTTGTAGGGGGTGGTAAGACGGAAACCTATTGACAGGTAAACTATTTATTTCTATTAAATTTTGTGCAACCCTAAACATATGAGACCATCTATGGTTTTTTGTTTAGGACTTTCCACTTTGGTTCTGAATTGGTAATTATTCCCAATAAGAGAATGGGCCAAGTTCTAAGCCAACAAAAGCGAAGAACTATTACATTATTCATCCAAAATTTGAAAAACTATGAAAACAAAAAGAGAAAGAGTGAGTTGCCTTCCAAAAGTGCTAAGTTTAACATCTTCAGCCAGAAGAAAGCTTAGGGTCTGTTCTTTACAGAAGTCAGCTCCAGCTCCAGAAGCTGGCTTCTGGGAGAAGCAGAAGCCTAGAGCCTGAAAAGCCATATTTAGCAGAAGCCTGTTCGTTACAAAAACACAGAAGTCAAAAAAGCATGCTTGTTTTACAGCTTTTTATTGCTGGATTCTGGTAAAATGACCAGAATACCCTTAATGTTGATAATACATCCAGAATGCACAAAAAATGATCAGAAGAATACAATAAATATATAATTACACTAATATATATATATATATATATATATATATATATATATATATAATTTCTATTAAAAATTATTAAAATAATTATTTTCAATTTAAATCAATGTATAAATTTTATGATTTTATCAAAATTTCGACAGCACTTCCTCTTAAAAATGGACATATGAAATTTTCCTGATAAAGAAAATACCTGCATAATACACAATTTAATATCAACATAACATCCCATATATAATCCGACATTCACATAACATCTTATATACAATCCAACATCCACATAACATCCCATACACAACATTCAAATAAATACATACTATACGGAAATCAAAAGTGTTACAATGTCATATAAAAATATATATAATTTTCATTAATAACAAATCCAAAATAGATCAAAGTTCTTAAACTCTATCATAAGCAGCATATAATGCATTAGTTATTCCAGTCTTTGTCCTCTTCATGGTAACACGAGATCGACGATCTACAGGCTCATTATTATTATCATGTTCAGATGCACCCCCTTCATCTTCCACAATTTGTTCTTGCTCGAAACGTAAAAATTCTTCGTCTGCAATTGCATGCTTCCTTATGAAGTTATGGAGTGCCATACAAGCCAATGTAATATCTCGTTGTGTTTGAAATTTGTAACGTGGCATTTGCTTTAAAATTATCCATTTGGCTTTTAAAACCCCAAAACATCGTTCAATGACATTCCTAAGAGAAGAATGCATATAGTTAAATAATTCTTTATCTGTTCTTGACTTTGACTCTCTTCTAAAATCTTGTAAATGATATGTTGTACCCCGATAAGGTGCGAGGTAGCCTTCCATCAATGGATATCCAGAGTCGACCAAATAATATTTACCTTGAAAAAAAAACGACAACTTATTAATAATGACATTTTCAATATTTTATTTTATCTTTACTTAAAAAAACTAACCTTGAGGAGGATGTGGAAATTGTAATGATGGCTTCGCAATAGTATCAAGGAACACACGAGAATCATTAGCAGATCCTTCCCATCCAGCTACGACATGTGTAAATGTCATATCAAACGCACAAGTGGCCATAACATTTTGTGTTATGCCTTTGTGTCCTCGAAATCTATTTTGATGCACGAACGGGATATGTGCACTGATGTGAGTCCCATCGATCGTCCCAACACAGTCCTTATATTTACATAATTCAAATATAATTAATTATATTTGACGTTATTTATAAATAATGATAAATAAAGAAAATCATTGAGAAAATACCTTGAAATATGGCCAATATCTTTCATTGGTTCGTATATGCATAGGGACTTCGTTGAGATTAGGAGGAACGATCAAAAACTTTGATATTTCAAGTAAAGCTCTAAGAACTACATGAAAATATTTGTTAATAGTATCCAATGAATGCTTAAAAGTAGCCCTAAGTACCCTATGCCTTTCATTGTGACCCACGGTATAGACAAACATTGCAACTTGTTCTTGGATCGATATCTTCTTTTCATCTTTTATCAGACCCCTTCCTTCTAATATGTCACACAAATTTAAGAAAACATGTCGTTCCATCCTAAATAAATCATTGCATGTGTTACCAAGTCCATCAATGACATCACGCACATAATCTGCTCCAGTATAACAAGAATTCCTATGTGGTTCCCTATAAATAAATGTGTCCACGTATTGATGCATTGCAACAATGGCACCTGTTACCAAAATATCTAACGACAAATCATCATCTACAGCATTCACGTCATGAACTTCATCATTACTGGATATATCATCGTCGGTAGACGTACCATCATGGGTGGAAATATCATCATTGGAATCCATAAGTCTGTATAAATACATAACTACAAATTATTCATTTAAAACTATAACATTCAAATAATATAGATAATAAGATAAACATGTTTAACATTCACTATATAATAAACATTGTCAATAGCATTCACCACGTAACGGACATATTACACAATCCAAGGAAAACATAAAATAATAACAGGAATTGTCATACCACCATAGGGGTGGCATATAGTTATAACCATCAATGAAAGATGGTAATACAAAAAACACATTAAAACCACACAAACATATTAAAATCACACACTATTTGGAATGATGAACTCGAGCATCCTCCATTTCGCCATCCAACCACCCAATACGGAGTTCATTTGTTTTCAGCATACACCAAATTTGCCTGTACTCCTTCTTCATACTGAATAATTTCAGTGCAAATCGATAACGCTCACTATTAGGAATGATTTCTGTTGTTGCATCCAACAAATCAATACATTCCTTAATGCTACCGGGTTGTGTAGGTGGTGGTGGGGGTGTTGCACTACTTGCACTCGTCCTCGTTGACACTGCTTCAACTAAACGTTCAATTTGTCGTCCTAACATAGCTGCACTCGTCATTTTTTGTCGTTTGGAGTGTTGAAAATTTAGGTTACTTCTAGATTTCATGCGCGATGGTGCAACAAATGGAGGGATACCATCACCATCACCATCAAAATCAGGACTAATATCGATAGGTGGTTGGGACCTTGATGGCTGGGACTCTGGTGGTTGCGTTTCTTGAACAAACGCAGCATCATCATCATCATTATCCTGAAGCTCGTGTTCAACTGCTCTAGATGATTCAATGGATGGACGCACACCAGGATTACAAGAGCTTGCAACATACTCTCCGGTAGCATAAGTCCCTCAAAATAGTATGTCCAACTCGTCAACATGTTCCAGTCTGTCATAACGCTATTGTGTATCAGTTTTATTTTTCTACAAAATAAATAAACTTATTTTATAAGTTTGAATTGATAAACGTAATATTCCTATTTGGTAATCTAATCGAAAATTACCTCCAACCAAGAATTCCACCATTCATCGCTCGCCAATATCTTATTGTTAACAGCATCGTAACCCACTCCAGTACATGCTTTTAATTTAATCCATCTAGCCCAAATACCTTTCGTTTTATCCCAATGATTCTTATGTTGTTTCTTTGTGTAACTAAGCCCGGTCGTTGTCTGAAATTGCTTCATTAGAGATGAATACCCTGATACATTCAATGAAGTACCGGGTCTCTTTCCCTTCTTAACCAATTCCACACAGATATCAACCCAAATCTTATGAAGATAGGGTGTCCATCTTGCGGAATCAATTTTTGACTCTATTTCTTTTGGTTCTGTTACTTTTTGTCTCGGCATCTGACAATTTGATTATTCATTTAAAAAAAAATGAAAAGTAATGGATAAGAATAAGGAATAAAAAACGTTCTGAAATATAAGTAACAACAACAAGAATAATGAGCAAACAAATAATTATCGTAAACAAATATCACTGTAAATAAATGTTAAAAATATCAAACAATATACTAAACCCATCGGTCAACCGTTGCGTGTGCAGACACATACTACATAAGATCTTATTTGTCGTTAAATGAACACTTTAATGGAATAAATACATGAGAGATTCAACTAACAGGCTTATTGGATTAAGAGAAGAGAAAAGTAAAAGTTGGTGCCAATAGTATCTTTCATAAATATTGAGAGATGCTATTGTCACTCCAACTTTTACTCATTTAATCATATAAACTTTAAGTCATACAAAATCTAAAGAGAGTTTATATTAAAAATAGAGAGTGAAAACCATCAAATAGTTCAAATTTATAAGGATCCCTGGGTAGGACACTAGTAAGCATTTTTATTTTTCAAGCACTCCAATTGTACATTTTTTAGCTCACACTTTAGTGCAATTGCCACATTAGTCTTTTGTCGTGAGAGTTTTCAAGAAAGTAAAACAACATACTAGCATGATTACAATATAGATGTCATAAAATTAATGCCCATGTTTAGGAGTAAATTAGTTCAATCCAAAGACTCAACGATGGTCCCATGATTAGGAGTAAATGGTTTCATATGACATTCAAATCCTTAAAAATAATTAATTATTTCCTCCCTCAGCATCAAAATTCATGTTCAAGAAGATAACAAACACAGTCAAAGCTCAAAGGAGCACCAAGAAGACACGAGTGAGGACATGGAACCAATTGGAGAGCAGGTTTGGAAAAAAATTCAGGGAATTCTAGAAATTTGTCATAAAAACTCTTATGGGGAATGAACAAAATATTTGGTGAGTTGAACTTAGGAATCCTAGAAAATGAGATCAATAATGGATGTGGTTGAAAAATTATGAAATCCAATTTACCTTAAATTAGATCATTTTTCTCATCTGCTTTCATCTATAAATTGGAGCAAAGGGAGGGATGTCCCTACTAATCATTTTTCTCATCTACTCTCATAATGTTTCTGTACAAAATTTTGGTAAAAAATCATCCAATCATTTTTGTAAAAAACTGGTTGCATCATTGTTCCTTCACAGAGAACTAAACAATGAGCTCCATAAAACACAATTGGTTTTATTGTTGTGTTGCAAAATCACTCTTTTATTTCAATGGATACCGAGTTCGCCTATTATTCTAATATCACTGAACAATCAGATTCTACCAAAAAGATGGAAGAGAGATTTTGACAGAGAAGTGTGTGTCACTTGAAGAGGTGCTGAATATAAGTCGATTGCAAGGTTCGAGATCAGTCATATGTTGAACCATAGTAGATTCACAGATCAAGTCGATTTACAATAAAATCCATAATAAAAAGAACTCCCCAATTTGATTTACAGTAAAATCAGTAATAAAAATAAATAAATTAAAAATCAATACCTTAATTGATCGTTAATGGAGGAAAGCTAAGGATGAGAGCTGCTGTTACAGAAGAGATCGTTAATGGCAGCCTGCAATGAGACGAGACGAGATCTGCCGTCACCGTTGGGGCTTTTTGCTCGGTTAGTTATGAGGAAAAGATGAGAGAGAAGGAGGAAAGGATCTCTGCGACAAGGATAGATGATAGATTCGATCGGTTTGAAGGAGACGAAGTTGAGTTCGATAGTCGACAGTCGATTGGGCGAACTTGTTGGAGAAGATGAGAAACGTAAAACGTTTTTCGTTTCTTGTAATGTGAGGGACAATCGATCGATCAGGTTGAAGGCAATGAAGTTGAGAGAGGCGAAAGGGTTGATAATCGATCGGCTTGAAGAAGACAAAGAGGATTAGT
Source organism: Akebia trifoliata (assembly GCF_017979445.1). Taxonomy (NCBI): domain Eukaryota; kingdom Viridiplantae; phylum Streptophyta; class Magnoliopsida; order Ranunculales; family Lardizabalaceae; genus Akebia; species Akebia trifoliata. The sequence goes on from NC_141380.1 coordinate 21,395,260, forward strand.
TCGATTCTCTTTCGATTTAGGTTAAAATATGTTTGGAAATTTTATTAAAGGTAAGGGGTATTTCGATATTTTCACTTAAATTGTATTTCGGTAATTAGCTCCTCGCGAGAGCCCAACTTAGAAGCGGGCACGGGACGACTCTTAAAATGAGCCATTTTTTGACTTTTTTTTTAATCGGTTAGCGTTAAAAAAGCTGAAACGAACGTTGATCAGCTGGCTTCTTCAGCTTAAAAGTCAAAAAAGTTCAAAAAGCCGACTTTTGAAGCCCAAACGAACAGGGCCTTAGTTAATCTTGATAAATGGTATCATCGAAGAGAGGTATCTCTTCTTGCGATGTACACTCAAGATAATGTTTAACATGCTAGCCATTTACTTTGAAAGTGGATCTGTCCTTATGATTAGTGACTTCAACAACACCGTGGGGGTAAACTGTTAAGATAATATACGGGCTAGTCCAATGAGATTTGAGTTTTCTTGGAAAGAGGTGAAGTTTATTATAATACAACTAAACTCTTTGTCTTGGGAAGAAATTTCTTCTCAGAATTTGCCTATCGTAAAAGAATTTGATACGCTCTTTGTATCATTTTGGACAATTGTAAGAATCATTTCTGATCTCTTCTAAATTGTCGAGTTGTAACTTAAGATTCTCATCAATTTTATCAAAATCAAAGTTGAGGCACTTGATCATCCAATATGCTCAATGTTCCAACTCAACAGGGAGACAAAAGACCTGGCCAAAAACTAATTGCTAGGAAAACATCCCTATAGGTGTCTTGAATGCGGTTTTATAAGCCCTAAACAAATCACTCAATAGCAAAAACCAATCTTTCCTCAAGGGATTAACATTTTTTTTTCTAAGATGGTCTTGATTTCCTTGTTAGAAATCTCTACTTTCATATTCGTTAGTAGGTAGTAAGGTGTAACAATCTTACGTGTTATGAGGTATTTCTTTATCAATGAAGCAAAAATTTTATTGTAGAAATGCGAGCCACCATTGCTTATAATAGCATATGGAATATTGAATCATGGAAAGATTGTATCATTGATGAATTGAATCACCACCTTATGAACATTCATCCTACACTCAACGACTTCTATCCATTTCAATACATAATCAATGGCAACGAGAATGTATTGTTAATACTAACAGATGAGAAAATATCTCATGAAATCTATACCCCAAACATAAAATATTTGGATAATCAAGATAAGATTATGTGACTTTTTATTCTTAGAAAATTTTCCTAACCTTTGAATAAGGCAGGCCATATGACATCACACTGCAATATTTGTGCAGTAATCTTCTTACCATCAAAGTAACTTTCACAGCATGGCCATGTCAAAATTCTAAGATTTTAACTTGCTCACATGTTAACACACAACATCTAAATGATTTGATTGGGACAATACTTAAATAAGTACAACTCATCCCATAGATTAGCAATTTACATGTAACTAGTTGACAATGTCAGCATACCATAGAACATTGGAATGAGATATTTGCATAAGTTGCTTATCTAGAATGGTTTCAAATATGGGTAATGATGCAACTGATGACTCAACTACTAGTCTAGACAAATAATCTGCTATAACATTTTCTATGCTTTTTTGTTTTGTCTTTCGATATCAAATTCTTACAAAAGAAAAATTCAATGGATTAAATGTGTTTTAACATTCTTTTTTAGAAGGTACTCTAATACAGCATGGGGTGATTACCTAGAGATTTCTTGGAGAGTCTGCACCCCTTGACCTAGAACACGAGGAGATAGTGGGGATAGGGGTAGGATGAACAAAAAGCTGAAGAGTTTCCCTCGGAGCCTCTGTTGGGGCCGCCGTTAGAGCCGTCTGAGGAACAACCTTCTTAAGCTTCTTTACTGGAAGCTACTCAACTTTGGAGGTCTGAGTTGGATACTAGAGAGACTCCTATTTTTCAGCATCAGAATTCACCGTCTCTACGAGAGTTGGGTGCCTAGAATGAAGGAGGCACATATCCTCGAGGTCATCTTCAAAGTCTTCGTGTAAGCCTTGGAAAGGGTGGGGCTCTAAAGATGATCATTTTACAGCCTCTTGTTCACCTTCCCATTGAGGCTCGACAAGGGCAAGGAAGTTGGTGACTTGGTGATACAAATCGTTGTCAGTAAGGACATCAATGATGATCATCGAGTCAAGGACTCTCTTAACTTAAACATGAATCTGCAAAATAAAAATAGGAATTAGACGAGGAAGGCAAGAAATTAAACCAATTCATATTTCAAAGGGAAAAGTCATCAACATGGTTGAAGAAAAGAGGAAGGACCTCGTCCCCTAACACACATTCCCACTAATTGGTCAGCTTGATCAAGAACAAAAACAATTTTTATCCGAGTCTAGAAGCTTGAATAAAGATGAATTTCCCCGTCTCTTAGTAAGGTAGTAGTATCCTAGTATTTCAGAACACCTCCTTAGGGTAAATTGGGCTCTGATGTCAAGGAGCCCAAGTTGCAAGTCTTTCTCCAACCGAGCATTCATTTGATCGAAGACATAAATGAGTTGGTAGAAATTACTACTCATTTGCCTGGGTGCCCTCCTATAATAGTTCAAGACCTTTTGTGTCAATCTAGTTAGAGGGGCTTAGAGCACGGTCTTAAATTGCCCCCAGTATACCATAGTGGAGTTGCGGGGGAGCTCTTGAGAAAACGAGGGCTCCTCTGTGAAAGAGGTTCCCACATCTTCGAGGATGACAAAAGCATCCCTGATCTTAGGTAAAAGAGGGTGTGTGGGGGTATAGAACTTCCCCTTAGCCATAAAAATAAGGGAAATGAAAAGAAAAATAGAGGGAGGGGCTTGGGGAGGGGAGTAATGGTGAGTCTCTGACCTTCGAAACCTTTTTGAACAATAAGAAAGCTCTTCATAACGCAACAACCACCAAGCACTATAGGGAAAAGAGGGGAGAATGCAAGAGGGCAAACTTTTCAAATTAAGAATGAGGGAAGAAGAAAATCAAGAAATAGGATACAATGAAAGAGAAATGGAGAAGGAGTAGGGGAAATAGACTCTTCAAGCCTCGAGATGCACATCAAAGGAGGGGATAAGATCACATAGACGTAATAATGGGTTGTCAACACATTAACTACACACAAGAAACGAAGAAAGAGTATGAACACACGTGCAAGACCGAGCAATGGGATGAGGCCATGTGGATACAACATATAAATGCTCCATAACTGAAATGCACAATGATTATGGCTCGACAATTGGCAGCATGTTTAACAAGGGAAGCCATTATTGCACCATTAAGAGAACGCAACGGTCAGATTTTAAATTAAAGGGAGGCGAAGGTCAAATGAAAATTCAAGAACAACAACACGTAATAATAATCCAATAGGAGATAGCCACGTGTCATATGATGATATCTCAGTCTCGGGCATTCATATAATAATCCAAAAACCCGAGAGGGGGTAGTGTGGAGGTTATGTTTCAAAGAATATCAGAAAGTGACATGGGGCACATTGGGATTACAAAAGGAGGAATTGTTGAATTTCAACTTTCGAGATCCGACGAAATAAAGAAGGTCAGATGATGGAGAGACTTGGATTCACGGAAAGCTTAACTCCGAAGCTCAGTTTGAGATATGTTGAAAAACTGTAGAGAGACTCAGTCTAACAAATTCTCGAAAAATCAGGGATTCGATCATGATAATGATAGGAATTTAAGGAGAAAAAGTAAGATCCCCAAATGGAAGGAATGAACAAGTATAGAATAGGGAGTAAATACAATCCTAAAAAGAGAAAAATACTATAAGGGATAAGGTCGAAATGAGAAAGGATATGATAACAACCATGACTCTAGTTGACTCAAAACAGTACACCAACTCCTTGATCAAAAGTTTCTTACACATGGCCCAAAATTAAACACTCTCCATCAAAATTTCCAAGAACTTCCAACTTCCAAGTCCACCCACCCTCCATATCTCACAAGTCTCTTCCCATTTCATTCAATCGACCAAGACTCTTTCACTCCTCCACATGTTTAACTCAATCAAGACTACAAAATCTAACAAATTCTCTCAAAACAAGCCACTTCATCGAAACCCACCTCTATTTTCCCTCATTCCACTAAAAAACATTCCCATGACCTCTTATTTCTTCTCAACAATTCTATGAGTTGAATGCCTATAAATTGGATGGACTAAGAGGAGAAAAAAATAAAAATTTTTTTTATGGAGAACTAACTCTCATGGACTCTTACCCTCTTGATTTTCCTCTCTCACGAAGATATGAAAATTTCTCTCGAAAATCAGACTATTTGGATGGTAAATTCTATGGTTCTTAAGTGATTGAATATCTCAAAGGAGAATTTATTTGTTGGTGCATTTGTTCTCTATCAATTTGAGTTCTAGTAACAATTGGGAAGGTGTTTAAGTATTTATTTATTTTTTTAATCTTATTATACTGTTCTAACTCCTAAGTTCCTTGATATGTCAGGTAGTGAGGCATTCAATTTTTTTATTTATTGTCTATTTCTTGAGTTCTATTATTTTCTACTCTAATTATTGATAAAAAAAAGAATCGTATGTTATAACTTGCTTTCGGATTTAATGCACAATTTTTATTTTTTTATTTTTACAAAGTGAGAGATAAAAATGATCTGTTTCTTTGAAGATAAAAAAGGCCTCTGTTAGTAAAAACATGTTGAAAATGGTGATGATGTCATCATGACATCATTATCTGTCATATTTAAATTTCTCTTTTTTCACACCAATTCTAAATCAATTTTTGAATCGGTTGGTAATATCACATTCTTGGGAATGATACAAGCTCATCAAAAAAAGAATTCTCCCGATCCGATTAAAATCAGAACCAAAATCAAGAAAATATGAAGATCGAGGGAATTAGCGATTCTCTTTTTTAATCAATTTTTGGCCCGATTTCAGTTCAATTGAATCCATTATTTTTTTTTAGATTTCTGCAAGTGATAAGAATACATTAAAAAATTTGTTCCAATCCGATCGAAATCGGCTTCGAAATCAAGAAAAAATGAAAATAATGAAATTTGTGATTCACATTTTTTGTCGATTTCGGGATCGATTTCAATCCAATTGAAGCCAGCTTTTTTTCTGAATGTTCACTACGGATGGTTCATACTTGTATGTGTTTTCTTATTTTCCTTCTTGGAACGTCATATTAGTGAAAATCAAGATCGAGTCTGTATTCAATATTTTCTCGAAACCCGTATATAATTGATATTTGATGTATTATAAGTCAGATCTAAAGATAATTTCTACCATATTAACTTATCATGTAGTTAGATATATTTTTCAAGTTAGATTGGATTAAGTGGGATCGAAGTCAATAGATCATGTGGAATCAAATATATTATATGATTTTCTCGATTTTTGTATTTTATTAATATCAGATTTATCTGAACTCGGATTTGTGCATGAAAATAGTCTAATTAAAGATAATCTATGTGATTTGAGGAAAAAAAAAAATCTACTCTCATGCCTTGATTTTTTTGATACTATGAAAAAGTCCCAATAATATTTAAAATTACACATGAAACCCTCGAAAAATTTCAAATTCACTTTGCGACCCAGCACAAGGTTACATGTTGTTTGGAAAACTAAAATTTTCTATTTTTTTTTAGGGATTCTTTTAAAATTTAGAAGATTATCTAGTCAATTATCGAGTTCACTGAAATAGACGAACATCATGTACGACAAACAAAAGGTTGAAGTCCTTCCTGTTCATTAAAAAGTAATCCTCCCACCAGATAAAATACAATCACCTTCTTACAAATCTATGAGTGGGACTGTGGGACCCGTCTAGCTCTAAGAGATCCTAACCATCTCAAGATTCCTAGATGGGCTCCAACAAAGTTGGTGGTCGGACGTGAGAACACTAATAAATTATCCTGGTTCCAGGTGCACGTGGCTTACGAAGAAAGGCCCCACTATGACGTCTGCCACTTTTGAAGACCATAAGAAGTAGATCCAAGACTTTAGGTAAAAAAGTGTAATTTACTTTAGTATAGATAGTGCCACGTCAGCCGAGTATTAACGAAGTGAAGACTTCTGTAGTGGAAAATCACAGTTCTTTACTTTAAGATGGAAAAGTCGAAAACATATTATTATTGGATTTAAGATAGTGATCGAAAGAAAGAAAGAAAGTAAGTTTTAAAGAGGTGATTGAGACATGCCCCTCAACGTTTCGTGAATGTTTGAGATAGTCTCCAGATTTCAAATTGATGATATACCGCTTGACCATATGGTCTTCAATGAGAGACGAATAGAAAATGACTTAAAGGTAAAATCTCTTGATTTTTTACTTCAAAAATCTAAAATCACACAAACACCCCTCATCTTCAACTTCAAGGTAAAATCTCCAAAAATCTAAAACGACATAGACACCTCGTATCTTCAACTTCAAGATAAAAGCAATTGATTTTTACTCCAAAAGTATATCGCCTTCCACCACTTCAAACTTGAAAGTAGATCTAAGAAGGACCACTTAGCTAAGTGATAAGACCTTGTGGAGGTTGTTCCCAGGTCTTAGATTCAAACCCCTTGAATCCCTTCTTATGCAAACCATTAACCCCGTCTAGCAGAAAATAAATAAATAAATAAATAAAAAATATCGAAAGTAGATCCTCTTTCCAAATTTTTGAGAAAGCATCATGCAATGCTTTTACTTGATTGAAAGAGCATTACGTGGCCCAGGGTCAAGATGGTAAAATCTCTTCATCCAACTTTTCATTTTCAAAGTATTTGATTAGGTCCGAAAAAGATATTTTTGGTTTTTTTTTTTTCGTAATTTTTAAATCTAAACTTGGGTAAACATGATATTCTATCGAAAAAAATTGCAATAGGAAAATGCACTTTTCTAAAAAAGTGCATTGTATATGTATATGTATGCATATGGGTATATGATAGTATGATATGTGAATAATTATTGCATTTCGGGTATGTATACTTTACCTTCTAGTTTAGATAGCATGTTATCCTATGAGCTTTACTTATTGACCTTATCAAAATAATTTTCAAATATTAATGATGTGTTCATGAGGACCCTGAACATGTAATTGAGGCACAAGGATTATGATACCATGATTTTTTTACTTCCTTTTGTTGCAACGAGACCCTGATGTAAGATTTTCATTCCTATGTATTCCCACGTGTTATGTTTCATGATAAGTGACTTATGATCACTTGCGGGTATATTCTTGACTGTTGTGGCTAGATCCCAAGCCACACATGGAAATCCGATTATCACTATGTGAAAAAAACCCATATTTGACGGTCTCAGTTCATCAAATATGCTTGTTTGTAGAATTTTTTTTTCTTGACGGCCCTTAACTGTCAAATTATTGGAGGATGAGCTTCAAAAAAAAAAATTAATAATTTATAGTCTATGACTGTCAAATATGGAGGTTTAGCAAACAATAAGACGATCATCTAATTCACAAATCATAACAATTGAAATAATAAAAAAAAAAATCATAAAACAAAGATCATTCACCACCCAAGAAACTTAATTCACATTAAATCCAATTAGAAATCAAACACAAAATCTAACATTGCAATACCAACTAATTCTCAAATAACACTTTCATCTATTCCAGATAGCTTTAAGAGCTAAATTTAGATATTTGAAGATATACCATCTACCTGTATCTATTGAATACAGAAGTCTCAAGCTAGCATAAACAAACCAAGCCTTTGAAACAAACCAAACCTACCATCTTCGACAATCGGGTTGGGTGTATGGGCTAGATCATAGCTTGTCTGATGAGTAACATCTAACATAAAACCTGTTTACAGTAACATCTTTTAGTGCACTTCATGGTAATTTGCAATCTTTATAAAAATGATATTAAGGACATCACTTCAGAGTTTCCATATTGTACAAATCATTAGGATTCTACCCACGCCTCATCATGGAACTCAAAAAAATAATGACAACCACAATTTCCAACACACCAAACATTCGATAACTTGTAGAGCAAATAAACTAAGCTTATAAACAAGTTGTAGCCTAATGTTAAACCGCAAGCTTCCAAAAAAATTTCACCAGCTGGTTACAACATAAAATACAAAAGAAGTAGAAATGGTCAAAAATATTTCAAGATATTATTACCTTTGCATTCGTTGAACCACTAATGAACCACAAGAGTTCTTCAACAACACCTCGCCAAAATACTTTCTATAAAACCAAAAGATGAGCATAAATGACAACCAAGAGAGTATAATTGTATAAAAATCCTTTTATGATTTAAAAAAAAATAGTGTAATAGTAAATTAAATAAATGAAAAATAAGCTCATGACAAGATAGATCTTATGGGTTCGATACAAATGGGCTAAAGAACCAATAAGAAATATTATTGCTAGGAGTGGAACTGAAAACTATAAATTTGACCTATTTTCATTCCTTTTCTAAATCTTAGAGTTTTATCAGACCCCATCCAGAAACTGGTTATAGAGATTGTAACATGTAGCAAGTGAATAAGAAAAATCTAAAAAGAGAATTGATACCTTAGTTGTAAGAAGTGGAAAAGATTTGCACAACTTAAACCGCATTTGGGGAAGTAGACAAGAAAGCAGAAGTAAAGTCAACATTATTATTAACCATAAATATTTGCAACAAAACAGAAAAAAAAAAAGCATACATAACTAAAACAGTAATTAACCAAGCAACATACCACTGGAACCGATACTTTCTCAACAAGGATATCTCTAAAAAAATGACCTCATGTCTTACCCAATTTAGCTCTGCAACCGATGACAACTTGCCCCTCTTGGAGGAGAGTTTACATGTTGAGTATGTGGTTATAATTGGCTTTTGAATAAACATCTCTACTTGCAGAAGAGAACTAAAAGACAATTAAAAGAAATAATTGGAGAATAAACATATAGGAAACTTTCCTAAAACAAGCAAATAATTAGTGAATTGTGTAATGGTTTGATCAAAGGGGTTGTGCAGAAAAATGGTACATTTGAATTCTCAAGAACAAAATCATAAACAGAACAAAATTTCAAAGTCAGGAAAAAACCCTCTCAAGTGAAGCTTCCCCAGTATTAATATTGCCTCCACTGCTATACAAGCAACCATTTCTTCTGATAGCATGTTAAAAGACCACAAGGAATCAGAAATCACAAATAAATAGCCAAATTTATGAATTAGAGGAAACAAAAAAGCTTCGTACGTCTAGTTCTTAGAGTTCCAGAGATCCCATAGACTTGGACCAAGCATGTCCCATGTTCAGTTTTTTTAACAAGCTAAGATCTGATTTTTGCAACCCAAAATCGAATAGAACTAGAATTGTTCACGTATCAATTTTTTTCCGAATTGCTAACAAGGGTCCCACCTCCGCAACTACTATATGTCAAATTCTTGTTTTGCAGGGATTTGAGTCTTTAACTTCTGTCAAAGAACTGAACCTCTTAAATTTTATAGCAACCTTTAAATGAGAAGATTAATGATTAGCCAAATTCCAAGTTTTTGGTTAGGATATTATGTGCAAATGCGCGATGCTGAAAAAAAAGGGCATAGTGATAAAAAAAACAAGTAATAAACTTTATTAGCTGATAACAATAAATTGTGATGAGCCCATTATACCTGACAAATTTTCTCAGACACGTGCACCAATTATTCATTCGCCAACATCGTCCTTAAGAAAAGATATGACGTTTGCATGGTTAAGCACTGCTACACCAGCTAATGCCGCAGTGCGTGCCAATCCAACATTAAGTCGAGAGTCATTCATCTGTCCATCATAGTATACCACTACACCTTTCAAGCTTTTATCCCTATCCTTCCTTGCAAGTGTAGGGAAGAGTTCGACTGACTCTTGTGCAGAATAATATCAGGAAAGATGTAGACGGCGTGGTCCAGCAACTAGATTGTATAGTTTCAAACCCATCCAGTAGTACACTACCTCAAACCAGTTGAAACATTGTGTCATGCATGGCACATGTGTGGAGCAGTCTGGATAACCTGTTTGCGCTCCTCAAGTGCATGGAAAACCAGCTTCAATTGCCCATAGTCAAAATTAAAAACAACTTTCTCCAAGTAGCGAACCCCTAAAAATATGATTATATTAATAAATCAAGAAAAAGAATAGAACCTGTTCCTTGTAAATCATAAAAAGAATTAATAGTGCTAGTATAACACACACAAGCTTCACATATCATGCATCACTTATCTTTAACCCTTATAAAACTTGTGCAAGAGTTAACAATGTGAAATAAATTCTAGATCATTGGGTTCCATGAAGATGACCACAGTAATATGTTACCAATTTTTTAAGTACAAAAACGTACCTCTTGATGGCCTATTATAAGAAGTTGGATCATCCTTTTCCCTCCTCCTTTATCCGGGCTTGGGACCGGCAATGTAAAAGTTTTAATTTTTTCATTGGCGGAGTTAAAAAAGTTTACCTAAAAAAAACTATTAGTTACTAATTAAATAATACAAAATAATATAAAAGTCCTAGAAGACAATAACTGAGTCAATAAAAAATAGTATCAAGTAAGTCTACTATTGTAATATGTAATTAATCAATCAAAGTTATATAAAAATGCATATATTGTACATATCCAAAGACAATAGAAATGTAATACAAGTCTAAAAGATAGGAGTGGATCATGATATGATTTATGTCATCATAGGAGACCACCTAATGATGGAGCCTATGTCAAATGAATCAATAAGAGCTATAGTATCAAGTAAGTCACCACTAGAATATGTAGTACAAATCTAAAGATAATAGAAGTCCAAAAGATATAAAGGAATCATGATATGATGTCTGTCATCATATGAGGCCACCTAATGATGGAGCCTATGTCAATGTTCGTAAACATCATTCCCTCAGCCACATCCTTATCCTTTAACTATGCAGACATCTCAAAAATCCCATCAATAAGGACATGATAGTAATCCAGGGACAATACCTCTACACGAACAAGTATCCCATGGGCATAGATTTTAGTCAAATGGAGGTTGAACAAATTGCACCTCTAACCATGTGGGGTGGGATAGTGTCATGATGTTATCCCCTACAAATTGCACCACATACTTATGAAATAAATATTAATCTTATTGCAATAAGATCATGTATGTAAAATAAAAAAAAATGAATGAAATAACATGAATATACCTTTGCAACTACATCATTATCTAAATTGTTTATTCCAAATGTGGGATCCAAACTAATCAATTCCTTAATTAAAACTGTAAAATAAAAAACTTATTAAAAATTAATCTTTTGTTTAATAAAAAATAAAATAAATTCGTGACCACTCACAATAGTATTGCTCAATTCGGGTGTCAAAGCAGTACCACCAGGCTCAGTGTGACTAGAGATATACAACTCTGTTCTGCTCGGCTGGCTACCATCTTATCTCATTTTGTAACACCCCGAATTTTCAACTCATATCTAGAGGAAATTAAATGGTGAGATTGGGAGGAAAATGTCGAATGAGAGATTTAGAGTAAAATACTCGAATATTGCTATGATTAATTTTGAGGAAAATCGACTTCGCCATTAGATTCAAAAGGATCGAAGTATATACATTAGCCTGTAAGCAAGTTTGAATTCGAGTTCGGAGGAAAAAGTTATAAAATCCTCGAATTTCGCGTTAAGTGGGACCCAAAATAGAAAATTTTCGTTAGAGGGAGAATCAAGAAAATTCGACTACACCATTAGAACCACAACGAAAAATTATTTGAAATGGTATATTCGTTTGTCACTTTCCGAGCCCGAATAGTTAAGTTATGATCGAAACTAGAAATGATGGGGAAATTACAAGTATACCCTCAGCCCTTTTATAAAAGAAAACTCACTTTCTTTTATTTCATTTCACTTCTTCATTCTTCTCCAAAGAACTCAACTCAGCCATTCTCTAGACCTAGGATTTCAACCCATTCTCACCATGTTCTAGAGCGAACGAGTCCGAGTTGAACCTCGACGAAGAAGGCAAAGTTGTCAGCCACGACGAGGGCTACAACTTCACCACCTTTGGTTGTTCATTCTTGTTCGTTTTCTCTATCCTCCATCAAAACCAGCCGGGTAGCTCGAGTAAACCTCAACACATTCCATCCGAGGGCCTCATCGAGTTAGGAGCTAGGTCTATACTTCATTGTAGAAGCGAATGAGAACGTCATTGTCGGATACCTTGCAAACCCTTGCTTATTTGGCATCCAAGGCAGCCCAACCTCGACTCTTGAGCCATCCAACCCTGATTTGTAGTGCTAGCTTGTATCCTTGGCGTCCACAACCAGGTAAGGGACTTCTGATTCTTATTGGTAACTTTAGATTTCTCAAATGTGCATTTAGGGTTTTGAAACAAAACTTATTGTTTGCATTTAAATGGTAGAAATTGGTGTTTGATTTCAAATTCATGGTAGAAGTAGGTGTTTTGTTTACGTTTTATCGAATTTTGATAACAAAATCGTGGGTGGGTCGAATGGTTCGAAGAATGGAAGAAGAAATCGAAAAGGGGATCGAAAACTCGAAAGTTCGAGTGAGGTTCAGGCTGTAGGCGGGTAGGGTCGGTGCCACCGACAGAATGAAGCTTCTGCCACCGATGAAATCAAGAATCGCCGAAAATTTTATACTGTCGGTAGAACCGTCGGTCCCACCGACATCTGCCGATGAGTAAACTGTCGGTTCCACCGACAGCATCCTGATTCTGCCGCCGACAACCACCGACAGACACAGTTTTGATCAGAACAGTGTTCTGACTCTTGGCTTGACCTCCTCACACCTTATACACTATTTCTCACCCTTTATTTCATAAAAAACATTTAAGTAAATGTCCTCTTTAATTTTTACTTTCCATTTCTTTAATTTTTACTTTCCATTTACTTTAAGTTTTACTTTCCATTTACTTTAAGTTCTTTAATGAAATTAAGGTTTTACCCCCCATTTCGGAACAATGGGAATGGTTTTAAGATCCAAATCTTAAAGGATCAAAATCCGAATTTTTGTTTAAAGAACAAAACGTAATTTTCGACGTTTTCGGCAAGTTTTCAAAATGAAATAACTTTCGCATTCCTTTGAATTAGATTACAAAAACTATATGGTGTCGAATCTCATGATCGAGACTTTCATTTCGAAAAATCCGTTTTCAATTTCGAGAACTTTGAAAAAATTGAGTTTCCGACACTTAGCCAAATTTTCACCAGCTTTCATTATTTTTAACAGCTTTTACCCCGTGCATCATCGGGACCTTGTTTGTGAATAAACTTTGAAGGTTTTCAATGGAAAGATCGAAATAATGACCTTGAAAGATTCGAAATGGATGGTTGATTTGAAAAGACGAAAAATGAGAATGTTGAAAGAATGGGAAAGGGATGAAACGGTAAATTGTCAGAATCACACCCGAGGGGTGATATCTGCCTTTTACATTGTATGTTGTGTGTAGGTTGGTGAAAGGATATCCAGGTTATTAATGAAAGGGTTGCATGTTTATTTCCGATTATGTTAGCGCGTGTGCTGAGTACTGTTATTTATTTTAGGCCGGGTGGCCACGGTTGCATGGTAGGAACTGGATATCCGTTCTCAACCCTGTTCTGTTAATTTCTCTTTTGTTTTAAATGAAAAATCATATATGTACGTAGCTATTTTGTGAGCTGTTAAAGGGTTTGTGAATGCCTGAAGGGATAGTGTGTCACATCATCCGGAGGGGTACACTATCCTGGGATGTACGGTAGGGACCACCAAACTCATACGTGGTATGGGATGCGTATGAGAGTGGAGTCACAACTGGAATCTGGGTCCATTCCTTTCTTATCTTTACCAGTGAACGTGTATTGTAAAGGTGGTCGTATACGAGTGGAGTGTCATTTGGGAATTACATGCACGCCTGATAGGCATAGACGAAGATGATTAGTTAGTGATCACTAACAATCTAGTAGTAGTCGAACGTTCTGACACATCGAAAAGAGACCCATTGCTTACGGTCACGTCAAACGGCCAGCCTGAGCCGGATAAATGATTCCGCAAGCGTGGTAGACACGACCAACCACAAAATCAGGAACTACGATGTTATTGGGGAATATCATGTCCTGACTGGGAGCGATCCAGTCGTGAATCCCAACTCTTTAATTCCAATACTCCACCACTTGTATTATGTATCTGTTGTTATATTTCGAATTATAAACTGAAAAGCATGTCTATCATTTTAATGTCGTCAACAGTATTTGCATAGAATGGAAAATGTGAAATGAGTATGGATGATTGATGCTATGTGAAGATTTTAAACTATTTAGTTGCTCATCCCTGGATATATGTACCAGTTGATCGTATTTTATTCTGTAAAACCTTGCATGTATTAAAATGTTCAGTATGTTTTACTCGATCATGTTTAGGGAGGGTTATTGATAAGAATTGGTTGTGGACTTGCTGGGTAACTCTCGTTACTCACCCTTTCCTTCCTATTTTTTTAGTTTCAGCACTTGCAGCTACCGAGACAGGCGTAGAGTCAGTAATTGAGGAGTATCTGGTCGGTCAGATCGACGATCAGAGTTTATTGCCTGGTGAGCACTAGGACTACATCCGTTAGAATTGTCAGTTTCATCCAGGATGTATGTAGTTTTTGGATTGAGAGTTTAGGCCTATATTAGAGTGAGAGTATTTTGTAAACCTGTATATGATTAAATCTTCCGCACTCTGATCTACTTACATGTTAGATGTAATTTAGTCTTCCACTGTTCATTTCCTGTATTTACAGCTTTATATACAGGTTGTATTATAAATTGGTTTATCAGGTTTGAGTTCCGTGAAACGTTAACATAAACAGAGGAGACCATGCCGAAATTTCGAGGTGCCACCTAGTACCTTGAGGTTTGGCATTGGGATTTGTGTTAGCGTTTGGCGGGACGTCACACATTTTCTCTATAAAATAGAAATCATATATGATATATCTATAAAAAATAATCAAGTATCTACCCACATTTAATTATAATATAAAACTTACCAACTCCTCAGCCTTATTCGCTATACCCTTTCTACTAGTATTGTGTGGGGCTTTCATTTTGCCACGTAGATTCACATACTTCAAGCTCTTTTCCTTTTTCTCAAGTGTCGACTTTAAGTTGACAAACATCTCCCAATCCTCTTGTTTCACCCATCTTTTAGGTTTATTCATCCTGCACTGAACATTTGTAGTACCAGATGTACGATATTTCCTTCCTAGTCGGTACTTCCAATTCCTCCAAGCATTACCAGCTTTCTACAAATAGAATCCTGATGATCATCGGTGATTTCAAAGTGATCCTATTTGAGAAAATGAACCAATTGATCAAATTAAACAACAAAGATACAGTAAATAAAAGTCAACATTAATAAAAATATTATAAATAAATAACAATTACCTGGATCAAATGCCAGATGAGATCAAGTATACGGGTAGGTGCTCTATTCTAAGAAGGGTATAGAGGTGATACATTCACCATAGAAAAATGATCTATAAGTGTACTTAACGCAACTGAATTCTCACAGATGTATTGTCTATGCCCATTGAAGCTCAAACGACGTCATGGACAAGAAGATGAAGAAGAAGTGAGATTTGTGGTTAGTGTCGAAGAAGATGGTGTATTTGTCGATTGGGAAGATGTAGGTCTATGTCCCGATAATTCAGGTTGAGAAGCTAAACGGTCATGCAATGAATCATGTAGCTTGGAAGCATCATAGTTTGGATCACGAAACCCATTCTATGACATAATGTCTACATTCAAATTGTAACATACAAATAATTTATTAGAGCACAAAAAATATTAAATAACAATTACCTAGATCAAATGCCAAATGAGATCAAGTATGTGGGTGAGTACTCTATTCTAAGAAGGTATAGAGGTGATACATTTTTCATAGCAAAATGACCTCTAAGTGTAGCTGAAATAACTAAATTCTCATCGATGCATTGTCCATTTTCATTGAAGCTCAAACGATGTCATGGACAAGAAGATGAAGAAGAAGCGTGATCTGTGGTTAGTGTCGAAGAAGATGGTGCATCTGTCGATTGGGACGATGTAGGTCTATGTCCCAATAATTTATGTTGAGAAGCTAAACGGTCATGCAATGAATCATGTAGCTTGGAAGCATCAGATTTTTGATCACGAGATCCATTCTGTGACATATTGCCTGCATTCAAATTATAACATACAAATAATTTATTAGAGCATAAAAAATATTAAATATTATAATTAAACATGCAACAAAAATATTAGTAACTTATAACAATATGGAAACATGGTATATATGATAGATGTTACTGATATTCTAATTTTCATCATCTTCTATAATATCTTCTTGAAGGGCTGATGTCAAGGTATTTATTTTCATTTTCACTGACTTTGGAATGCCATTTCATATTCTTTGCAATCCACGATACGGTGTACATCCGTTTCAATCTTGGTGTTAGTGGCAAGTATCCTAGAATTTTTTGTGGTAGATGCTTGCTCTCCGATTTTCTTTTGTTAATCGGTTTCCATCTGCTCTCATCACATTTAAGACAATTATCCCTATATACATGCTCTCCAATACAATATGCAATCATTAGGGTAGCATGAATAATTTCACACTTCATTCTCAGAGTCTTAATCATCTTCTTCGCAGAGTAGGTGTTCTCCTTCGGTAGTATTCTTTTAATCCTTTGTAATAACTCGTAAAAGCTCTTGTGTGACTATTGATGTCTACTCTTTATGCTCAACAATTCAACTGTAATTGACAATTTTGTATCTTCTTCTCGACACAATGGATATAGGGGTTGTATTGCATCTTCCATCATTCTCTTATATTGAATATCATTTGCAACGTGGCCATTATTTTCTTCACAACATTCATTTACAAAAGTATCTACATCATCTTCAACTTCTTCATTAGAAAAATAGCCAAGTGCGTCATTCAACATATCAATCACTCTTGGGTGCGCATCTTTGTCATACTGATTATTAGATGCACTAGCCCCAACTGTAAAATGACTTTCACCCCAATGTTTACCATGAAAACTCCATGTCGTGTAAGATGTATCGATACCATCCCAGATTAGGTATTCTAAAATTATGTTTAGCTTTTCTTCTTAGAAGACGTGTTATGACATTTGATACAAGGACAATAATAATAACCATCGGCCCCCAAACTTAGATTATTTTGTTTCAAATGCGCAATGAAAGAATATATACCTTTGAGGTATTCATTTGATAACCTAGGTTTCGTAATACACTATTTACTTGGAATCATTGACGTCAAAGACATCTACAAGTTGACTGAGTAAGACGACATAGTTTAATGGAACTTTCAACAAATTGAAAACAAAATGTATCTTGACATAATCTCTTAAAGTGACAAACTATCTAATTTTGTAATAAGATAAGATTTGAATAATAATGTTAGTAATAGGAAATCTAACCACAACTAATCCAAAAATGAAGATTAGGTCATATACAATCCTAATTACTTTACAAAGTATTATAACACATTCAAACAACTTCAATAGTTGTTTACAATTAGGATTAGGCCCATTTAGAATCTTATTTCGATTGTGCAATCCAGCAAGCATTCCTACTTTGCTTTCATGACTTCTAAGAGAAACCCCCTCAAGTCTTATAGTATTCAAGAAATTGAGATGGTCACTCATTAATAAAATATATTTACATTCACATAGGTTAGAACAATCGATGCTTTTGTGCCTAAAGAAGGGAAACAATGTGTACTTTCAAATTAAATGGCAATCATAGAAGCAAAACAAACATACCCTTACTCATCCAATGAAATGGGTATTACAGAAATAAATATTTTTATAAGAAAAACACTTTCCTTACCATCATCATGGAAAAACTCAGATTAAAAAAATGGGTAACATTGCTAAGTAAGGAAAAACTACACTAAAATATACACTTCGTTCTTAACTGTCACTTGAAAGCATAGCCACAAAATTCGATGTTTTTTTCCATTGAATTCGGGTAAATTTGTGATGTATAAGAATTTAAGAGAAAATTACTTTAAAGACCATGTAATAGAGAATTCCAAATTTCTCTAAAGGCCCTATAGTTGGGACTTTCTTCTAAATGCACATGACTTGTCAATCTTTGTTTTTCCCTTAATTCCCTTATTGCAATCTAATGTGCAAACTCTAATTAATTGGTTTTAATGACCATCATAACTCTTCTACTTTTACCAAAAAGCAAACCCCTACTTTCACAAAACAACAAGCAAGCTAAAATATAAGAAGTAGACAGAGGTCTTTTTTCTATTAATCATATCCAAGCTGAATTTTTTTAATTTACTTGGATCATGAGAAAATGTTTGGATAGTAGACAATCCATCCTAAAGTCAATATGAAAAATTTGAAATGCTAATCAACATTTGAAACACACATTGAAGTACATCAATTCCATCGTGAACTAAAACTTATAAGGCTATAAAGGAGTATAAGGCTGGTTTAAAATTACGTTTGCCTCTTCAGGATCGGGTTAAGGCTAAACGAAACCTGTCCAAAAAATTTGAACACAAAACTATGCTCAAAGAAATCTGGGATCCACCGATCACGTGTACCCACGTGTATTAATGGCATTCCACCGATCAAGTAATTCGCATTCTATATGGCCTAGTCCTCAAAGACTCAACATAAGGGCCTGACTCCAGCTTGGCTTGAGATGGATAAAACAGATGATGGGAAATAGGAGTTGAAGAAGAAATTGGTGATGATAGGGGACCAAGTTCAATAAATTCAAGTATTTTTTGTTCAAAATGTCTCTGAAAGCTACCTAAGTGTTAGTAATACTCTGCAATATATTTTGAGTTGGTTGTAAACAACGTTGGTTTCTTAAGAAAAAGTTCTAACAAGGTCATCCTCAAGATTACTATTAAGATATAGAAAATTGATGCCTGATCTAACCTCTCGAGAATGTCCACAATTATACTCACAAAATACTAATAGAACAGATTTGTATTTGGTTGAGTAGGCCAAATTGAAAGAATAAAACATTCATAGAAAAGGCTTGTTGAGTGACCTAATCCAATTTAGTAAAAGGCATAAAGTTATCTAGGGTGCTAAATAATTCAGATAAAATATTTAGCAAGTTTAAAGTTATTTTGAACCTACATCATAGATCTGATAAACATCAACTCTAAAGTGGCAACATTCAAACAAGCACTAAAACTCAAAAGAATCAGATGTTTTCATGAATAGAAAGGGTCGCCTATATTATCACACAATGATTGGCCCCCCTTCCACAAAGTCCATCCTTGCAATTGCTTTACAGTAGGAATCTTCGAAACACAAGGTAGATCCCTCATATTATGAATGTTAATACTCATGCCAAACAAATATAACAAGACAAAATCAATCTCAAAAATTACTTCATATATGCATGTAGACTTAATATCAATGGGTTAAAACATATGCTTAATTTAAGATATGCTAGAAGTAGAAGATTATGAACAATATAGCCAAATCCATCTAGAATGGAAGTCTTCACAAACCTGAGCGCATTTAAGGTACACACCATCCAACCACTTTACGGATTAAACAGGTCGTCCTCAATTGCAATGGGCTCAAAAATATATATATATATATATATTGAACATACAAATTCACCTTAAAGAACTTTCCAGCATGTGTGGTGAGTGAAGTCTTTGAAACAGGGGAGCAAGACAGGTCCAACTGCATATATCCATTGTACTAGATATACTAGTATCTCCACACACTATGGATCCATCTGAGGGATCTAATCCCACATTGATTCCTAGATCCTAGTTGATGGTAGAGATCCATCTTGAGGGTTTCAAAATTCTAGATTACAATGCCATCATCTTCAAATCCCAATTCTTGTGTTTAAGAAGCATGTTCAATATTAAATTAAATCTGGAATATGATGCCTAAAGAAATTCCTCATCAAAACCAATTAGGCAATGAAGTTTTTAACTCAATTAACAATATTTGCTCGATAGGCAACTTCATTTCTAAATATTCTTTTGTCCCTTCCAAATACACAATAATCTCAATGAAACCAACAAACTTTTTATTTATTCCTTGCTTTTTAAAATGCTTTCTTTATATTTTCCTTCTCATTTTAAAATCAGATGTCTCTAGAAAGAAATTGCATTTATACAGAAAATCACTCATCTAAATAAAAAAATTGCTCTTACTTATTCAAATAAATTACATGCTTCAAAATATAGGAATCTATCAGTATCAAGATTGATACGAAATATATCGGATAAAAAACCTAAATCTTCAATCCAAATCTAAATATATTGGATAAAAAACCTTAATATAATATACATAAAGAAAAGAGGGATTAAAGAGAGTACCTAGCTTGAAGTCGCAATGATTCCTGGCTTGTCGCGTGAGGTGATGCAACAATCTGATCACTTCGAGCTATTAGAGACAGATAGCGACATCGATAGGTCACTTCGAGCTATCAGAGACAGGTAGCGATGAGATATGGAGAGAATGGGGATCAGATCTAGATCGAGATTGATCGATCAAATAGAGTGGGAGATGAGATCTATCGAGGGAGATAGATCGATCAAGAAACTCCCTCGAGAAAGAGAGTGTGAGAGAGAGATGGAGAGGTCGATCGATCGAGAGAGCAAATGAAAAAACGAGGTCAATCGATCAAGAGAGTGACTATGAGAAAGTGATGGATTGTGAAAGATTGATCGATCGATTACTGTGAGAGAGAAATCGTGAGAGGTCGATTGATCAATGACTATGAGAGAGAGAAAGAAATAGTGAGAGAGACAGAGAGACAGAGAAAAAGAGAAACAATGAGAGAAAGAGAGAGAGAGAGAGAGAGAGAGAGAGAGTGAGTGAGAGTGATCTACCGAGAGTTGAAAACGTGGTCCACAGGCCGCGGATTTTGGGTTTTAAAATTCGACGGGTCAGGCCCAATAATTTTTTTTTATACAAATTTAGGATTTTCACGTAGTGTATTGAAATTAATCTCTTCTATTACCAACGTAATCAATTTTAACAATCAAACCTCAAGAATGTGTTGTAAAAAAATACAAGTAATAATAAAAACAGTAAAGAAATGAAAACATCCACAACACAAGATATATGTGGTTCACCCACAATGGGATTACATCCACGTGCAAATTGGAAAGTAGAAATCACTACTCAAGGAAGAAATTACAAGTATGGAGGTTTAAAACATCCATATTCTAGTAAGAACCCAAACAAAAAAAATCGATCTAGTAAGAACCCAAACAAGGAAATCGATCTCACTCCTATTGTCACCAGCGACTACAATGTGAAGATCACCCTCAAGAACCTTGAGCATTTAGGTTTTACAAGAGAAGAAAAATATTTATGTAGAGATTCAATCATTTCTCTCACCTTCAACAAAAGAGAAAATCCTCTCTTAGAGAAATCCCTTTTATGGACAATAACTACCATCTAGGAATCCATTTTGTTTATCATAAAATAATAAAATGACATTATCCAAAATATCCTTGGACAAAACCCATTAACCTTAAAAACAAAAGAATAATGATTTTATATTATCAAACCCAACAATCTCCAACTTGATAGAAAATCACCTACATTCCATTGTCAGACAACCAAACTTACATTAACTTAAAACCTAGAGAAGTCGAGCTATTTTCCAACTTCTCTACTTGAACTGCCTTCATTAGCATATCCACTAAATTTGCATTGGTTCCAAGCTTTATCATTCACACCATGCCTTCTTCACTTATGTGGCCCACTCTTCGATGTCATAATCGAATCGAAAAATCATCATTTTCTCTCACCATGTTTGCATCTCCTACCAGTGCTTTTCCAATTAACTTGTATAGGTTGCCAAACCGTACACCTTTGCTGACAACCAATGCTCTTTTGGTGATCTTGAGAACTCCACCTTGCCCGATGAATTTGTAACCACCCGAATCTAATTCAGAAAGAGAAATCAAACTCTTCTTTAGCTTCAACACATATTTAATACCTTCTAGTGTTCTCATAATCTCATCAAATATTCTTAATCTTACCATGCCAAATCCAACCATTTTACTAATTAAGTTGTTTCCCATCAAAACCCAATTAACTTCACTTGGTTCATATGAACTAAACCATGATCGATGGTGGCACATGTGATGAGTAGCACCACTATCAAGAAGTCAATTTTGTTGGAATGTGGGATTGTCTAGAGCCATGAACACTTTATCTTCCATAAACCTAGAAGTAAATTCCTCAACTTGATTGGTTTCTTTCTTTCCTTTAGTATTTTGTTTCTTGTTACCCATCTCTTTGTTGGAACTTGAATTTACCCAGTTATTTTCTTTTCCAACAATCTCTTTTTATGTGTTATATTTTGCCACAATACCAACAACCATCCTTGTCAAAATGACCTTTAAATTTTGATTGATGTTTTGATTTACTTCTTGACATGTGGGCCTCCATATCCTAGGTTTCCCAACCTTTTCAAGGATGCCTTCCTTTGAAGCTCATCAAGTAATGCACTATATATCGCATCTAAGTCAAGAATATCTTCTTTGGTGCAACTCAAAGTAGTAATCAAATTGTCATAAGACTCCAACAACGTGCATACAAAGTAATCGTCTTATCCTCTATTTCTATCTTCACACAAATGCTTTCAAGTTGACAAATAATTTTGTTAAATTCATTTAAGTACTCCTAGATCTTTGTGCCTCCATTCTTATGAAATATAATTTTCTCTTTAAGAAAATCGATTTGTTAGAGACTGGTTTGATATAAATCTTCTAATTTTCCTCATAAATCTTTTGTCATTTTCTTCCCGGTAATATTGAATAGTACCTTAGTCGCTAAATACAATCGAATGGTTACTCGTGCCTTCAAATCAAGTTCTTTCCAATCATCTTCGCTCATTGTTTTCGATTTTTTATTTTTCCCATACAAAGCCATGTGTTGCCTTTGTTAAATTAACAAGTCATAGATCTTCATTTTTCACAATTCAAAATCATTTTTCCTATCAAAATTCTTCACCTCAAATCGAATACTCATTATTTTTTTTACAAAAATTTCTTACAAGCAATTTATCAAACACCTTGCATACACAACTTGGACGTTCTATTACCACTTATTGTGGTTAGATACCAAGTCACAAACAAAAACTTGATTATTGAAATTAATCTCTTCTATTACCAAAGTAATCAATGTCAACAACCAAACCCCAAGAATGTGTTGCAAACCAAATGCATGTAATAATAAAGAAAGTAGAGAAATGAAAACATCAACAAAACAAGATATATGTGATTCACCCATAATGAGGTTACATCTATGGGCAAATCGACAAGTAAAAATCACTACTCAAAGAATAAATTAAAAGTATGAAGGTTTATACATACCTCCAACTCTTCAATAAAATTCACAAAATCTCTATACCCAACTCTTGTAAGAACTCATACAAAAAAACCTATCTCACCCCCATTGTTTCAAGCCCTTGACTACAATATGAAGATCACCTTTAAGAACCTTGAGTATTTAGGTTTTACAAAATAAGAAAAATATCTATGTAAAGATTCAATTATTTCTCACACCCTCAACAAAAGTGAAAATCCATTTTTAGAAAAACCCTTTTTATGGACAATAACTACCATCTAGGAACTCCTTTTGTTTATCATGAATAATGAAATAACATTACCCAAAATACCCTTGGAGAAAATCTATTAACCTTAAGAAACAAAAGAATGGCAATTTTATATCACCAAACCCAACAATCTCCACCTAGAATTAATTAGTGTATTTTCATTAGTAAATTTTTTTAGTTATTTTTTGATATGGATATATGAAGTATGTCTTGTAAATTTTCATATGTATAGCAAAATAATCAATGGATTTAATATTTTATCTGAACAAAACAATAATCTAATTAAGAATAATAAATATAAAATACTTGAAATTGTCTTCCTTAAGATCCAATAATATTGCTTGAATCTATTGGGTAATCTTGATTATCTATACTCACTATTTCATTATCGGTATATTTTGTCTATGAAACAAAAGGCTCGTCATTGGCTCACTAGAAAAAGTAGTGGGAGGAGTTGCTACTACTAAAATTGGGGACATTGTAACAAAATTCCTCTCCCATATCATCCTAGTAACACTACTACTCTTCCTAGTTATCTTCTTATTTCTTGCCATGTTTCTATTGTCACCATTATTTCCGGATCAAATCTTAGTATATCGTCCCGAAATATCTTCTATGGTAATATTGTAGCACTTCAAATCATAATCAATGATTCTTACGATACATGAGTCCTATCTCATGTGCAACTTATCTAGTTTTGTTCCTAGATTTGGTACTGTCTATTCCTAATATCATTTCCATGTCCCATTCTAGATCTAAGGTTGGGCAGTGATACCAACTTGTCACGCCCCTCTTGGGACACGACCTAACACATAAAATCTCTAACAAAGTTATGTTAAAAATGGCACGTGACCCACTAATTCTTCAATATTTCATTAAGCCAAGCATGTCACCTATTTTAAAGCTGTAATTGAAAATGCCAGAAAATATTTTGAAACTTATTATAACTATTTTATTTATCTTAAAACTAGTGAAATATATACAGGCATTTCACCTAGATAGAAGTGTTTAACTGAATATTACAAACTTTCTGAAAAGAATCTTGACATTCACAATCAACTTTTTGAAGCTTGTCCGTTTCCATTACTAATATTGCCAACTCACTCGAATACATCGACTACTAGTCCATCAAATATTCTAATGTTAGTCCCTCTAATAAGACTAACCCCAAAATCCTCAATGGTAGGAAAAATTCCACTTATAACTGGATCCTTGTCGTGTCCTACAAATCTTGCAACCAGGGGTGGGGGTGGGGTAGAAAGGGTGGATAATAGATTTGTTACCTAATAGATGGAGGGTAAACAATGGTCTTCGTGTGTTCATTAATCATTCTAAAAACCATATCATACGAGATATTTATCAACTTAAGTTTTGTATTTACTTATGAAAACTCGTAACAACTTAGTACGGTTTAACGATAAAACGAAGTATGATTGCACTTAATCCCTATTTGCTTTCTTGATGAACAAAACAATTTTATACAAGGCAATTTAACTTAAGCATTTAGAACTAAAACAAAATAACTATTGCGTATATGATGATATCAGATAAGCCTTCAACAACGTTATTACCTGATTTTATGGTTGACCTAACTGTCGTGTATAGAGGCCCATTTCTCCGGCTTAGGTAGGTAGTTGACTAGGATGTCCCACGATCACAAGGACTTATCTTCATGGAGGTCAATCGGTCCACTATTATAAACTTCCCACGATCACGGGGATAGTTGTCTTCATCTTGCCTATCAGGCCAAGCATGTGAACCCCATTATGCTCTATACTTATACAATCCCTTTACATTACAATATATTTATATAAAATAACTTTTCTTTGTTTGATAGAATCTCTACTCAATCTTATCCAAATCAAAAGTTAAAAGATAACATATCATGTACGTGGATTACATCCAAGAGTGCGCCCAAAACTCACTCTTGGGACAATCATGTCCAATATCTCAAATTGGAATAGTCAGCCACCACTCCTTAGAATGAGTAGGTCCGATATCAAGGTTGATCACCCCCCTATTCTACTCAAGAAATGATCACGTCAACTAGATCTATCCACATAGGCATGTTCGCGTACCTACTCATTTTTCCTTGAATGATCATGTCCAAGTGTACATTAAGTCGGAAGGTCCTCCACCTACCCTCAAATGGTCACTCACCAATCCGTATTTCTCTAGGACAGTCACGCTCATTTTCACACACTGGAACGATCATGTCCATCTCACTCCTTAGGGGTTTCTTTCCACGCACTTACATAGAATAGAACCTTTAAACTTAGCTTTATAAGTGCAGATTTAGGAGTCCGCAATTCGTCCAGACCCGACCTTTGTAAATACCCCGGATTTACCCAACCCAACACTTTTAAAAGATTCTAGACATCTAGTTCCCCACACTCTTTCATAATCAAACTCACATAAGACCGGGCTCCCCAAGACCCAAAAGTAAATATACACTGGGTTCTCCTCAACCCAACAATAAAAATAAATACGGTTATCCTCGACCCAACAGTAAAAAAACACAGGTTCTCCTCAACCCAATAATAAATAAATATGGGCACTCCCTGACCCAAAACTAAAGCAAGGGGGCCCTCCCAAGACCTACAAGTAAATTATTCATTCAACTCGATCTCATGTCCATTATTTTATCAACAAAAATGAAAAATGTAAATCATTATCTTTAATTTGAAGTGAACGATTCTCACAAAGAAAGTGTAAACACAACAACTTGAAAAACATACACTACAGTAAAATAGGGCTATAGCGACGGTCGTGACCGTCGCTATAGGGACAAAATACCGTAGCAAAAACATGTAGCGACGGCCAGGGAGGCCGTCGGTAGTCGTCGCTAATCACCCCATCGCTATATGTTATACCGACGGTCAACTATCCAGGGACGTCGTTAGTGCAGGACTTATAGCGACAGCCGCTGTTGGCCGTCGCTATAGGGTATCGTTTTGAAAAAAAATAGTTTACTCTTTCTTTAGCTACGCTTTTGACTTTTGGCCGTCGTTGTAAAGGTTTTTGAATAAAAAAAGAATTTATTTTACACCAACCCCCTCATGTATTGTAGAATATTGGAGATACCCCTAATGTTTTGAAATTGATGACCATGACCCCAATTACCAATATGAAAAGACCCAAATGCCCCTCTACTAGGGTTCATTGCGCTACTTTTACCAGATTATGACACAAGATGAGCTACTAATTTTACTTTTACATTACAAAAATTATAACTAATTAGTTGCCTTTGCTGAGGTCTTGATAGGATATGAAGCATCCGTGGCTATACCACATATTCCCTCTTCATCGGCTATGCCGCGCTGCATTCTTATGTAACCTTTTAGTAAGTTGGTGGCCTTGGCCTGGAGTGTAGCTCGGTAGGTTTCATTTATGAGCATATGGTTTGTTTTTCCAATCGTTGATGAGAGAACGGAGGGTGTGATTTGGGGTGAGGGTCTTCTGCCACATGTGGGTCCTTCATCACGTCCTACACAAAACAAAAGTTACCCAGAGATCAGTTCAATACTTGAGAGAGATTTTATTTCTATCCTCCAATCTTACCCGTGCATTTAACGAGACGCTAAGATTTGAGTGAAGGGCCCACCTGAAAAATCGGACATACGTAAACTCTCGGTACATCGCGGTCGTATTCTTCTTTATCCACCAAATCCGTAGCTTTCTTCCTCATCTCTGCAAGTTCACTCATTAACATCTTCACATTCATCTCCTCCTTTCCCCTCCCACTTACGTGTAGACACCGCATTGCAACCCTTGCAAAATCCTCAGCCAAATCCAATGGCCATTCTCCTGCCACCTCATCCAATAACCCAAAAAGGACCCCACATTCCATCGCCTCCATTACTTGCTCAACCAACCCAACAACCTCTTCTCTTCCAGTAAGAATCTGCAAAAAATGGAATATAGGAATTTTATGGTCCCCATGCATATAAACCATCACAAGGCATTATTGAAGAAACATAGGGTTGGAGCATTGGTTAAAATGCTACCTATCCTACATGGATGGGGTGTTGCACCACAAAGCTTATTGAGATATCTCCATGGCACTAATACGTCTTGACATAATGGGTAAATCAAGTCAAATAAGAAAGATTTTGGAAGACTACCAGTTACTTGAATGGATCTTCCTCTTATGTTTCAGAAATTTGGCCACAGGGGTCAAATCCATAGCCAGCCTAATTTTGATGGAGTTCTGTTTCAGCTTAATTCTTACCACACACAGTCTTTATACATAAAAACTAATAGCTTTGTCCTTCTACCTACCTTTTATTGCTTTCTGCCATACTAAGATGGAAGCCTCTTACTTATCCACACCCAACCCATTCCCACCACCAGCACCTTTCATATCTAAGAGTAAACCTCTTACTCTTGGGGGTCCAATACATGCTGTGTGCCAAAACAAATGAGAATACAAATGAAAGAGTGGGCTAACAGGAAAAGCAAGAAAAATGTAAAACTGATAATTGACAGATGTATTTATGCTGCAAAATGCAAGTGGAATTATGAATTATTCTTACCACACACAGCCTTCAGGATTGGACAGCCTGTGACAACCAGAAATAAATACTCACGGATAGTGTGCAAGCCTATATAATTGAGAGATGTACAGTAGTATAGGAATGTATAATAAAAAAAAAGCCTTTTTTTAGCATCAGTTCCTACAACTCCTGAAAAATTATATCACAGGACACATGCTATCTAAATGCCTATGCAATCTAAATGCCAAGATATATATAATACATCTTTATATTATATCACAGGACACATGCTATCCAACAACTAGTTCAGCATACAACTATAATGAAGCTGACCTACCACTGTTTGCATGCGGTGCACTTCCTGCTGTGCTGTAGTTAATGCTATCCTCCCATCTGCACCATATACATGTCATATATAATATTGATCAGCTACAACACCTCAATTCTTCATAATTACTTTTTAAAAATATCAAATTGCAAGCTGGCTGATCAGATTGTTTTGAGTAATTAAAACAAAATATCTTACAAATACTGAAGTGTGATGTAATGCAATCCATTGAAAAATAATCTTGCAGGACGGCTGGCGCAAACAACTTATAGAGTTATCTCTCGACGATAAATTAGCCCTTGACGTATTTTGATGTCCGAGGCCAGATATATCGGAAGATTTAACTAGTGATAGTGTTGCACAAGTTAATGGTTCCGTTCCAGACTGAGCAGGAGATGCGATTCCATGAATAGAAGGTAATGGAGAAGTAGGATTTGAAGGCTGAAAATTGGACGAATTAGGAACTGTGCTCGAAGATGGAATTATTCCGGATTGTGAGAAACTAGTAGATGAGACAGTAGCCATGGCTTGACTCCCCTGTCCAGCTGAAATCTCTGCCGAGGAAACTGAAGAGAGGAGGGAAGGCAAAAATGTATCCCAATTTACATAACGTATGTGGTATAAGCTCCATAGGGCAAAAAGATGATTACTGCATTGCACCACTAAAGCAATTAGAACTTATTCAGTCGTTGCGCATAGTTGTTCCTGGTCCTGTGAATACAGGCAGAAAAAATTATGTATCATAGTCATCAGTAATCAAGCTCAAACGTGATTTTAAATCTCACTCTTGTGATCATGATCGTCCGTTGGCAAGACAAAAGACATTTGGACAATTCAGATAATTGAGCCCAATATATTGAGAATACTAAAAGTTTTAGGGAAAAATATCCCCTCCCCCCTCCCAAAAATTAATAAATAAGAAAATTATTACCATCCAAATGACACTACAAGAAAAATCCATTATAATGCCGACATGAATACCAATACTATGTGAATCATGAATATTAGTGATTCATGCCTTGGACTACATGAACAAGTCGAGTTCAATAAGAAATAGCAATGCACGAATCATGTATTGGTCAATGTAGAAACCAAGACGCCTAGAGCAATAAGGCTCGCTATTGGCCAAAACTTGAAAGGATGAGCTCGACATAATTAGAAAAAAAAAAAAGCAAGAAAATGGATCATTACAATACTAAACAGTACCCTGAAGTTGAGAGACTAACCGGAAATTGGCTATGAAGTTGCTCAAAATCAAATAGAAACCGTTCATTTGGGGAGGAAGCTAGTGCAATCCATTGGCTTGAATTAGTGTCTGCAGAGTCAATTACATTACATAAGCTCACTTCAGATGTTGAAATCAACCATTTAATGTACCAAGAAGTACAACACTTTATGTCGAAAATCTATGGAATTTGTTTTACCTTTTAGAAAATCCAAATCAATGGAAGTTCAACATGGAAGTTTCATTACAACATTCCCTTATAAGTTTCATTATTGCCAACACTTTCACACTACAGAAAGGACTCGATCAAAATTAATTAACTAATTAAAATACAAGAGTTTTATGGATTCTCAGTCAGAAAGTGCATCAATTGCATGCAAAGGACAGATATAGCACCATCACACAGCTACCAACTAATATAAAATTTACAAAGGTGCAGACATAAACAATTTTGTTCTAACATACAGATTCAGAAAAAGGTTGGAAATAGATTAAGGAACCAATAAGATTTTGAACCAACAGAATAACGGATATGGACATGGAAGAGAAAATTATTGAGGCTCAGGATAACTAGCCCAAAAAAGTTGTGGGCACATCAGAAACATCAAGCAAAGCGCCATGGGACAATTTAATCTATAAGTCTAGAGAACTCAATTTCCCATGGACAAGACTATCCTTGTTCTGCCCATGATTTTCATTTTTTTCCCTGGTGCAGGAAGGTACAATGTGAATTTACAGGTCAGAAATCCGAATAAGCATTGGTAGACAACTCAGCTTTAAAGATGCAGATTTCTTTCCAAGAAGATTATATGGTTGCAGGACATGTAATAATCTACAATGAACATATTCAGAATAAGGAAGCAGTGTTCTCCCTATTTATGAGATAAAATAATACCTAATGAAACCTTCTGGATTGGATGTTGAACAAATATAAAGGACGATTAATGGATGGGAGTGTTTAAAATACTTACAAATATAAGCTAAAATATTGAAAAACCAAGAAGTTGAAGCAATAAGAGCCAAAGTCAACTAAGAACAATAGAAAAAACTACCTTTGTTATTCAATCCAACTAGTAGTTCTGTCTCAATCCCTGCTGGCACCACTGCAACATAGAGCATAGAAGCAAATTAACACAAAAATCAAGCAACACAACAACTTCGCATCCTTATAAAGCTAGTATTCTTACAACGTTATGAATTTTCTCAAAAAATAGAAAAGAAGATTTGCTGATCTCATCTTTGCTCCACTGATCTCAACGTTCCTATAGAAATTAAGATTATACAGAAAAATCAACAAAAAATGCAGGAAAACAAAATATGCAGAAAAATCTAGGGTTTAGGGATCAATTGAAGAAAAAAATTAACAAAATATGTATAAAAACATACCTAAATTTTCAAGGTCGAAATCAGATCGGATCTGATTAGTTGAACCCTCACGCGTTTGAGAGATCAAGAGAGCGATCAATAGAGAGGTAGAGAGGCAGAGAGAGATCGACAGAGACAGATCTGTCGAGTATGAGATGAGAGAAAGATAGAGGCTTCGTTTTCGATTTGCAGACGAGAGAGTGAGGCTTCGTTTTCGATTTGCGGACGAGAGAGAGAGAGACAGAGAAAACGAAGACAGATTTCGTTTGAGATGAGAGACAGAGAAAACGAAGACAGATTTCGGGTGAGTGAGTGAGTACAGCGAGAGTGAGTAAGTGAGTGAGTTAATAGAGTTAGTGATTTTGCGCGAAATAAACCTTATATAACGACGGTCAAACTTTGACCGTCACAAAAAGTTGTTGTGATAGCTAATTTTTCTTGTAGTGATACAGTTATCCTTTCATAAATTCAGTACGCATTCGATAATTCAAACTTAAGATAAATTGGATATGTGGAATTAAATTCACAAAACAATTATCGGCTAAACTCCTGTTCAAAAGATATTTTTTTTAATCATTTTAGAGTGTTCGGGACTCATATGGGTCCCTTATAAATCCTTTCATTAAAAATGATACTTTTGTCCAACCAATGGTATGTACGGTGGTAGAAGGTGGAATTCTACAGCGGGACCACCAAATATGCTACGGTGGGAATTGGTGCAACAGCAGGTCCCACCTAGGCTCCCACTCCAACATTATAAAAATTGCAATTTTGTTGTTTTTGAGTTTATTGTGTTTCCCACACTTCATTCAACCTATGAATTTCATGTAATTATGTAGAGGGTTGATTAATTCTAATTGTTATCAATCCAACATGTATGGTAAGACATGAACATCATATAATTTTTATAGAAATAACCTACTATGCATATAGCTAAAAATATAAATCTTAAACTACAATTAGTATTCCAATTCTACATGGGCAACCTTGAAATCTTTCTCCTCATTCTCTTGAGCTCCCAAATACCCCAATTATGCAGAACTTCTTGTACCTACCACCCCAAGAATCACTAAACCTTGAATTACTAGAGTTTCCTTAGTTTCTCCAATTTTAAATATAAAAATGGAGATATTTTTGGATAGTCGGTGGTCTTTTAAGGTGAGGTGTTGTTGATCTTGTGAAGAACAAGGGTGAGATAAGTTGCTAAGAATTTCAGAGAAGAAAAAGAGATGAAGGTGTCTAACATGGTTTATATGAAAGTGGGTCTTAACAATAACCATGGTTAATCAATATGATTTGATTAACCATGGTTTAGAATGTATGAGGCTGAGCCTACATGTGGTTTCACGGCTGTGGAAAGCTTCCAAGTATCCTAGGTTCACCTTATTTGAGACACTTAGGTAGTTAGGTGTCAAGGTGTTCGTTAATCACCTGGAATAAAGTCAAAGCTACTTGACTGGACCAACTAACCTAGGTTAACTAACTAGTCCTAACTCTAGGTTAGTGGGTTGGTTAGATTAGATTGTGGGGTCCACCCTAAATTGACTAGAGTTTAGATTTGCGGACTTTGAATTTGATTAACATTGATTGACTCAATTGACCATTTATAAGAATCTAACTTCAGAACCTTGACCAGGCTCATTTCTTGTCAGATTTTGACGGGTGAATAGTCTATCTTGAATAAAATTTTGAGATCTATCTAATTAGATAGCATCCCTTTTCTAAAATCCTAATTCCTTATATCATCTATCTTTATGATGTATTCCCACTCATCTTGATTTTTCGTCAACTTCGACGATACTTGATCAAACATACTGTTAACAACTCTCATGCTCTTGTAGATTCCTTAATTTTTATTTTTGTTTTATTTGATTTCACGTATCTTATTAAAAAATTTCTTGAGATACATGGTGACTCAGACAGGTTGTCACATTATTTCACGAAGAACCAATTTATTTGTTTTGGGGGGCGAAAATGTACTATCAAGGCAACTCTAATTTTTTCCACAAAATTTTTTTTTTTCCTTAGTTTTGGGGGCTCTCTCTACTATCCCTCTCTCTTCTCCTCTCCTAATCTCTGTTCCCTCCCTTTTCAACTTTTAGCTTTAGGTTTTAATTTTTTTTCTTTTACTTTTATTGTAATTTTTTAAGACAACGAAGATTTTATCCAAGGATTTCAAGGAGTTTATCAATGATAAATATATGTATTTTGTTAATTTTTTTTTCGATTGTGTTTCTATGATCATGCTTAGTTAATATCTCATTCTAAGGAGATTGATAAAGTCATATTAAACTAGTTCTGTTTAGTTATAATATATTTGTTCTTGCATGTAGTTTTAAAGATTTTTAATAAATTTATCTTCAACAACCTTGGATCCTAAGTATCCTTTAATTATTTTTGCTTATCCGCCAGGCTCAACATGATCCATTACTATTGAAATAAAATCTATTATATCGCACGTTTGCCATTATGGGAGATCATTGGGCAATAAAATATTTTAAGGGGAGGAAATTTTTGCTAATTAATTGCATCTATTTGATAAGAATTTTTAATAAAAAATGTTTTGAGTCAAGATCCTTAGTTGGATTTTTTATTTGAGTTATCTGACAAGAACTTGACTATTAGGATTAGATTTAATTAAGTTATTTTGACAAATTCATTGTTGCTAGATTTTCTTAGTTTTAATTATTTTCGATAAAAATTAATTTTTATCTAAAATCACACCCATTTTTTCCTTTGATTTTCTAAAATCTAAAATATTAGCCCCCCAAATTCTCAGTGGAATTATCCTACTTACCAATCTAAAATAGATTTTTAGTTTTTTATTTTTTATTTGTTGTTATTCTTTCAGAGACATTTTTATGCAATGCACACAAACTCCAAAACAATCATATGAAAAACTTGATAAAATGTAAATCTCAAATTGTTATAATAATAATGAGGCAAATAAACATATATATGGTAGGTTCAATGATAATTCGAGATTCATTATTGCTTGGATTTACATGATAGGTTAATTTTCAACGCTAATTTAGAAGTGATAAAAAAAAACTAAATTTTTTTAATAAAAACTGTGATATCAAAGATTTGGGTAATGCAGAAGTTATCCTACGAATTAAAATAATAATTAAAAATAAAAAGTATTAAGGATAATACTAACCCAATCGCATTACATTGACAAAGTGCTTGAGTAATTCAATTAGTATGATTGTAATCCAACCATGACACCTTATGATTTTAGTAATTATCTTAATCAATATGTGTGTGTGTGTGTTATCAGGGGACAACTATTTTTTTATTATTGATAAGCTGGGTTGAAGGGCCCCTCCTTTAAAACAAGATCTTAACCATAATAATTATAGCATAGATTTTCTGTTAATATTCTCGAAAACTCTTGAGGAACACAAGACGTATCCTCAGTTACCAAAAATCCATCGCCCAACTCTCCAAGCTTTGCAAAATAATCAGCAGCTTTGTTTGCTTCATGCCACATGAACTCGAACCCAAATGAAAAAAACGTATTTTTCACCATCTGTATTTTCGTTATATTTGCTATGTATTTCCAAGATCCTTCAATCTCAGTTTTGATGCTCTTAATTGAGTATAAGAAGTCTGAACACACCACCACTTTAGCATATACCCCTTTCATTGTGCAATTTTCAATGCTTCGAAAATTACACGAAGTTCTATCGAAATAATATCCTTTTCGTCCGTGCTCGCCGAACCGGAAAATAAAAAGTCTCCATGAGAGTTTCTAGAGATGAATCCCAGTTCTCCTTCATCCAAGAATAGCGAACCATCAGTGTTAAGTTTCAAATCACCTTACTCTGGACATTTAAAAAAAATGTTTCACAACAGGCTTATTAGACGCGCAAGTGCAGTCACAATTCTTGAAGAACTCATGGCTTTGTCCCACATTTAGTTATTCAATTTCCATACCCTCAAACACTCCTTGGATACTTTTTTGAATATTCTATAAGATATCAGGCTCTGGAGAGGCAATCCCATGGAAAATTCTCATGGTTTGTTCCTTCCATAACATATAACCGTACTATTGAGATAGGATTCAACAACTTCCCAATTGATTTATGAGGAAAGTAAAGACCTTGAATAATTTGAACTTCTTCCAAAAAATTTCCTACATTCATCCTTATAACTCCAAACCTCGGCTCCAAACCCAGCTGCTGTAAAGGCATTCAAAGAAAACATGATCCATTGTCTCTAAGTTCTTCCAACATAAGGTACATTGAGAAATTAACAAGGCGGAATCCTCATTTTTGCAGGAATTCTATAGTAGATATTTTTCGCTTCACCACTAACCAGGAGATGAATGCATACCTTGGTATCAGTGGTTTACTCCAAATGATATTACACCATGACAAATTCAGTCTTTCTCCACGCAAAGCCTGAAAAGCTGATTTTGATGTAAATCTTCCATTTGAGGAGAGAGTCCAGATGAAGTTGTCTTCCCACAATATTTTTGAAATACGTTGGTGTACAACCAGCTCACATACTGCCACACTACAAAAAAAATGTAAAATTGGAACATAAGGGTAAAACGGTATTAAGCCGTTTTTATTAAAAAACGGTATTAAACCGTTTTATTTTTAAAAACCGTGTTATCTGATCCATATTCGTTTATTTAGATGGAACGAAAGTCCGATCCATCTCTCTCAGCCGTCTCTCTCACTCGACTCTCTCTCTCTCGTCTCTTTCTCTCTCTCTCTCTCTCTCGTCTCTGATCTCAGTCGCTCTCTCGTCTCTCTCTCAATCGATCGTCTGTCTGATCTCGTCTCTCTCTCAATCGATCGTCTCTTTGTTTCAACTTTCAAGCGAAGACGCCATGAGAGGACCTCTGAAAGGCTCTATCACTCACAAGAAGCTTAATCCAGCGTAAGATCTGCTTCCTCTTCTTCTAATGTTTCGATTTTTTTGGTTTTTCTTCTCTCTCTTTCGTTTTGATTTCATGTTCTTCGTTTTCTAATTTTCTGGTTTTAATCGATATCGTCTCTCTAATCTCAGTTGCTCTCTCGTCTCTCTCTCACTCGATCGTCTCTCTTGATCTCAGTCGCTCTCCCTCGATCTCATATCTCTCTCGCTCAGTCGCTCGCTTGATCTCAGTCGTTCTCACTCGATCTCATCTCTCTCTTGCTCAGTCGCTCGCTCAATCGATCTCTCGGGCTAGGTACTATCTCTAATCTCTATTTTCTTTATATAGATTATATTAGGGATTTGGATTGAAGATTTAGGTTTTTAGATGTGATTAAACACAGTTTTGTTTGTTCTATTATCTCACAGTTCTGATTTACATTGGAATTTCAACATAATTATTTATCTGATATTCTTTGTATTCTGGATGAATGACAGATTTTTATTTTTATTTTTTTTGCTTTAAGTAATCTATTCTTAATCTCAGACCTTCCATTTAGTTAACCATCATGGTCCTACATCACATACCCAATAAATTAATTTTTTCTTTAAAATTGTGTTAGACATCAATCACCCCTTTGGGCCTAGACTTGTCTTGAAACCTTAATTTCATTAGGAGACTCCATTAGGATTATTGATAAAAACTCTAACTAGCGGAAGATCGTTCTTTCATTGACATCCCTTCTATCGATACTTAAGGAATTCATTATCGTAATACTATGATTACCTTACAATCTGAGTAATTGCTTACTAGATTTTTTTTTATTGGTTTATGGTTGAAGGAGTGTTTAGTTTACACTTTAATTCCTTTAGAAGATTATTCTTGATCTCAGATTCATCATTTAGGTAAAAGTATAAACATGCATCATGTCTTGTATCATGTCTTGTACCATCCACATCATGTCTTATTAATTTTGAGAAACATCCAAAGGTATGATCATAAGATTGCATAAGGCACTTTTGATTCTGTGGATATAATAGGGACTCACAACCCCAAATATCTAGTAGGTAATTTATATTTGTCTGGAGTACCTCGACTTAATTTCAATTTCTTTCAGACTGTGAACAACATTTCAATGCTATAAATGTTGGATTTGTTATTTGCTTGAATCTTGATATTTGTAAGTACTTGTAGTATTCTTGTAGAGGAGTTGCATTTATTTATAAAAATATATCTTTTTTGAGTCATAGGTAAATCTTATTCACACTGATATGTTATCTCAACTTTGTAGAATAATGATATCAAGTAGCAAAGCATGGATGACTAAACCTAGGACAAGTGCAGAGTACTTTGATGGGATTCAATCATTTTTGGATTTTGTTATAAAAAATTCTGGTGGAGATACATTATTTTCATGTCCATGTACGAAATGTCATAATAGAAAGGGAAAAATCTCTTTTGAAATGATTTCGAAGCATTTGATCATAAATGGTATTGATCAAACATATATTGTATGATTTGTTCATGGAGAACATGAATCATTAAATGAAGAACAACCATCAACAACAAATTCTGTAAATGACTCTCTTGATCAAC
Organism: Akebia trifoliata; assembly: GCF_017979445.1. NCBI lineage: Eukaryota > Viridiplantae > Streptophyta > Magnoliopsida > Ranunculales > Lardizabalaceae > Akebia > Akebia trifoliata. The sequence goes on from NC_141380.1 coordinate 21,432,696, forward strand.
ATAACGATAACTATCCAAGAATGGGTGAACTCGTTAATGATGCATTTGAAAAAATAGGTGGAAATGCTGATGTTGTTATGGAAGATATGGGAAAAAATGAAGATGAGTGTGGGTTATGTTCAATAGAATCTCATGACCATGAAGACCATGAAGTAAGACGATACAAGACTTTATGTGACAATGCAATACAACCATTGTACCCTTCATGTCCAAAGGAATTAACAAAGTTGTCAGTTATTGTTGAGTTATACAACTTAAAGGTACGACATGGTTGGTCAAATAATAGTTTTAATGAACTACTTGAATTGATTAAGAAAATTTTACCGGATGGAAACACATTACCTGATAAATCTTATCAAGCGAAGAAAATGATCAAAGACTTGGGAATGGATTATGAGCAGATACACGCGTGTCCAAATGATTGTATCCTTTATTGGAAAGAGAATAAATATAGAAATAATTATCCAATCTGTCATGTGTCTAGATGGAAATTAGATTATTTGGCACAGAGAAAAGGTAAACGAATCCCTGCGAAGGTGTTAAGATACTTTCCTCTCACACCAAGACTAAAGAGGCTTTACAGGTTAGTAATAATCAAGTTTCAACATATTTTTAATATCTCACTAAATAATAGATATTTATGATATGTAACTATGAATCGTAAAATTTTATTTTGTAGTGTACCATGGATAGCTGAACAAATGACCTGGCATACTAGATCGAAAGAATCTACTGGTGTAATACGACATCCCGTTGATTCATCAAGTTGGAGGGCAATAGATGTCACATGGCCACATTTTGCCGGGGAAGCAAGCAATGTGCGTTTAGGACTTGCAACTGATGGCTTTAATCCTTTTGGTCATTTTAGCAGTGCTTATAGTTGTTGGCCTGTAATTATAGTACCCTATAATCTTCTTTCTTTTCTGTGGATGAAAAGAGAATTCTCAATGTTGAGCTTATTAATACCAGGGCCGAAAGGGCCAAGTAAGAATATTGATGTCTATTTAGAACCTTTGATTGTAGAGTTGAATGAGTTGTGGGCTAATGGGGTGTCAATATATGATTCTCAATCTAAGACAACTTTCAATTTGAAAGCTATCTTGATGTGGGCAATTCATGACTTTCCTGCATATGGGAGTTTATCAGGTTGTGTAACACATGGTTTATATACATGCCCTGTTTGTGCTGAGGGAACTTTTGCTGAATGTCTTAAAAGTAGTAAGAAGTACTCTTATCAAGGTCATCGAAGATTTCTTCCTATTAATCATGTATTCAGGACCCAAAAGGTACCTTTCAATAATAAAGTAGAGGATAATAGATGTCCTGAACGGTTGAGTGGTGCAGAAGTTGAGAAGAAAGTAACTGGTATTAAAATGAAAATCGGTAAATCAAAAAGGAAAAAATGAAAAAGTTATGACGATGAGACAAAAGATTTAACAGCATGGTATAGAAGATCAAAGCTATTCGATTTGCCATTTTGGAAGGCAATTTCCTTAAATTATAAATTAATGATCATTTACATTTATGTTGACGAATTAGAACTTAATATTACATCATAAATATTTTTGGCAGGAATTTAATGTTCATCATAACCTAGATGTCATGCACATTAAGAAGAATGTTACTGACCATCTTTTATCGACAATTCTTAAAGTCAAAGAAAAAACGAAGGACGACATAAGTGCACGTGATGATCTAAAAGTGATGAACATAAGAAAAAACTTGTGGATGAAAGAAATAGATGGAAAAATAGTTAAACCCAAGGCTCCCTTTACACTAAGCCACAAGGAGAAAGAGTTGTTATGCCGTACTTTACATGATTTGAAAGTCCCTATAGGGTATAGTTCCAGATTGAAACATCATGTGAACCTAGAGAATCTTGAAATAAAGGGACTTAAGTCGCATGACTATCATGTAATTATGCAACAATTATTTCCTGTGTTGATACAACATGCATTTTCGAAGCATAAGATACTGCATACCGCTATTCGACGGATATGTATGTTCGTCAATGTGTTATGCTCAAAGGTGATCCGAGTAAATGATATCATTGCTATCAAACACAGTCTTGTGGAAGCAATGTGTGTTTTGGAGAAGTTTTTTCCACCTTTATTTTTTGTTATCAGCATTCACCTTATGATACATCTAGTTGATGAAGCATTATCGTGCGGTCCAGTCAGATTTCGTTAGATGTATCCTTTTGAACGGTATACTTTATAATTTTATTAAAGATGTATCAATTCATGCATAAATTGAGAAGTATATTCATAATTGGACATTTTTCTAAACAGGTTAATAAAAACTTATAAAGGATACGTGAGAAATTTTGCACGCCCTGAAGGATGTATTGCTGAGCGTTATATCGTAGAGGAGTCTATTTTATATTGTATGGAATACATGCCAAATAGTGAAAAAGGAAATCATAAGTATACATGTAAAAGATTTTTAGACGAGGATGATGAATTTATCGATGAAGGACCTTTAGGCAAAGGCAATGACATATGTCTAACTCAAGTACAATATCAACAAGTACGTAGATGGGTTCTACATTGCTATGGTAGAGTTTACGAGTGGAAAGAGTAAGTACATAAATTTTACTTAGTATTATCAATTTGAATAATTAGATGAGCATTTAATTACAATGAAATATGTCTATTGTTAACATAAGAAATATGAAACATATCTGAAATCAATGAATACAAAAGGCCTAAAAAAAAAGGGATCTGAGTCGAAGGATAGAGCTGGAGGTTTCATCCCTTGGTTAAGGAAGGAAGTAATCACTTTAATTATTACTATTTTTTCTAAAACATAGAGTGATATATTTATTTATAATTATGATACTAATATCAAATTATTTAATCTTTTGTAGTTGGAACATATTGATGGTGAGTCAATATTGAAGCGATTAGCAGATGGACCAACATTCAAAGCAAAAAGTTACAATAAATATCGTGTAAATGATTTTTTATTCACTCCAAGTAAGTATGAGATCAATAAGACGATACAAAATAGTAGGGTCTCCATGAAAGCCATCACTAAATACAGAGCAAGTGCCAAAGACAAAAAATATAAGGAAGAAGAGACCACTTATTATAGAGTTGTGAGGATGATTATTGATTTGGATTACACTGATTTTCATCAAACTGTATTTTATTGTGATTAGGTTAGAGTAGAAGATAGGACTAACGGATGTAAAGTTGATCCTGACACAAATTTGATATTGTGTAATGGACAAATTCAAAGGAATTGACAAAGAAGAGAATGAGCTTTTCATTCTTGCATCTCAAGCTAGTCAAGTATTCTACTCAAAAGATCAACTAAGGCCTGGATGGTCTGTTGTTCTAGCGGCCCCAAAACGATTGAAGAAAGAAGTGGATGTACTTGAAGATCCTATTATATTCCACTCAATTGTTGATGAAAATGCATACATGGATGATATTGTAAATGAAAGCGATAAAAACTATGATGATGATGATTTAGACACGATTTTGTAGTTGTGTGTTGTTTACGATATAAAAATTGAATGATAAACATCATCTATTTTTCTAGATTTTGCATGATTAAATTTATTTTGTTTATTTATGATTTCATTATTTAAATAGACAAGAAAATTGGAAGATCAATTGTAATGGCTGGCACGAGTACTCAGAGCTCACAATTAGGTAAATTTAATTTCTCCCTTATTTTATTATATTGTCATTAAGTTGTCCAATATTAATAGTTTTATACTAACTATTTTGTATGGGTTAGGATCTGTAAGCTCATCGACAGATAATAGGATAATAATCAATTTCAATACAAATGGTCTACTGATTGGCGAGCATTCAGTAAAGCTTTCTACACGATGTGGAGAGATTGTTCGTACTCACATTCCTATTTCGATAGAGGATTGGTGTTTAGTGCCAGCTAGAAAGAAGGATGAGATGTGGAAATTACTACTTGTAAGTTGCAATATAATATTACAATTGAAATAATATTAGTTAATTATTATATATTTTTTCTTTGTGAATACTTATCTTTATTTATTTTTTAATTTCTCATGTAGGGAGAGTTCATCCTTCGTCCATCCTACAAGTACCAATGCCTTAGAAGCATGTTCGAGACATTCAGAAAATACAAGGCTAAGTTGAGGACCAAGTACATCGATTGTTATAATAATATGGATGATAGATTGAAAAATTGTCCTCCAAATGTTAAGCAGGAAGATTGGGTTGCATTTGTTAATTGTACTGCTGCACCTAAAATTGTAGAAATGAGGAAGAGAAATGTGACAAATAGGAGCAATTTGAACATCTATCATACTACTGGTAGGCATGGCCATGCAAGATTAGAGGAGCGAATGGTAAGTATGTGTCATTAAATTCAATACAAATACGTTGAAATTATTTTACTTTGAGTTATACCCTTCATAATTAATACCTTAAAATTTATGCAAGTATAGAAACGGGAAAGATGAGATGGTAGCAATCCCCCTTCGAGGACCGAGGTGTCGATTAGAGGGCATTCAAAGGATGACGGTGCTAGCTCGAGTATTGTCGCCCCTTACTTGGTATAATCATCATCTTAAACATATGTTTATTGAATGTTATATAAAATATATAGTTTGTATAAATATATTTGTTTGTTTAATATTACAGGATAAAATAAAAGAAATCATGAAGAACCAATCAGAAGATGATAGTTTCGAAGACCTTCTCAATGATCCCTTGACTAAAGTGTTTGGTCCGGATAAGAGGGGACGTGTTCGTGGTGTTGGGACTAATATTTCGAAAACGCGGATTCTCGGGTCAGCCGCTGCGAAAGAAATGTTGCTAGGGAAAGATAGGCAAATTATTGAGCAAACTAAGGAAATAACAAATATCAAAGTTGAGGTGAAAAATTTACGGGAAGACATTGGGGATGTACGTGAAAGTATTCGGAACATTAAGGTATATACTATTACATTTTCTTGTTTAGTCATACATATATAAATATATATATATATATATATATATATATATATATATATATAGAAGTTGATATCAATCTTTATTATAGCATATACTTTCAAGACTCCAAACAGTTGATTCGTATTCAATTGCACAACCACGATTTTCTACAAAAGAAATGTCATGCGAACTATTGGATTGGGGAAGAAATGTTGTTGCAGTTGGAAAAGCGATTATGGATACTACCCCTTCTACTGTACATGGGAATCCTCTGCGTGAAGATGACATTAAGGTTCTTATTGACATCATTCATATAGCAAACACCCCTCTTACTCAACGAACCAGTTTTGCAGGGACTCTAGGAGAAGTTGGAATAGGTGGATTTACCGTGTGGCCGAAAAGTTTTATTAGGGTTATTTTGCAATAGTTTTGTGTGTGGTTTTATGTACTACTTGCAATGTGAACTGGTTATCCTTCTTTTGGCATATGTCTAGATACTAAGTGGTACTACTAGTTGTATTTGGATAACCCTTCTAAAGTTTTACTACTACTAGTAATGTTTCTTCTCACTACAAGGTTCTTTATCAACAAAGTACTTTTACTTTTTTAGTTATATTGTTTAACTAATAACTGACTATGTTTTTGTGTCAACTAACCCCTTTTTAATTCCGCCATTGTAAAATTAATATTTTACACTGCCAGTCCCAAGCCCGGATAAAGGAGGAGGGAAAAGGATGATCCAAAGAGTATTAAAGTGCTAACAGGTATTGCTTTTCTTCCTCTTTTTTCTCATTCTCACATACATAAGTATTAATAGTGAGGTTAGTAATGAGAGTTTCTTATAATGAAAAAATAAAAAGTAAAAACAGTATGAGTGGTTTAACACTTTTTGATATCGATGAGAACATGGTCTTGCATGTATGAAACACAACAGAGATGTGATTGAGCCACATTCCACCCAAAGATTGAAGTCTTCGTCATATTCATTTCTTATACAGGCACTGATGGTACCTGTTATGATTTCATCCCAAAGGAAGGTGTCTGTAGCTGGAGTCCCCAACATGTGCCAGTGTCTGTTCCTTTGAGTTCTACTTTCGGTAGCAGCACAACTTGATTGAGCAAGGGAGTGGATTCACAGTGAAATGTTCAGTGGTTTTTGGGAAAGCATTTGTTCTTGTCAAAATCTTATAGCTATAGGTATCTCTAGGAATGCTGCTATCACACTCAATCATGCCACATGAAAGGTACTCATATGGCCACTTTGAATGTCTCTTGTAGTTTCTTTATCTAGATCAATTGGTTCAGTTTTTGAGGAGCAATAAAAGGCCTTACCATTTGATTGCTCTGGCCAAAGTCTTAATCTATTTGTGGTTTAGAATTTGATGCCATGTAACAAAAGGCCTGTCGAGAAACAAAATCCAATGGTCATTTGATGTCTCTATGTTGCAGGTACTAGAGTTACCGACCAAGAACAATTCGTTGGTGGAGTAGAGGGCTTTACAGAACTGGTGAAATGGGCTTTCACCAGAGTGTATTGATGATGACCACTGTTTTTATGGCTGTGATGTAGCAGCAGTGCAGTGGTTCTCTTTGTAGATTGTAATTAAAATAATTAACATATTAGGTAGGTAATATGTTGGTGGTTGAGAGCAGCATCAATGTTTTGGTTAAGTAATGGGTCATGTTTTAGTAAATAAATTGATCTGTGAGACAGGTTCTGTTTTGAGTATAATAATGGTAAGAAATAATTTTATTTTGTGATGAAGATGACAAGGTAGTAAGTATGATCCGTGGAATTTGTTGGGGGGCCTTGGGTTTAGTCCTTTTGGCTACTCTTTTACAATGTTATCAAGGAAAAATGCCTCTTTGGTTATTGAAAGGGTAGATTCTTCTCATTTGATCTGAATTTTTTACAGATATTTTATTAAACTTATGGGTGTTGTGTTGGGTGATGGCAAAAGCATATAAATTGTGTGGTGTAGGCAGGCAAGTATCACGTGATTAGGAAGAAGACTAGGGTGGTCTCTGTTTGTGCAGATCTCTCTCAATTGTACTCTCATGTCATCTATCTTGGGTCAAGAAGATTGAATTTCATTCAGCCCACCTCTATGACAAACAGTGCTCTAGAACAATTTCATTCATTGTAAGTTCCAACTCCAACTTACTTCTTCAATCTAGCATAACTTGGTAGTCTTTTTAACAGAAATATTATTCTCTGTCAGCCTCAAATTCTTTGAATCACTTCTATAAGAATCATGATTGCAATATCAATTGTTTGGTGAAGATATACAAGAAGTATTTTTTGGAGTGTAAAAGCACTTCCAAAAGCCACGAGGGTTTGGGTGAAACATCTATGATTATGTGCACATCCCACGTCAGACTTGTGAGAATCGTAGTAAATGCTTTGGGTCATTTCAGTATTTTCCTTTCTTTAATAATTTTTGCCTTCTGGTTTGTTCCATCAAAGGAATCAATCCTAAAACCAAAGAAGTAATGATGTAAAGGGCATATGGCATCAACACTATACTACAGAGCCTCATCAATCCTTCCTCCTTCTTCAGCTTCTCTACGTCGTCGTCTTCCCCTCGTTGGAGCCTTTTGTTTACTAACTCTTGGCTTCGCCAACCTCACCCCAACAATCTCCTTCTAGTGGAATGGAAGGGAGTAGTAGTGCCAACACTGTCCCTAGCATTGTTGTTTACGTTACGATTCCGAATAAGGAAGCGGGTTCGTTCGATATCATATTTTGATTAGTTTCTTTGATTGTTAATGTGGTGGTGGTGTTGTTTTAAATTTAGTTTCAAAAGTTTTGGATGATTGGGTATCTGTTGTAGTTGTGTTAGGTTGGATAGAAGTTGTACCCATTGTTGATTCGACATTTTTTATTGCTAAATTATGCATGCTATGCTCTTATTTCGATTAGTTTCTTTGATTGTTAATTTGGTGGTGGTGTTTTAAATTTTAATTTTCTCAGTTTTAGATGATTGGACTCATCTAGATAAGATCACCAATACAGAACATCTCAGGGCAATGGAAGAATCTCTCAAGGTATCGCTTAATCGCATTCGAACACATAAGGTAAGGCCTACATTTTATATTGTTGGTTTCTTTGATTACAAATTTGATGATTCTGCTTGGCCCATATACGTTTTTCTATCATTCTACTCCCCAAACATTTTAGATCAATAACTTATAATTTAAAATTACAGAACGTAACTATCATTTTAGTCATGCGTAACTATCTTTTATAGGTCTAGTAATTGACCTGAAAGGATGATGTCATACATTGATACCATCTACTTCAATAGTGGTTTCACGAAATAGTTTGTCAAATATATACAGAAAGAAAGCTTAAGTGATATTTCCTGTCAAATTCCTTTGGAAATGGAAATATTTATGAAATTTGTGGAAATCTAATAAAATGCCGATGACCATACCTATTATATGCTTGTTCCTAATCCATGATTTTAACGGAGGCCATTATATTGTTGTGATACCAGATTTCAGCTATCTCTGTTGTGGTATATGTGTAAGTAGTTACTGTTATTTACACCGTGTTTTAAAACTGTTATAATGTTTTTATAGTTTTTTAATAATAACACACGTATAGCTTACAGTACCCATCTTACATTGTATAAAACTATGAACACCTTCATGCTTAGTAACCTTTAGTTCATTCATTCAACTGATGAAATCCAAGACCATCCAGAATCACAAAACAACCAGCAATCTGATGAATGCAGAGACAAAGCACAACAGGTACTTGAACTTTATAAATAACAATGTAATAGCTATGGATAAACAACTGTTTTACAAAGTGCATTGAAACTAACAAGCCCAGGAGAATAAACAAAGGCAAGGGCCAACAAAACGGAAAGCAAGAACAAGAACAGGTGGCATCGTTATGGATTATGAACAAGCCATCATTTCAAGTCCTATCAATAGTATCATTAAGCAAGGAATTAGTATGGCAAATAGGCACATTATGTGCAAAGTGGGTGCTGAATAGGCGATCCTCTTCCCTTGCAAATCTTTGCAATAAATCTTTGATATCATTCAAAGTATTTTAATTCTAAAATGGAATAAAGAGTAAGTAGCAATTGCAATTACTTCTTTTTATTGATACAAGAAAGCGTAACCCATACTTATTAGAATAGATCATCGCATCTTGGATTGGCATGTTCATCTCGAAACTTATAAATCCCAATTTTGAGAAAATTGTGATTACTTATCCAACTTCAAGCACCAGAGAGCTGCTGCTGCTACTTCAATACTAGCATTGACATCAAACTTCTCCACAATCACATACACAAGTCTCAAAGATTTGGATTCCATCCTCAAACAGATTCTAGAAGAGAAGATAGATTTTGAGTCTGAACCATGGCCTGAAATCTCAGAAAATGCAAAAGATCTGATACGAAAAATGCTTGAAAGGGATCCAAAGATGTTCATTACTCACATCTTTGGATTCAATAACAAACTAGCTTAATTTTTTCAGTATTATGCCTTTGATTCTTCCTTGTGAATGTGATAGTGGGTTTCTATACTAACAAGTCACCCATGGATTGTAGATGATGGAGTTCCCCTGTATAAACCTCTAGACTCTACTGTCTTATCACGCCTCATGCGTTTCTCTACGATGAATAAATTCAAGAAGATTGCTCTAAGGGTAAGCTTTTATCAATTTCTTCTTTAATAATAACACTTCATTTATCATGGGTCATGGAAATTGTAGCTATTATGATGCTTAAAAAAAAATGAAACACAGGAAAGCCCGCACTGGAGAGTCCCTACCAGTCACAAAGAACCCAGGTGATGAAGTCTTCTCTGGGTCCACTTGCAAGCAAGGTGAAATTGAGGCCATTGTTATAGCCACTAGAGTCCACACATTCTTCGGTAAGGCTGCATAGGTTTTGACTATTTATGAACTTTGTTTTAGTTGTGGCTGTCATTATATTTTAGTTTTGGTGAACATTAATGTGGGTACATAGCACAATCTTACCTGCCTTCCATGAACTAACCATGCAAACAATATGTAATGGATGCAAATGTCTACATAGATCGAACCTATATTTACAACTAGATAGTTGAAGGTTGTGCTGTTTGGTTTTCCTTTTTGACCATTTTTTCAAGTAATATAATTGGATCTGCCTAATTGGATTAGACTTCCTTGAAGCTTAATGTTCACTATTTTTGCACTTTTTCTAATTGCAGATGCCTGGTACTATTGAGGAATTGTTTCTAAGTGTTGGAATGGCTCGAGCACCATTATAACCTCACCCTTCTTCGCTTCGGATGCGATCTTGTTTTTCAATAATTGATAAGACCACTTGCGGCCACTAGCCCAAGACTTGATGCGAGCTGGTTGGAGTACCTCGAAAGAGAGATTACGTCTAAGGACTCTCCAGAGAGGACAATAAAGGGCAGAGCTGATAGTGTGTTGGTTGCTACTAATGATGCTTCTGGTTTCTGGACCGACAGGACGATCAGCCAATGCTGCACCATTTTGGATGAGAGCTTTGTGAGCAGCAGAGGTGGTGGTGATGAAGACAACAAGACGACTGCCCATGTAGACAGCAAAGATTGAACCAAATTGTTTGCGATATTTTATTAGATCTTGCTCTATCTCGGCAAAGGTCTTGCGAAGAACCATGATAAGGTCCCATATGGGTATGGTTTTTGGGCTTGGTGGTAGTTTTCTACTACTCTTAAAAGTATTAGAGTTTGAGAGTAGATTGAAGAGGGATTTTAGTGCAACACAGACACACAGAGAGACTAAGACTATAAACCAAGTCTCCATGTTGAGCAAGAGTGGAAGTGATATAGAGAAAGAGAGAGAGAAATGAGAAACCTTGGGTTGGTTTGTGACTTTCTTCATTGATCATGCATTCTCTACTTATAGTGGTGGGGAAATGTTAGAACTTAGCATCAACCCTAAGGTGGTCAGTGTAATTATTTCATCCCTTGCTTTAGACCATTAGATAGTCAAACTTTGCGCTCTATCTAACGGTGCAGAGATCTTGTAGGGATTTCACTGATTTTCTCTATTTGGATCTATTTTAACCGTGGGTAATAGGCAAGTAGCAAAAAAAAAAAATAATAATAATAATTTTAGATATCAATTTGTAACAATTTTAAATATCGGCTTATGATCGATGTCTAAAGTCTCAGATGTAGGACATCAATTCTATAAAATCCGATGTCTCAAATCTTTTTGGGTTACTGTGTGCTGTTATATAAAGACGCAGATTAGGAAGGGTTTGAAGCTGTTCCAAATTCTGAGATCTGGAATGGTTTTTAACAGTTCCAAATCATGAAATATAGAACGGCTTTCAACCGTTTAACCTCATTAAATACGCCTCGATTAAAGACGGTTTGCAAGCCGTTTCATAGTGGCTTAAGAACGGTAATAAACCGTTCCTAATTGCTATATTTGTTGTAGTGCCACCATCCTACTGTTGTGTATGTCACCCAAATTCCACCCTTCATGATTGATAAAGTCACTCACCTTGACATCCTGATGGCTATTTACATGATTTATAACCCTATTACTAATTATCGCCACCAAGTTTTTACCCTCAATCCATGGATCAAGCCACATAAGAGTTTTATTATCATTTCCAACAAAAAATCTAGCATTCATGAGGATAAAATCCCTAACTTTCAAAATTCCTATCCACACTCAAGATGCGTTTTGAGGAGGATGACAATGCCAGAAGTCACTTGAACCTACATAGATGCATCTCATCCACTTGGACCATAAAGAATTATTTTCCACCATGTTCCAATATAATTTTGAGAAACCAACCTTGTTTGCATCCCTAAGATCTCGAATGCCAAGACCAGCCAATTTAAAAGGAACACAAACTTGGTTCCATTTAACTTAGTGGATTTTCCTATCCAAGACTCAATTTTTCAAAGAACACTAACCGAAACATTAAAAGAAGTTAACCAAAAAATATTGAAACTACATAAAATCGATTTGATCATTTCTAATCTACCCACATAAGATAAGAATCTTAATTTCCAACCTTGTACTCCTTTTTAGAACTTGATTAATCAAGGGTTGGCATAAAGAGTGACTCAACCTGGAAAAAAAAAAAAAAGCCCTGATACAGAACTGGAAGATATCCTTTAGAAAATCTACAGAGGTCCAAAGCAGTATCATGTTTAGCACTAGAATCACTAAAAAGACAACTCTTGTCATCATTGACTTGAAGGCCTGAATTCTCAAAGAAATTATTCAAAATTTGATGACTAGAGAGAATCAAGGAATCGATGATTTTAGAAAATAATAGAACATCATCAACAAATACGAAATGAGAAATACCTTTAGTACCATAGACTGTAGGAATAAAGAGTTCGCCCGAATCAATCTTTTCCTAAAGAATACAAGAGAATGCTTCCATAACAATAGTAAAAAGGTATGGGGATAAAGGATTACCTTGACAAAGCCCCTTTTAACTTTGAAAATATCCATGTGTAGAACCATTGAGGATAATAGAGAATCTAGGAGGACAAACATATTCCATAACTAGTTTAATCTACTCCTTAGGAAAACTTAATTGCAAAATAATGGATTCAAGGAAATTTCAACAGACACAATCATACGCCTTCCTAATATCAATTTTCATGCATAAAGATTACGGAGAATTTTTAAGGTGAAAGTTGTGAATCATTTCATGAGCAAAGATTATGTTATCTTGTATTCTTCTGCCTTTAATGAAAGTGGACTAATGGGGACAAACAGTAGAAGGAAGGCATCCAGACAATTGATTAGCTAGAATTTTGGAAATGATTTTATATAAAAAAAATTACACAAAACAGTCGGTCTAAACTTCTCTAATCTCCTAGAATTCTTTTCCTTAGGGATTAAACATAAAAATGTTGCATTAACTTTTTTCAGTATCTTTCCATAATGAAAAAAAAAAATTCAAAATTGCCTAAAAAATATCCTCCCCAATAATGCCCCAGTACACAGAAAAAAAAACCCCATCTCAAACCCATCAGGCCCAGAAGATTTATTGTGAGGGGATTGAAAAATAACACTTCTTATCTCTTCCCTAATGATAGGAATGGATGTATTTGTAGGCACTAAAATTTTGAGGAAGCCTTTACAAATTTTATAAATAACAAACGAAGTCCCTAAAGTTATAAATGAGCCTCACATCCAAATTGGGGGTCCATTAATCGAGGCAGGCCTCATATGGTTTGGGTTTGAATTTTCGTAGATAAAACCCATGATCCAATAAATTCAAGTGATCCACATATTAAATATGGGGCCTTATACCTAAATAAATGAGTTTGGCCCAATAATAATCCATAGAATCCTTAAAAATTGGACTTGGACAAATTTAGCCTTTAAACAAATCAATTAAACATCTTTAAGTTGGGGTATAATTGAAAACTTAAATTATCTTTTAAGTCTATAAATACAAGAGCCTTTTTTATTGAGAGGGGATCTGGATCACTTTCTCTTAGAAGACAAAATCTCTCATTCTAGAGAAGAAGAAGTTCTCAAGTACTTCACTAGAGACAAAACAAAGTTCTTCAGATATTCAGAATTCAACTAAAGAGAAAATCAAACACAAAGCCCTTCTTGAAAGTCAAGAAAACATTCTCAACCGATCAAGCGTGAAGCTTGAAAAGAAGAAAATCTATAGAAGCCTCTATAGAAGATCAAGAACAAACAAAGCCACCGTCCAAACAACTTTCTCAACCTATAAAACACGAAGCCTAGAAAGAAAAAAGTTGCATATGTTGTTATTTTGTACTTGATAGTTAATCAGAAAAAACACTGAAATCTATATCTCCCTTTTCATCAAAAATCAATAAAATCATTTGCAATCATATTTAACGAATCTCAAGGTAAATCTATTAAAATTTATTGTCGACAAATTTCTAGCACGCCCGGTAGGACCATCTCAACCTATCATATTTCAGTCAACTACAAAAACATCAATCAAAGCACAACGTCAACGCTATCACATCTGCCATTGTTGAGAAATGTAAGAAAATACTTTTTTCCAACCTTGAAGTTGATCAGGTTATCAATCATGATCATCATGTAATGCGAACAATAACAAAAATTGGTAGTTCCAAGTTGATGGAGCCTTTCCAGTATCACTCCAAGAAACGTGCCATAAAAACGGCACTTACAATGAAGGCATCGTGGGCAAACATTGTAAAAGAGGACTTGTCATATTCTGGAATTGATTTGAAGTAAAGCAATGGATCATTCAGATCTCTATCAATCGCTTCTCTGTCGTTAACTCATACCTCTATCAGAGTATAAATGATAGTTAGAATACTAACAATGAAGGAACAAGTTGCTCAAGTGGCAGACACCATTAACAAATTGACAAAGGCAATGGAAGACAAAGACATCCAAATTGCAATCTTTCTCAATTGTTTGGAACAAAAAGATAGGGAGAATGAATCTAGTGCTGGACCCTCATATCTTCCAAGATTCACCCCTAAAACATACATGGCTACACGTGAAAATAAACAACGAAGAGACTATTTTGGCTCACGAAAAGCTACGTGAGACCCACCATAGGGGCCTATTGCCTTGCTTTCCGTTCAATAACTGCAAGCGATGATTACTGACACCATTCGTGCTTAATATGGGGGCATGCCATAGTCCTCATTGGTCTACTCCATACCCTATAGTCAACGCATCGATCAAATGTGTCTTTTGATGAGATATCAACCGCCAAAATTCTAATAGTTTGAAGGAAAATGCAATCCAAAGCAGCATATTATCTACTTCATCAAAACTTGCAACAATGTTGGTACATTCGATGACTTCATGGTGAAACAATTCGATCGCTCCCTCCGCAACAATGTGTTTGAATGATATACCAACTTAGAACCCAATTCAATAGATAGTTGGGATCAACTCGAAAGAGTATTTCTTGGCTACTTCTACAACACTAGAAGAACGGTGAGTATGGTGGAGCTCACTACCGTTAAATAAAGGAAGGATAAATTGATCATCAAGTACATCGATCGTTGGAGAAATCTTTCCCTCAAATTCATAAATCGACTCTTTCAATCTTCTACTATCGAGATGTGTGTTCAAGGGATGTACTGGCAACTTCTCTACATCCTGAAAGGAATTAAGTTACACACTTTCAAAGAGCTAGTTACTTGATCCCACGGCCTGAAGCAGAGTATAGCTGTGTATTAGACTCCACAACCAAGCTAGTCTTGAAGGCAATAAAAGAAGGATGACAAGTCCTTCAAAACTAAAGAGGTCTTGTCTATAACTACCAATAAACCTGTTAAGATCACAGGTAAGAGAAGAGAAGATCAACCAAGAGTTAATTCAATACAAGAAAAAAAGAAAAGCTTGAAAAACCCTTAAAGATTTTGAGGCGAAAGAATACCATTTTCCTGATGCTGATGTCTTGGGCAAGTTCGAAGAGCTATTAAAATTGTAGCTCATTAAGTTTCCAATACCCAAACGACCTGAGGAAACAAGTCGCAATAATGATCCAAAGTATTATCGTTATTATAGGGTGATTAGTCACCCAATTTAAAAATGTTTCGTTTTCAAGGAGAAAATCATGGATTTGACACGTCAAGGAAAAATTAAACTTGATTGTGTTAAAAATGTTGCTACTTCTAATATGACCTCAGTCATTTTTGGATCTTTTGATCCAATACTCTTGGCAAGTTAGTATGCAATAAAGATTCTATCTTCCCAAATCACAAAAGTTCTACTTTAACAATGATAACTCATATCCATACACTCTGATTTGAAAAGGTTCATCCCATGCTGGGGGCAAAGCCAAGTCAAGGTAAGAGTGTACACTTCCCACTTTACCTAAAAAATGATAGCAATCTCATTCTGTTTCAAATTCAAAGTCGAATATCTCGAACTCTGCTTCAGTTAATGACGAAGGGTAGACAGTTGTTACTTGTCGAAAAAAATGCTCTACACACTTGTCGACTTCTCCTACTCCAAATCTTAAGAGAAAGAGAAGAAAATCAAAACTAAGTATAGGGTCAAAGAAACGAAAGAGAACAATAAAGAAAAAAAATTAGAGTTCTGCCCACAGACCCCAAAGATATCTTTCTACAATCTCCCCGTGTGTCGGTTACTTTTCTAGAATTCTACCCAGGAAGCTCTTGAAGGAAATTTGCACAATTTCATGTCATCAAGTAAAAACGGAAGTGCTAGAAGATGATATCAATAATAGGTTCAATAAATATCCTACTACTGTCAGTGATGGAGATCAGAGACTTGAGAAAGATAATATTACCTCAGAAATGAAAGATTCGCAGGTCGACTTGCATTTCTCCAATGAACTCCAAAAGGTTCAGTAGATTTCAAAACAAAGCTCAACTGAATCAAAACATGAAGTTCAACCTAACATAAATCCACAACAAGACAGTATGTGCATGGCAATGATCACCTTCACTGATGAAGATTTCCAATTGGGGTCTCGATCTCACAATAGACCTATTTACATCACAAGTAATGTGAGGGAAAATAAAATTCAAAGAATCCTCTTGGATTATGATTCTGTAGTCAACATCATGCTAATTCATACCATGAAACAAGTTGGCATTTTATCGTATCAACTTGCTTACAGTAATTTGATGATTAAAGGCTTCAACATAAGTGGTTAGAGAATTATCAACATAATAAGAGTCAAGCTCTCTATCGCAGATTTGGAATCAATGACATTCTTCTACGTGATTGATTGTAAAACTTCATATTACTTGCTTCTTGGTCGACCGTGACTACATGAAATTGGAGTAGTACCAATCACGTTACACCAATACTTCAAGTATTTCTAAAATGGTGTGTAAAAATATGTAGTAGTTGAAGAGCAACCATTTGACAAGGTAGAAACGGATTTTGTCGATGCAAAATTTTATTTTGGATGCAATATCATTCAAGAAGTACTTTCAATTCCAGTGCCTTCTTCTAATAAGCAAAGACTTGACAAAGAAAAACATACTATGAATGATGCCGAGAAAATTTCTCATAGTCCTCAACTTTAGAAAGAACAAGTAAATGAGCATGAACTAGAAACTCAACGGATCAAGGTGAGTCAATCTATGGTGGGCGTGTCATCCACAGTTGTGTTGCTAACCCCAATGCTTCGTTACATGCCACAATCACGATGGAAGCTAGGACAGTCATCTTTCGAAGAGATTTCTTCAAAGACCAAGCCTTTTGTCTTTAAATCGAATTGGAGACGTTGAAAGAAGAAAGAAGAGTTAACCTTTCTAGTTACACCTCTCCAGAAATCTTACATTGTAAGGATACTTATAAAAGTGTTATCCTAGCTACATTAATCACGAATGATCATAAAGAAAATATCTCAAAGATTGAGTCCAAAAGTTGGTTCGGTCTTAAAACTTCAAAGTTATTTGAAATTATCAATTACGGGAAAGGTGAACCCGTACGATTGGGTGAACTATCATAAACTAATCAAATTCATAGTTTAATTACAGCATAAGTCAAACTTATTCGAGCTGGAGAAAAAGTTTCATTCATACGAACAGGACTAGGGTATATGCTAGAGGTTCCAATCAAAATTTCTAAGATGAAGATGGTTTTTTCACAATATACTATAGTATAAGTTATCGATAAGTCTATAAAAGAAATACCAGTTCCACGGACATCGATCTTTGATTGAATTGGTGGCTACATCTCAACCACGTCAGTATTTGATCAATTGGGTGCTTTAGATGGTCATCATTGTAGACACCCCAATTTGAACAGGCCCATATTCGAAAGGGCCCAAAAATAATAATGTTTCAATAAAATTGGCCAACGAGCCTCGATGGCCCGAATCATCGAAACATAACATCTTCGCCATAATCAAAGCCTCTAACACCTCTCAATGGGTTAGTAGGTACACTAAAAGGATTCGACATGCTTCCATTTATCCCGTCCCATTCAAAATATCGATTTTCCAAATAAATGGGCCAACGGGCCTCAAAGGCCCAGATCACTAAAAAGTGACAATTTCATTGAACCAAGGCTCCCAAGACCACCCAATGGTCTAAGGGACCCGCCAAAGGGATCGGACCCAACCCTTGATGACCCAACTTTCACCGCTCCACGCTTACATCCAAAAAAATCGATAAAACCCTTCAACGGGCCTAAAAAGCCCAATTTGCCAACACGTGGCATTACTAATCAAATCAATGAGTTCAAAAATCACAAAAAAATCAATAAAAATAAAAAATGAGACTTGGGACGCCTACCACCTCCTATATCCCTTCACCGCTCCATCTTAAAATCCAAAAACCTAAGCCCACTAATGGCCTACAAACCCTCAATTCTCCAAGAAACCAATTTCTCACCTCATCCCCTAGCCTAAATCCAATCCCACGCCATCTAAAAACCTAAAACCTACCCACCATAAAAAATCCAATCCAAAATGACCCCAACCCAATCCAAAAAATCCCTAACCTTTCTTAAAATCCAAGCCCAATGCCTCTAAACTCAAACCCATATCCAATTCATATCTAACCCACAACCTTAACCCATAAACCATAACCCACATCAACCAATCACTCTTTTACCATTAAAAGGTGACACATGTCATCATCCCTTCTCACCTCCCTCATCAAACCAACTACCCATCACTTTTCTCCAAAAAATTAACTACCCACATCACCTTTTCTCTAAAAAATCACATCAACCCATACCCTCCCCTAACCTACCCTCATTACTCTCTATAAACCTCCATTCTCTCAAATCAAACACCATCAACTCACACTCCCCTAACCTACCCTCATAACTCCCTAAGCCCTATTCTCTCAAATCAAACACATCAACCCACACCTCCCCCTAACCTACCATCATCATACCTCTCCCAAACCTACCATCATCATTTCCTATAAACCCACCTCTACAACCTAAACCTACACCCATCTTCTCAAATCAAACACTCAACCTTTTCCATCAATTAAATCTAAATCTCTAACATCCATACATTATGCCATATGTCACCATCTCCTTCAACCTCCCAACCACCCTCTTACACCCTCCATTCTCTCAAAATCAAATATCACTCAATTAACTAACCACCCTCTTAAACACCCATCATCTCACCTCACCAAACGCTCAACCCAAATGGTTTGGGTAAGATCCAAATCATTTGGATCTAAACACTACCCATTTTCACTTATTACAAAATTACCCTCAATCCCACTCCTAATTTCATACCCCCCACCTTTAAAACCTATGCCATTATCCATCTTTTCAACTTCTCACCCTATTATACCCCCAAATACTCTCCCAACACCTATAAATTCCCCTCCTCTATGATCAAGCCAAAATTAAATCCCTACTTAGGGAACAAATGCACCCACGTGGCACATTTTTCACTTTCTTTTAAAAATAAAAATGACCGAGTTATTAGAGGTTACCATCACGTGGCGGGGAGAAAGGGGTGCCTAACACCTTCCCTTTTTTCCAACCGAGCCGCTTACCCGAATCTCACGGTTTGACCACCCCTTATCCATTGTGAGTTACTAAAATGCCAAAAATACCATTTTTTTGAAAAATGTACCTCGGGTGACCATTCACACCCACTTCCAACTTGAATGGTGGCGACTCCAATCTTTAGTAGATGTGACCGTCGTAATGACGAAAATATGTAGCTACAATCATGATGTACAAATTCATAAATCTCGTGTGTCTATATTATTTAAACTTGATCAGAATGTTGGATTAAAAATACGAAGATAATCACGACCTTGACTTAAGCAAAAAAATAAACATATTGAACATAAAGATAGTAGTGGCTTGCATAACATTATTCCGTCTCGCATGAGATGACAAACAACTTTAAAGGTCTCGATATCATATGCATTAGTTGTGAGACGACGTACCATCATCCTTACAAATCAAATAAGTGATAGCCAAGCTTCAACTATTAGAATAGACAATTTTGAAGATGTTGTTTCTGTAAATCACATTACTATTGAGGAATTTCTTGAAGAAGATTCTACGTCGTCAGATGAAGAACTCAAAAATGCTCCACCAATTTTTGAAGAAGGTGGACAAGCCACTGTCGATGACTTGAAATAAATAAACCTCAGCATGATTGAAGTGCCCTGACCCATGTTCGTTAGTGTTCTTCTAAACCAAAATGAAGAATTCGAGTACTTTAAGTTACTATATGAATACAAAAATGTTTTAACTTGGACTTATAAAAAAATGCCAAAACTTAACCCAAAGATCATTGTTCATCAGCTCGTAGTTAAACACATAGTTCATCTAATAAAATAGGCACAACGTCATTTTAGCTAGAGTTGGTACCACATAAAATATCCAACATGGATTTACAACATAGTTTAGGTAAGAAAGAATAATGGACAGATTCGAATGTGTGTGGATTTTCGCGACTTGAATAATGCATGTCTAAAAGATAATTTTCTACTTCAAATCCTAGAACTTATGGTTGATGCGACTACATGACATGAAACTTTGTCTTTCATGGATGGATCTTCTAGTTATAATCAAATCTGAATGTCGTTAAAAGATGAGGAGCTCACAGCCTTTCGTACTCCAAAAGGTATATCTTGCTACAAAGTTATGCCTTTTAGACTTAAGAATGCTGGTGCCACTTATCAACGAGCTATGCAAAAGATCTTTGATGACATGCTACATGAAAAGGTTGAATGTTACATTGATGGCCTAGTAGTAAAATTCAAGAAAAGAGAAGATCATTTACAATATCTATGTGATACCTTCGATAGATTACGATGGTACCAGTTTAAGATGAATCTACTAAAATGTGCATTTGTAGTTATCTTAGGTGAAATCTTAGGATTCATGGTTCGGCATCGTAGTATTAAACTCGATCGAAACAAAATTAAAGCCATCTAAAAGATGCCAACACCAAAGAACATTCATGAACTCAAAAGTTTACAAGGCCGACTTGCTTATATTTGTAGACTAATTTCAAATTTAGTTGGGCCTTGTCATCCCTTCAATTGATTGATGAAGAAAAATACATCATTTGAATGGGATGAAACTTGTGAGAATGCTCTAAAAAGTATCAAGATGTATCTTTTCAAGCCTCATGTTCTTTTTAGATCAATTCCCGAGAAGTCACTAATTCTCTATATTAATGCGTAAGAAATGTCACTAGGAGCATTGCTGGCTCAAGAAAATGATGAAGGAAAGAAGGTATACTCTATTACTTGAGTCGAATTCTTGTTGGAACAGAAGTAAATTATTCACCCATCGAGAAGATATGTTTAATACTCATCTTTGCTACAAAGAAATTCGACATTACATGTTATCACACATAATCCGACTCACTACGCAAGTTGATCC
This sequence comes from Akebia trifoliata, assembly GCF_017979445.1. NCBI lineage: Eukaryota > Viridiplantae > Streptophyta > Magnoliopsida > Ranunculales > Lardizabalaceae > Akebia > Akebia trifoliata. Next base: position 21,453,945 of record NC_141380.1, read on the forward strand.
ACTTAAGTACATCATGACAAGGTCAATTTCGTTGGGAAGACTAGCTAAATGAGCTCTTCTCTTATCATAATTTGAGATTATTTACGTCCCTCAAAAGACTGTAAAAGGACAAGTATTAGCCTACTTTCTTGATGATCATCCTATTTCGATTAAATAGGAATTGTCTCATGATTTGCCTGACAAAGAAGTCTTCTCTATTGACATGCTTCCAGCTTAGAGAATGTTTTTTGATGATGTTGTTAGAAGAGATAGAATGGGGGCAGGTGTAATTTTTATTATCTCACAAAATGAAATATTGCCGTTCTCGTTTGCCTTGATCAAATTATGTTCAAATAATGCTGTAGAATACCAATCTCTAATCATTGATTTAGAATTCGGATTAAAGATGAAGTTACAACCATTTTATGTGTATGGGGACTCACAACTTGTCATCAACCAACTCTCCATAGAATATGACGTTCGAAAGTAGAAGTTAGTGTCTTATCACCTCTATGCTACACAACTTATAAGTTAGTTTGAAGACGTCATCATCAAGTATATACCAAGAGTTGAAAATAAGCAAGTTGATGTTTTAACTAGTCTTGCTGCAAGTTTGCTATGTTTAAAGGAGAAACAGTGAGTATCTCTATCTGCCAAAGGTGGGTACTACCTCTTCTGATAGATGAAAATTACGAGCCACGTGAAACAAATGTCATTGAAATAGCTGAAGTCAAAGACTAGATACAAGATTTCTTATTGATTATCTACAGTATGGTAAGTTGCCAAACGTTTTAAAATACAAAATCGAAATACGTCGTAAGGCACCTTGATTTTTTATGTTTTAATGATAAGTTATATTGTTGTTCTTTCGACGCAATCTTAATAAGATGTCCTGGAGATGATGATGTCCGAGACATTTTAGAAGAAGCACACTTTAAGGTGTGCGGTTCGCATTAGTCAAGATTGAAACTCCATCATAGTCTGAAGATGATGAGATTCTATTGGCCTACGCTGATAAAATATTCCTTACATTATGCAAAAAGTTGTAAAGCTTGTCAATTTCATGGGAATTACATTCGTCAGTCACCAGAGTTATTGCATTCTACAATTGCATCTTGGCCTTTTGACGAGTGGGGACTTGATGTTGTCGGACCACTCCCAAAATCTTCAAGGCAACATCTCTATATTCTCATCGTAATAGATTATTTTTTATGTAGGCAAAAGTAGTTCCCTTTTGAGAGGTTAAGAAAGAAACAATAATCGACTTCATAAAAAATAATATGGACTTCTATTATGGCATTCCACGATATATTATGATCGATAATGGAAAGTAATTTAGTAATATGCTGATGGATCAATTCTACACGAAGTTTGATATCAAGTAGAGATGCTCCACAATGTACAATACTGTGGCAAATAGGCTTGCCGAAGCTTTCAATAAAACCCTTTGCAAGCTTCTTGAGAAGGTTGTGTCAAAATCAAAAAACTATTGTCATGAATGAATTAGGGAAACACTATAGGCATATAGAACCTCATATCGCACTCCCACGCAAGCAATACCTTACTCATTAGTTTATGGAGTTGAAGTTGTTTTTCCTTTAGAACGTCAGATACCTTCACTAAGGATTGCAATTCAAAAAAGTTTAGCCTACAATGGGAACGCCAAGATATGTCTAGCTGAACTTGATGCGTTGGACGACAAGAGATTGGAAGCACAACAACGATTAGAGTTTTTTCAAGCCCATTTGTCACGCGCATTCAATAAGAAAGTTCGATCATTTTCTTTTCAAATTGGTGAGTTAGTGCTTGCTGTACAACGACTAATCATCCTTTCACACCGTTTTGGAAAGAAGTTTGATCCGAAATAGGATAGACCTCACGTAATGAAGGATGTATACACTAAGGGTGCATATCTTCTTGTAACATCAGAATGATTACGTCTTGGTCCAATCAATGGGAAGTTCCTAAAATGATATTATGCTTAAAAGAAGATTGCTCCCCCGCACGAGCCTAAACTATTGATAATACTCTCCAGCACAAGCCTAAACTGTTTGATAATGCTCCTTGGCATGAGCCTAAACTATTTGACAATGCTCATTATCATATGAGCTTAAACTACATGATACTGCTAACCCGCATGATGTAAAATCGTGAATGATGCCAAAAAAAATAAAAATAAAAGAGCTCATTAGAAAACCCAAGAGGGTGATCTAGGCAAAACTTAGAGTATTATCCATCTGAATCACGTTATGGTTTGATCCCATTTTAGGTATGTAGGTAGCCTATAAAGTTACTTCAGGTTCAACCACATTAATAAAAATAATAATATATTTGTATAAGAAAATAATGGAATTTTATTAATTTCAAATGAAATAAACAATATCATAATTTCTTAAGTCGTATGTAGCAAAAAAATAAATACATAAAAAATAAGCTTAATATAAAGAAGTAAGGTTCAAAAACTTCTTCTTCAAATATTCCCTCTCTGTTTCGCAAGCAACTACTTCATCATTATCAATGATTGGAGCATTAGATAGGTGAGTGCACTCCGTCTCAACAGTAAGTAAAACCTCCCCCTCTTATCGAACTTGGGTACTAAGCGACTCTTTAGAAGTAGCGACTTGTGGTAGCGGTTCTTTGATTTTAGTTAACTCGATTTCTAACTTAGCTTCTCGTTTTGTCAGTTCAACCATTTTCTCTTTAACTTCAGTTAGTTGTGTGCATAAACTATCCACTGATTGACATTTTAATTAAACTTTCTAATTTAAGATAGATAACTGAAGATCCCTATCATCTACTAACAAAGATGATAAAGCTCTTTCTCGTCTCGAAAGATACGCCTCCACTCCAACTATAAGTGATTCGAAGAAATTTACAAAAGGCATAGGATCAGTTCTGAAAACATCCTTGAGAGAAGAGACGATGACAGTCATATGAACAGGTTGCCATTCTCTAAGGTTGGAAAAATCAATATTGAGTATCAACTCAATCCTAGATCGACAGAATTCATCACGAGCTCTATGCAATGCTTGTTGAACTCATTAATCGATGTCATTACCATGCAATAAAGCTTGTCGAGTTTGGGTAGAAACAGTAAGCATTACACACAGTTTCAAGGCAATCATGGATGAATCAACCAATTTATTAGAAATAGGTAACGCTGATGCAACAACATCCGTATGTGTAGTTGAAGTTGATGGAGTACCACGTGAACTTTGATGAGGATAGGAAGAAACCTCATCCCTATCACTCTTTGAAGGGTCTTCAGTACCAACCAATTTCAAAATCTCTATACTAAGATGACTGACATTCCAAACATCTCCCATACCCAAAAAGGTAGGGAGGTCTACAAAGAAAAAGTATGTAAAATTACCTCTCCTAGGAGACACATCATTTTCAGCTTCAACTTCTTGCCTACCTGTAGTCACACCCGTATCATTAGGCTCAGTCTGAACAATAAGCTTCAAAGAATCTATAGGACTTGATTTATGAAAAACTTGCTCTACATCTACCCCAAAAATATTGGCCTGCTCCGTTTGAGTTGTTATTGTTGCAGTCGACAGTATTTTTTTTAAACGTAATTTCAATCTAGGCTCCGTAATGACCTTTTGCATTCCATCAATACGTGTATGTTTTATTCTTCTTTTTCAAGAAGCTTTTTGTGTGGCAAACAAAGTACGATGCGCCTCACTATCTTCAACTCATTTTTTTCTGTCAAAATTAAAGTTTGGAAAGGAGACGCTATCCCCAAGATGACGAAAATCAAGGGTATCCAAGTAAGGCATTACGTCTTGAACCCACCAATCTCTATAACTCTTATCAAATTGTCAACTCATGTCTTGTACTTTTGGAGGAATAAAAAAATTTCTTCGGCTCTTGGTTTAGGTTAGTGATAGCCACAAACTATGTAATTCTATCTCGTTCACGGATCTTGTAAAAAGAATCGGAGTTCTAGGGATACGTTGATGAAAGCCTTTCTAATGACCAAACCTGTGAGGACTATATATTTTCACCTCGCAAACATTACCACATTGAAACATGATAAATTCAAGACGACAACTTATCATGAAAACTTAAATCTCAAAAGGGTCATCACCATTATCAGTCTGTATCCTTTTGTGACCTTTTGAAGATCAAATTTTCTGAGGATGCCATTTAAAATCATTAGAATTCATGGTGATGATTAAATCTCTCGCATCTTTAGTATTATCTTCCCAACAAAAGTACTAGTTGGAAACACCAGCTATGCAAACCAAATGCGTAGGTCCAAAGTCAGCATCAAGGTCACCAAATACTTTCCAAGGAAAATGAAGTCTAACCTACCCAAACAAATAATGAAGGAGATAATAACTCATGGAAGCACCTATAACTATCTGTGTTTTCATACCCCAATAGGTCTGAGTTAAACCTTTATACAAACAACACAGAAGTAGAGGTACCAAGTTGAATGTAGTACCTTGGGTCATCAGCGATGCTACCTGAAAATGCCCTCGATCCACTTTTGACTTTGAGGTTTAAGAGTTACGACCTAGTTATTACGATCTAAGAATTGAACATTGACTCGAAACGGATAAACAAACAACTAGTCTACTAAAAGATACTGCGTCCGGGGATCATATTAAGGGGTTGGAAGGTGTTAGGCACCAACCCTACTCGGCAAATGCCAGTCTCTACTAATTTTCAAAAATGATTATATTACTAAAAAGACCTAAATAATAATTAAAAAAATAAAAATATTTACCTTTGCAACGCAATGATTTTGCTCCCTCAGATCTGATAGAACAGCTCCTCGTATAGTATTCCTCGCTTCGTTCTATCATCGAATTCGCTTCAGACCTCCAAGACGTAGTACCTCCTTCTAAGATCTGAACATTTCTAATTTGTTTATGCATTTCAAGGTGTTTTTGAAGAGTTTCTTGGTATTTTTTTGAGCTAAAGTTGGGGTATGAATGTTAGGTAAGGAGTTGGGGCTTCAAAATTAGGATTTATGAGAGGCTAGGGAAGCTTTTTGACCTACTTTTCTTAGGGTTTATTTTTTTATACGAAAATAAGTTGTAGGGACCCTTATTTATAGATTTTTTTAAGAGCTTTTTAGATAGAGTTAGTGTTTAATTATAATTCTTTTAGAGAGAGTTATTGTTTAATTAGAATTATTTTAAATAGAGTTAGTATTTAATTAGAATTACATTAGATAGTTTTATAGTTTAATTAGAATTTTATTAGGATTAGGATTTGACTTTGATCTTATTAGATTGATTATGATTTTTAATTAGGGTTTTGACTTAAGTCTTACGAGATTGATATTAATTTTTGACTTAAGTCTTACTTGATTGATTTTAATTTAAGTCTTACTTGATTGACTTGAATTTAAGGTTTTGACTTAAGTCTTACTTGATTGACTTTAATTTTAATTAGGATTTCACTTTACATTAATTAATATTTTAATTATTAAATTCAAAATTTTAAATTATTAAAATTGTAAAATTACCGTTTTACCACCGAAGAGAACTTTTGCGTTTCAAGTCGATTTTTGATGTTCCGGGATGTTTTGAAATTGATTTTTCGTAAAGAATTCAATGAGAATATTGATTTTTGTCATTTATGAAAATTTTTTGTGTGAAATGATTGTGAACTTTATGAGGGGTGTTTTCATAATTTTGTGAAAATTGGTAAAATGATTTGATTTTGATTTGTTGTTTTGTGTTTGAAAGGATTTTCTTAAGTGTAATATAGGCTCTAGAGTTGTTTTGATATTAGGGGTATTTTGATAATTTGATCATTTTTTAGTGATTTTTATTGTAAAACTTTTTTGTTTGAAAATAATGATTTTTACGTTTCTATGTTATATTTTTCTAGCGTAACGTGGTTTCTATAGTTTTGTTAGTTTGAGATACCTCATCTGAATTTCTAAAACACATTTACTAACAAATAAAGCATCGGAATATCATCCATTATTGGGAACCATCGCAATCGGATTGACGAGTTGATCAATCAGGCGACTGCAAAAATGAGGTATCTATAGATACCCCTCTTTAGCAGAGGGTTGAAGCAAACAAGAAAGCTATTTTGGTAGATAGTGCGATGTCTGAATGCCAAAACTAGTGACAGTTTATTTTACAACAAGATTTAGCAATTCGTTAGGATGCTCGGATCTTTGAAGATAAAACTCTTCCCGAATTAAAAAGTTATCAGGTCCTTGAGCGCAAACTCTCAATGACGGTGTCAGATTCTTGAATTTTAGAAAATTCTCCTTGACTAATGTGTGTAATTGTGTACTCGAAATTTGAGATAAATCTCAGAGATGGTCTGAGCTAGTTCTAAGCATAAATTAAGTAAAATTGGAGCATAATCTGGGCATAAACTGAGCATAATTTTGAGAAAACTCTCGGCAGTATCTGAGCATAATTTTGAGAAAGTCCTCGGTGGCATCTGAGCTTAATCCAAGTTAACCCTTGGTGACAGCTGAGCAAAATCCAAGTTGACCCTTGGTGGCAACTGAGCAAAATCCAAGATAACCCTTGGCGATAACTGAGAAAAATTCAAGTTAACCCTTGGCGGTAACTGAGCAAAATCCAAGATAATCCTTAGTGGCAACTGAGTAAAATCCAAGTTAACCCTTGGCACCAATTGAACAAAATTCAAGTTAACCCTTGGCGGTAACTGAGCAAAATCCAAGATTACCCTTGGCAGCATCTAAGCAAAATCTAAGATAATCCTTGGTGACAACTGAGCAAAGTCCAAGTTAACCCTTGACGACATTTGACTGAGTAAAACTGACTGAGGAATGAATGAATCTGGAGAAGAAAAATGAATCTGGGTGAGATTGAAAATGAATATGGAAAATAACGATTGAATCGGGGAATGAATGATTAAAAATAAATCTGAAAGAAAATGATCGAATCTAGGAATGAATGGATCTGGAAAAAATGATTAATGAATCTGGGAATGAAAGAATGCCTTATCTCTAGCTCTAGGTAAATGAGTTATTCTCTAGGCAGAAAACTAAAATATGAGATCAAGAACACTTTTGTTTGAACCGCAAGGTTTTCTTTTTCAAAAGTTTTATGAATTTAAAAATCGAGTTTTCATTTCTTTTGAACCTCAAGGGTTTTTCAAAAAATTATTATCAAGAGGGTAACCTTATGTTTGAGATTCCTTTTATCTTTTAGGATTAACATTACTCAACCTTTAAAATAAAATGTCCCTAGTTTGACAGGAAACATAGCATTGGAGATAATTGAACACATCATGTAACAATTAAAAAAATGCCCCTAGTATAAGGGGGGAAAGCTACATTTTAGAGAAAAAACAAAATACCCCTTGTATGAAATATTTGATTACCACAAGCGCAATAAAGATCCAACTTATAATTTTGATTAATTTTATTGAAGATTTTGAGTCAGGCTCAAGAGAACAAAATATTTTCTTTTGAGACTAATCATAAAATTCATCATTATCTCCTTTGGTTCACTTGGGAAAGTAAAAATTTTCAGATCGATCGTAGACAAGATACTTGTGACTTCTGAGTATGTACCTGGTTTAAGCTAAGTATTGAATTTGATTATTCAGACTTCTGATATTTCAGCTCGGATCGCTCTTAGCTTTTTAACTCCTCGGAGATTTTTTCTACTTTTTTTTGTTGCTTTAACTTTTGCCTAGATTGCTCTTTCAGGTTTTCAATCTAGCGAACATGCTCTGGTTTTTGCCTAGATCGCCTTTTCAAGTTTTCAAACTAGCGAGCTTTTTTTTTCTTTGCTCTAATTGTTGCCAAGACCGTCTTTTCGGATTTTAAACCTTGCAAGCTTGTCTTAATTTTTGCCTAAGTCTTCATTTTCGGGTTCTGAAAGCGTCCTCGATCGGTGGGGTGCACGGATCCACTTTTGACCTCTGAGGTTTGGGAGTCGCCACCTAGTTATTACGGTCTAGGAACCGAACATTAACTCGAAATGGATAAAACAACTAATTTATAAAAGATACTAAGTCCGGGGATCACGTTATGGGATTGGAAGGTGTTAGGCACCAACCCCACCCGGTAAACGTCAGTCTCTACTAATTCCCAAATAAAACTACATTGCTAACAAGACCTAAATAATAATATATAAAAAAAGTAAAAATAATTACCTTTTTCGAGCGCAACGATTTTGTTCCATCAGATCTGACAGAACAACTTCTTGTACAGTATTCCTCACTTCGTTCTGTTACCGAATCTGATTTTTGATCTCCAAGTTGAGGTATCTTGTTCTTGGATCTATGAGTTTTCTGATTTTTTTTATAGATTCTAAGGTATTTTAGACGGGTTTTTGAGTATTTTTTGAGCTAAAGTTGGGGTTTGGATGTTAGGTAAGGAGTTAGGATTTCAAAATTAGGATTTTGGGGAAACTAGGGAAGCTTTTTGACCTACTTTTTTTAGGGTTTATTTTTTGATACGAAAATAAGTTGTGAGGACCCCTATTTATAGATTTTTTAAGTGTTTGTTTAGATAAAATTAGTGTTTAATTATAATTCTTTTAGTTAGAGTTATATTTTAATTAAAATTATTTTAGGTAAAGTTATATTTTAGTTAGAATTCTATTAAATAGAGTTATTATTTAATTAGGATTGTTAAATAGAATTATTATTTAACTAGAACTCTATTAGGGTTCTGACTTTTGGTCTTATTTGATTGACTTTAAGATTTTGACTTTTATCTTACTTGATTGACTTTAATTTTGACTTAAGTCTTACTTGATTGATTTTAATATCTTGACTTTAGTCTTACTTGATTGACTTTAATTTTTTGGAGAACCCCCCTCTATTATATCTTTAATTCTTTGGACCCCCAAATGGAGGGTCCTTGAATAAATCTCTTGGCAACCATCAACAATTTTGCCTGAAAGCTTGATTGATCGATTTTTTTGTTCAAAATTTTAAATTAATTTATTAATGTTTTACTTTAATTATTTAATATTTTATTTATTAATTTTGAAATTTTTAATTATAAAAATTGTAAAATTATCGTTTTACCTTCGGAAAAGACTTCTTGTGTTTCAAGTCGGTTTTTGATATTTTAGGATGTTTTAGAATTGATTTTTCATAAGGAATTCAATGAAAATATTGATTTGTGTTATTTATGAAACTTTTTTGTGTGGAATGGTTGTAAACTTTATGCGGGGTATTTTCATAATTTTGTCGAATTCTGAAAATTGGCGAAATGATTTATTTAGTTTCGATTTGTTATTTTATGTGTTTGAATGAGTTTTTCCAAGCATAACGTAGGCTCTAGGGATATTTTAAGATTAGGGGTATTTTGGTAATTTGGTCATTTTTTAGTGATTTTTATCGTAAAGCTTCTTTTTGTCTGAAAAATGATGATTTCTAAGCTTTTGGGATTATATTTTCTTATCATAGCGTGATTTCTACAGTTTTGTCAGTTCGAGATACTTCATCCGAATTTCTGAAACATATCTAGTAACAAAATAAAGTATTAGAATAAACATCCATCATTGGGAACCGTTGCGATCTGGTTGACGAGTTGATTAATCAGGCGGATGCAAAAATGGGGTGTCTACAGGTTTTCAAACTTGCAGGCTTTTTTTTTCTTTTATTTTTTTCCTTATGAAATTGCTGTCTAATCATGCTTTGCTATCTTCCTTGACTTTTCGCATAGTACTTAAAATGACTTTTATGGGTAAGCTTAGGATTGGGTATAAAAAGAAAGGGATTTTGAGGCTCAAAAATTCAAATGCCTCTTGTGTGGCATTTCTTTTATTTTGTTTTGAATTTTCTTCCCCATTTTGAAGATATTTCTTTTTTTCTTTTCAATTTTTTTTTCTAGATTTTTGTGTGTGGTGAAATAGATTTTTTTATTTTGATATGGCTAGGCTTGAAGTAACTTCTTAGGTTGCCTACGTACCCCAGACTTTTGGGATTAGACCAAAATGTAGTTCAAATTTTCCCTCTCTTGGGTTAGGTGATCAGGCTAAGAAAGAAAATGTATATATATATTTTTTTGAAAAGACTGCAAAGGGCTTGAGAAAAGATATATTGAACTAGGTAATAGGAGAATTGATTCGACCAAAGATGGCCTCCTTAAATGTAGTACCGTTTGATTTGGTCAAGGTAGGTTGATTCTGGTAATTCAATTCCATCATGGTCTTGAAGTCTGGTAGCTTTTCCTAGTAATATTTCCTTGATGACGAACGGTCCTCCCCAATTTGGTTTGAACTTCCCTCTAGGGTCAAAGATAGGTGTCTGATTCTCTTTGAGTATTGAATCTCCGACTTGTAAGTGACGGACCTTGATCTTTTTGTCAAATACACATACGACTCTTCTTTGATAAGCCTGCATGTGGTAAAGAGCTCTTAGTCATTTTTCTTCGATCAAATTTAATTCTTCATACCTTTGACGAATCCAATCTACTTTTGACAACAGACTTTCCAACAAGACCCTGAGAGATGAAATTTCCATTTCGATTGGTAAGACTGCTTCCATGCCATACACTAAGGAGTAGGGAGTAGCTTCCGTAGAGGATTGAATTGAAGTTCGATATGCCCATAGTGCAAATTGCAATTTTTCTGACCAATCTCGATGTGATTGACACATTTTTCTGATGATGGTCTTAAGATTCTTATTAACTGCTTCGACTGCTCCATTTGCCTGAGGACTGTAAGGAGATGATTTGTAGTGTGAGATTTTGAACTTCTAATACAGTGTAATAACCCTAACTTTGAAGTGTGACCCATTTTCATAAATCAATTCCGAAGGTACCCTGTATTGACTGATGATGTTCATTTGGATAAACTTTGCAACTCGAGATGCCATGAGGACAACATAGGAAGCAGCTTTGACCCAATTAGTAAAATAATCGATAGCAACTAAAATGTATTCATGCCCGTTTGATGTCTTAGGCGATATTTTACCAATAATGTTAATTCCCCAAACTGAGAATGGCCACGGTGAAGTCAGACCAACTAATTGAGAAGGTGACACATGTATAAGATTTGCATGTATTTAGCATTTGTGGTAAGTCTTGACCATGTGATGACAATCTGTTTTCATCGTGGGCTAGTAATACCCTTGTCTCATAATTTTCCTAGCTAACATCTTCCCACTCATGTGAGGGCCACAGTCCCTTGAATGTAGTTCAACCACTATCTATTTAGCCTGATCTTCATCAACGCATGACAAATGAATCCCATATTCGATCGTATTATTGGTGTTAGAAAATGCTAATTTAATAGCGATAGGAATGTGGCATCCTTCTGGAGAAAACAAAACTACCCCTATTCCATATCCGTTTTGATTGGCAGCTCCATCAAAGTATAGTTGTCACATTTGATTCTACGGTTCTTCTTCAACATGTAAGATATTCTCATCTAGGAACTGATCAACATGCCTTATTTCTTCTACCACTGGATGATCTGCCAAGTATTTTGCCACAGTTTTTCCCTTGATAGATTTATGTGTAACATGAGTGATGTCAAATTCTAATAACAACAACAGTCATCGCGTGATTCTCCCTGTCAGGGATGATTTCTCGAAGAGATATTTGAAATGATCCATCAGAGATAACAAGATGACTGAATGAGATAGCATATATGCCGAAGTCACGGAGTAGCCCATACCAGTGCTAAGCAAGTTTTTTTGAAGGCTGAATACTTTCGTTCATACTCTAACATCTTTTTGCTGATTTAGTAAATAGTCATTTCTTTGCAATTATCTTAATCATACTGTACAAGCATGCATCCCATACCTTCTTCTATGACTAACAGATAAAGAAGAAGTGGTTCACCCGGTGTAGGTAGAACTAAAATAGGCAAGTTCAAGAGATATTCCTTGACTTGATCGAAGGCTTTTTGACACTGTTCATTCAAAATAGTTAGTTCATTTTTCTTGAGGAGCTTAAAAATAGGTTCACAAATATTGGTGAGCTGAGAGATGAATCTGTTGACATATTAGATTCTGCCAAAAAAACCTCGATTTGCTTTTTAGTCTCAGGCGGTGGCATTTCTTGGATTGCTTTAATCTTCACAGGGTTCACTTCGATTCATCTTTGACTGACCACAAATCCCAATAATTTTTCAGAAGTTACTCCAAATACACATTTCTACAAGTTGAGTCAGAGTTCGTACTTTTGAATCCTTGTGAAAAACTTTTCTAGTGTAGCAACGTGCCCCAGTCGTTCATTAGATTTGACTATCATATCATCTACGTAGACTTCGACTTCCTTGTGCATAATGTCGTGTAGTAAAGTCGTAGCTACTTTTTGATAGGTGGCTCCAGCGTTCTTCAAACCAAAAGGCATAACCTTATAGCAAAAGGTTTCCTACCGTGTGATGAAATATGTTTTCTACATATCTCGATGATCCATTTTTATCTGATTGTACCCTGAAAAACCATCCATAAAAGACAGCAACGCGTGTCCCGCCATACTATCTACTAGAACATCTATGTGCGATAAAGGAAAACTGTCTTTTGGGCTCGCTTTGTTTAGGTTTCTAAAGTCCATACATTCTGACTTTTCCATCATTTTTAGGCACCGGGGCGACACTAGCAATCCACTCGGGGTATTCCACTACTTTCAAAATTCCAGTATTAATCTGCTTCATAACTTCTTCTTTAATCTTTAGAGTCCATTCTGGCTTCATACGTCGAAATTTCTGTTTGATTGACCGAGCATCAAGATATAATGGAATCCGATGTTGAACAATATCTGTGCTCACCCCCTGCATATCCTCATAAGACCACGCGAACACATCTTTGAACTTTCTGAGCAAGTCTACTATCCCCTTACGTTCATCGAGAGATAAGGTGATCCCAATCCGAATCTCTTGAGGACTTTCTTTTGTTCCGAGGTTGATAACCTCTACTTCCTATTAGAGGTTAAGCCCGACATTTATTTTCTTGTTCAAGTAATTTGATTATTTAAGGGGGAGGTTCTTCGTCAAAAGACTATCCCTCTTAAGCTAGATTATTAGTTAAATTATCATTGCGCTCAGAGTAATCAAAAATTTCTTTCATTTCATTAAAAAGAGATGGGGTAACAGGACTCATTGCAAACTTAATAGATTCACTTGACTCAGTAGGAATAACAGACTTATTAGAAATAACAAACTCGCTTGACTCAGCAAAAACAACTAACTTACTTGACTCAACAAAAATAATGGACTTATCAGACACGTTAGACTGAACAGGACTAATAGGATTGACAGACCCAGTTTCCACGTGTAACACAAGACTGATTACATGATAATTAGATAGAAACCTAACAGCGGGTTTGATTATAGGCTGAGGGTTTAGAATCCCCTTCCCAACTAACACTACTAAGACACTATGATCTTTAATGAACAACTGATCAATGTTGAGGGAGTCTAGGTTGAGTTGTTAGTCTTCAACTTCCTTTTCTTCAGCTTCTGTGCTTGCTTCCTTTTCAGGCCATTCCATGCCAAAGAAGATTTCAAACTCTAGTAGACGAGTGCCTATGATGTGATCAATGAACAGCTCTAAGAACCCACAATAACGGAACTTTTCTCTTTCTTTCACGAAATAGTCATTAAGGGTCTTACGATAAGGCTTCATTTTAATCAAATTCGTGGTGCGCCTTTGCCTTTTTGCAATTGTCTTATCCCGCTTTGTCTTCCAGTATTGGGCCCAATCTTCTTTAGTAGACTTATATCCTAGTCTAAATGTGCCGATAACTTCTTTAATCACTGATGTCTCTTTAATACCTTGTTGCTTTGCACCTAGGCCCATAACAGGGAAAATTCTCATTTTTTGAACATATTGGCCATGTAGCAATTAGAGGTATTCTCGATAAGAAAATATTCTTTCACTGAGTGATCCCATTGGACTAGGCATATCTTTTCAAATTCAAACCTACTGAGCTCTACCCCCTGTTGTTCTAGTTGAATCTCAAGTAACAATTCATTCTTGGATTCGGTATTGTTTACAATCCCCACAATCTCAGCGTCTCCATGAAGGGTAATTACTAGTCCATTTTTAATAAATTTAACTTTCTGGCATAGAGTGGAAGGTATGACTTTGATCTGGTGTAGCCATGGTCTCCCTGACAATAAATTAAAAGAGGACTGGATATCAATTACCTGAAATTCCACAGGAAATTCAGCTATGCCTGTAGACAATCGAAGGTGTAAAATTCCCAGTACATCCCTCTTGGTGTTATCATAGGTCCTAACACCTTGATTAGTGGGCTTGAGATCTTCAACCTTAAATTGAGGCAGGTAACAGTTTTTTAAGGGCAAACATTCAGTGCACTCTCATTGTCAATCAGAACTAGAGGTACCCTCATCCCGTAACAATCAACTGTGATGTGCAACGGCTTAGTATGGCTTGCTCCTTCTTTTGGGAGATCTGAGTCCGAGAAGGATAGGATATTCTCTACATAAGTCGCCCCTATTATACTAACCAGCTAATCTGGGGAAGTATTAAGGGAAACTTGGGCTTTGTTTAGTGCTTTGAGAACAGCCTCCCTATGAATAGTGGAAGCCATGAGCAAACCCCAAACTGAGATATTTTCCCTTAATTTCTTCAACTGCTTGATTACAGAGTTATCTTCTTCGATATATTTTTTGATAGGATCTTCTCTTTCTTTTCTTACCAAGGCTGCAGGATTATCAACATAGAGTTCTTGTGACTTAAAAACTCTTCCCCCTCTAGTCATATGTCTCACTTCAGCACAGGAGAGGGAGAAAGGTTCATCTTCTTCAGTCAACAAGTATGGATCTTCATCTATCAAGGAAACAAGACTTTCTGGGTTCATTTGACCCAAAAGATAACTGGTGAATGTGGGACTACTATAATTCGGTGGGGATAGATAATACGTATCATCCAAGGTTAGATCAAATGGTTCATAGTTTGTGGTGAAAACTTCATCAGTGAAAACTATCCCGACAAGGGGGTAACTAGGCAATTTGACTTAGATTGGATGGATGAGAGAGACGGGATCAAATAATAATGGGGTGTAGAAAAATCATGTTCAGGGTTGGTGGATGTTGATAGGTGGGTAGTGGATTAGTGGTGACATTTGGCGATGTTGGACTGGGAATTATGATCTTTTTGTTGTCAATAAGATTTTGAATGGCATGACGAAGAGTGATACATCGATCAGTGTGATGGCCAGGGTTTTGATGAAATTCGTAGAACAAGTTAGGATTGTGTCCGGCTGGTAGGGGATTTGGTAAAGGTCGGGGTTGAATCGAGGTAAGCAGCCCTTTTTTCAATAGTTTTTGCAAAGCTACGGTAAGGGTCATCCCTAAATTGGTAAATTGGCTCGGAGCTCGGGATTGACTTGGGTGAGCTTGATTACTGGTCCGGGCTGATGGTTGAACTGGGGTAACTAAGGTATTGGCTATGTAAGCATGGTTGATACTAGGTTTGGAAACATAAGGTTTCTAGGACTTGTTATCCGAGGAGTTGGAAAGAACCCTAGAAGCAAACGTATCCTAGAGTTGGCTTCCAGCTTGTAATAGGAATTCAAAGGTAGGAAGATATTGAGCAACCAAGTGCTGAGCATATCCTTGTGTAAGGTTTTTTAGGATAATGACTACTTGTTCCTTTTCTGATGGCTTATCCCACATTTGGACAGTTTTGGCCCTCCAACGACCAATGAGATCAGTAAAAGTTTTCCCATTTTTCTGCTTAGTTGACTCCTAATCCCTTATTGAAGTCTCAATCTCAGTATTGTACTTATACTGATGCCAGAAAGCCTTTGACATACTCTCCTAGGTACCCACAGTAACTGGATCTTGAGACATCAACCAACGTAGTGCTGATCCTGATAGAGTTCTCTGAAATAACAACGTCATCTGCTCATCACTGAGCCCCATAGTACGCATGTTAGTAACATACACCTTAAGATGTGTTTTTGCATACCCTATCCCACTGAACTTGTCCATTTTAAGCATCACAAACTTCTCTAGCAAATGGATTTTAGGGATATGATTCAGAGCTTCAATGCCGACTGTAATTTCATTGATACCCTTTATACTTTCCATAGCTGACTCTAATTGAGACATCCTGTTGGCTAACACCGAATTTTCATCGAAATGTTCTTCATCTCCGTCAAGTTCGAAAACTTCATGTGCACGTTTTGTTGCATTTTCTTCTACCTTTTTTTCCTTTTGGATCATTAAAGGGATTGCCCGTTGATTTTGAAATCTGTTCTAAAACTTTCACTTTGCCTTTTATACTATTGATATCATTGGCAAAGGCTGCCAAAATCTTACGGATCTCTATAAGCTCAGACTTTGAAACCATTTCTACTTGTTGACTTGGTGTTGTCGTACGTTCTAACCGACTGGACTTACGACTCCAACTAGGAGGTGGACGCTTGAGTTTGGGCGCAATGATAATTCTATATGACCCCATCAAAGGTAGATTTAATCAATTTTAGTGTTACCCCATTGATAACATGTTAATGAGTCATTTTATTGAAGCTTGTGCAGCAATCTGTTAAATAATCCATTTACGCAATGATCATTCAAAAGGAAAGTAAATATTTAAAAAGAAAAATAGCTTTATTGAAAATGATTAACAAAGAAATGTTTTCATTAAAACATCATTCAAAAAATTTGACTTAAACTATTTTTTACGTGGACGCTTAGCTTTGTCTCGATGGTCATCAGGATTGCTATCAGGTTTGATCCTTTTGGCTCTAACAACTGGCTCTTTGAATTCTGTTGGTCCATCTGGATACCCTAAGGTGCGTTTGTTCAAAGCCTTCTCAATGAGATGTACTAAATTTTTAGTCAATGGCTCGAGAAGGAAAAAAGCTTAGTGCTGAGGTAAAGATAACTCTATGGGTACGTCGTACTGCTTTGGGATCAATGCAGGTTAGTAAAAAGATGTTTCTTTTAGTCCGATCAAACGAACATAATAGGATCCTTTGGTTCCTAGAACATGGGGATCAGTCATCCACCAAGGGCATCTTAAACCGATATGACGAGCAAGGCGAGAATCCAACCATTTACGCCAAGTCTTGACTGAATTGTGACGCACTAATAGGTTTCTTTTGGAAAAATGTTTTGGCTCATACTCGAGGTATGAAGGGACATCTACAATTTTGAGACGATCACAAAGCCACATATAAAGTAGGTGTGGACTTCCTTTTAAGCTTTCCCTCTCACCATTCTTTATGGCATTTAAACCTGAGAAAGTTTCAATTAGGATATGAGGTACAGGGTTGGCATTCCTTGAGAGTTGAGAGATTATATCTATGAAGGACTCAAGGATAGTTTGGCCATCACTTTTGGGGGTCAGTATGTATTGGACTAGGATTCCTAGGCACAATTAATAATCTTTAGTGGCTCGCTAGGTATCTGGTTTTACATTGACGGGATGACTGCTAGAGCGATACGGGCCTAGTAAAGGTACTAAGTCCAACCTCCCATTATGGACTAAGGCCTTGACTTTTTCTTTTGAAATATTCAATCCTATGACGAGGTCACTAGAATATCCTGTCTTCAATGAGGGTCTGATTAGAGGTCCTGAAGTGGATATCCCCATAATGCCACAATAATCCTCATGAGTGGGGCACAAGTACATATACCCAATATGGAATATGTGAAGCTAGGGGTTCCAGCGTTTGCCCATAGCATATAAGAGGTTCCAGTCTATCTCAAATTCGTGGAAGTATAGAGTACTGCACAACATGAATCTCCCAAAATTTATCTTCTTTACAAGGTGTATCCGTATGACGGTTGTTTTAACTAACTAGTCGATCGGGTTATTGCCTGTGGCTAGCATCCTGGTTTGACACAAAAGAGTATTTTAGTACACTTCCAAGGTTCATGTAAAATATCAATTACTTTTTATTTTAAAAAATCTTGTTCTTATGGAAAATATTTTTTAGAAAACATTTTTTCTTGGAAAATATTTTTTTTCTAGAGAACACTTCTTTTGGAAAATACTAGTTCTAGAAAATACTTTCCTTGAAAATACTTTTCTTCTGTAGACTATTTTTCTTCTTTGAAAATGGGTTGAAACCCGAATTTAGAAAAGAATTTGATTTCTATTTTGATTTAAATGGCTCGACCCATCATGATTGTTGGGTCGAGATGGACTGAGTCATTATGAATTATTGTAACAAATGGATTCTTTATTTGGTCGGTACACCGATTTTAATCAGGTAAAACAAAAAAAACTTTAATCCTTGAGGACAATTATACATTCTGATCTCATCATTCACATACATTCATCATTTACAAGGTCCCATTCAATAAACATCTCGGAATCACTCACGATAAGTTCAAGTTGTGACCTACAGGGGAGGTTTCTAGACTCTAAGCTTATTATGTGTAATGCATTTTTATCTGGCCACCCTTGCCCAAGGACACCTATATACCTCTCGAGATCACTCAATCAGACGGTACGTGATGACTTGGTTTGATATACCGTATAGGTGTAATCTAAAACTTCAACTCACTTCTCTAAAACCAAAAATAGCCAGTTTAATCCCCAGATCAGAGGTGGCACGCGATGCTTGAGCAAAGGCACTCTTAAATCACCTCTTTCTAGAATAGACATAGTCTATCGTCCTAGTACTGTAATATATCGGAGCAGGATCTCGTTTAGGCACTGGTTTTGACCAAGAAGTGTAACTGATGTACTTGGATCATCTTTGATATACCTATGGGTACGAGTCAAAAGTTGTAGCTTTCATAAATGGTTTGACATCCTACAAGGGGATCGACCACTACTAGTACTACGTTAGCAAACGAGACATGTGACTGTGCGGCTTACAATAGGTCAAAGGCTCAGGTTGTTCCAGCCTGGGTGCATCGATATATCTTTCAGAGTCACTTGATCAGATGGTACTGATGCCCCAGTTTGACATACCCTAAGGTACGTGATTGGAGTTGTGGTTTTCATGAATGACGTCGCACCTCCAAAGAGATCGGGCCATGCACTAGTGCCACGTTGGCTATATTGGACATGCAAGCGTGCAAAACAGTAAACGTACATGTAGTGTGTGCAAAACAGGGTGGGGTATGCCTGGGGCCTTTTCCAAACAAATGGGCCCATGGGCCTGATCATACAATCATAACATTGATACCACATAAACATGAATCAAAACAAATATTATTCTAATCACATTATTAAAGATACGCACATCAAACCTATCAAGATCATGGCACCGTTAGATAGGAAATTGATACAACAAATAATAATTGGATCCAATCATTGGCACAAGCTTATTATTTTTAGTCCAAACCAAGGAGATTATTTTTATGGCCCAACCAAGGGTTGTTTTGGGTGACCCAAAAACGAATCGAAATCTCAATGAATGTAGAATTAATGATAGTATGGTAATTATGAACATAAGGGTATCTTTTCATATTGATTTATTTATTTATTTATTGTTTTTAGAAAAGAATTTTTATTAAAAAAAAAAAACTATTACTATTAATTAAAGAAACCTAAAACATTACTCAATAAAACAGAAATTCTATTGTCACGTCAATTTACACCTTGGCGATCAAAAGTAGCATTAGTGGATATCTTTAATGTAATGTGCGATGGGTAAAAATGGTGTGACAATAGAAATTCAAAAAGAAATCAACCGAACAAAGATGTTTATCAGTTAGAAAATACCACATTAAAACCCACTCCACTATCATTTCTTGTCCAATTCACTGGTTTTTATCCCAAAAATTATAATAATTCATCCGTTGATCTCGAATTCCATACTCTCCTCATTCAAGTAATACCCCCAAATTGGGTTAACACCTATTGTGTTACAATTCAGAACCATGGCAGTTCTTTTAAGGGTTCGATCAATGTAAAGAAAAAAAAATCAAAAATGACAATTTCATTAGAATTTTTACAAGGAAACATCATCGCCATCTCCATTTTAAACCAAACCTCATATATCAGAATGTCCAGATTGAGGTTCACCCAATGGGTTTTTGCAGAATGAATTAAAATTTTCAAGGTTTCTTCCTTAAAAAAACATTTTTTTTTTAAATCCAATAATCAAAATAGCCTTCGATCTCAATTTCTGCTTTGAATCGAAAAAAAATCTGTATTAAGCCGACGACTTGAAAAATTCTAATAAAACAAATCTCGGATTGATCTCTCCATTCGATCTCTTCCAATCGGCATTTAAGCCTTTTCTTCTTTTTATTTAAAAAAGATTGGGTTTCAAAACAAAAATTGTTGGTCGAAGAACCTAACGGTTTTTCAGCAAGAAAGCCAATCGAGATCTGATTTTGGAGAAAAGAAATTTTGACTCTTCGATAGAGACCCACCGTTTTAGTCCGAAAAAAAAATCTTTCCACTGACCAACACCATCATCTTCAACAAATGAACGAAAGGATACTTTATTTTAAAGAATAGATCTCTAGAGGGGTTGTCAACTGATCTTGAGATGACAACCTTTCGAGGAGACCATGGTGCCTCATCATTAGGAAAAACCCATGATTTTTCGACTTCTGAATCGATTGGAACAAGAGATCAAACCAAACCTTTGTTAAAAATTATGGATCTGGGTCACGAAATGATTTGGAATGGATCTTTCTGTTAGAGACGATGAACAGGGTGTAAGAGTTGGTTTAAAACATAAGGGTTTAAAAAATCAAAACTCATTTTTACTAGAAACACACCTCTTACAAAACCAATTTGACGCCATTGCATATTCTTGTTGCTATCAGAACTCTAAAAAAACTATTTGTTTCTTTTTATTTGCCTACTATCAATGGACATAGGCCTAAATTTTTTTTTTAGAAGAAAGAAAAAAACAATATGCTGCCAAAGGGAAAATCGACACGTACTTAATGAAAAACCAATAAAATTTACTTATTTTATTTATACCCTCAATGAACAAATCGGCACACACCCAAATTTTTTTTAAAGGACAGATCTACACATTAAAAATGAATTAAAAAAATAAAATAAATAAATAATAAAAAAATAACAAATAAATATATAAAAAAAATCTGACTCGATAATCATTATTCCACCATCAACAAAAACCATCTCTTTGCAATCTCACATTATATAGGGTCATCT
Organism: Akebia trifoliata; assembly: GCF_017979445.1. Taxonomy (NCBI): domain Eukaryota; kingdom Viridiplantae; phylum Streptophyta; class Magnoliopsida; order Ranunculales; family Lardizabalaceae; genus Akebia; species Akebia trifoliata. The sequence continues at coordinate 21,474,930 of NC_141380.1, forward strand.
TAAACGACCCTCAATTGAACCAGAGAAATAATACTTGCTTGAACCAAAAGAATATGCTAAGATAAAGAGGATAATACAAATTCAAAAATAAAAACAAATAATAAAAATGGGTCAACACCAATTTTCCCACATCATCATCTTCTCAATATCCTGCATTATTGAGGGTCGTCCCAAACGACCCTAAATCGAATCATAATATTCCATAATAATATGCTAAAACAAATGCCGAGAGAATATTATACAATCTTAAAAATAAACGAATCAAATAAACTAAAAATAAATAAATAAAAAACTAGGTCTAAATGGCAATGTTCCCAAACTTGGGGCTTTTCAAGTTTGATCCTCAATGTCCCCAGTGGAGTCGTCACTTAAAGCACCTTCGATCCGCGGGGTGTGTGGATCCACTTTTGACTTTGAGATTTGGGAGTCACCACCTAGTTATTACGATTTAGGAACCGAACATTGACTCAAAACGGATAAACAAACAACTAATCTACTAAAAAATACTATGTTCAGGGATCATATTACAAGGTTGGAAGGTGTTAGACACCAACCTCGCCTGGCAAATGCCGGTCTCTATTAATTTTAAAAAATGATTACATTGTTAAAAGACCTAAATAATAATATAAAAAAATAAAAATATTTACCTTTGCAACGCAACAATTTTTTCCCTTAGATATGACAGAAGAACTTCTCTTATAGTACTCTTTGCTTCGTTCTGTCATCGGATTCGCTTCAGACCTCTAAGACGAGGTACCTCCTTCTTAGATCTGAATATTTCTAATTTATTTATGAATTTTTGAATATTTTTGAAGGGTTTCTAGGTGTTTTTTGAGCTAAAGTTGGGGTATAGATGTTAGGTAAGAAGTTGAGACTTCAAAATTAAGATTTATGGGAGACTAGGAAAGATTTTGACTTACTTTTCTTAGGATTTATTTTTATACGAAAATAGGTTGTAGAGACCCTTATTTATAGATTTTTTTAAGAACTTTTTATATAGAGTTAGTGTTTGATTATAATTCTTTTAGAGAGAATTATTGTTTAATTAGAATTATTTTAAATAGAGTTAGTATTTAATTAGAATTACATTAGATATTTTTATAGTTTAATTAGAATTCTATTAGGTAGTTTTAGAGTTTAATTAGAATTCTATTAGGGTTAGGGTTTGACTTTGGTCTTATTAGATTGATTAGGATTTTGACTTAAGTCTTATGAGATTGACTTTAACTTTTGACTTAAGTCTTACTTGATTGACTTTAATTTTAATTAGGATTTTACTTTATATTAATTAATGTTTTAATTATTAATTTCAAAATTTTAATTATTAAAATTATAAATTATCGTTTTACCCCTAAAGACAACTTTTGCGTTTCAAGTAGATTTTCGATGTTCTAGGATGTTTTGGAATTGATTTTTTGTAAGGAATTCAATGAAAATATTGGTTTGTGTCATTTATGAAAAAAAAAATTGTGCGAAATGGTCGTGAACTTTATGAGGGGCATTTTCGTAATTTTGTCAAATTTTGTTAAAATTGGCAAAATGGTTTATTTTTTTTCGATTTGTTGTTTTATGTGTTTGAAAGGATTTTTCTAAGCGTAATGTAGGCTCTAGGGTTATTTTGAGGTTAGGAGTATTTTAGTAATTTGATCATTTTTTAGTGATTTTTATTATAAAGCTTCTTTTTGTCTGAAAATGATGATTTCTATGTTTCTAGGTTATATTTTCCTAGGGTAGCGTGATTTTTACAATTTTGTTAGTTCGAGATACCTCATCCGAATTACTCAAACACATCTAGTGACAAATAAAGCATTGGAATATCATCCGTCATTGGGAACCGTCGCAATCGGGTTGACGAGTTAATTAATCAAACGACTGCAAAAATAGGGTGTCTACACTACCTTGAAAGTACCTGGACGAAGAACATCACCATCCTCACAAGGAGAACAAAGTGACATAACCACAAGTAGAGATATGCAGTTATCATAGCTTCATTTTCAATATTCTTATTCATAGGAAAATCGAGTCTGATAAATGGATTTTCTCCTTCTTTACGACTTCCCTTAGCCAAAGTAACTAGAGAAGAAAAAGATTTTCGTAATTTTATTATAGGATACTAACGCTATTAAGATCAAAATAGAATGATTTTGCCATTTCTTTATACTCTACTGTCAGACGAGGATTAGTAATCCATTCAACTTTGGTGCACCAAAAAATCAAGCCACTTACTGTGGTTAACACAGTCACTCCCCTTTTTAAAAATCAGTAAAGCATGTACCTTGAACAGATATTTACAAGAAAAATGAAGTCCTTAAACACCGTTGCAACCCATGAGTTCATCAAAACTGGGTACCACTTCTTTATAATACTCATCCATGATAAAAAGCCTAGAAATCTCCTATATTTCCCATAAAGAAATGCCAACTTTCCCACAAAGAGTCACAAAAGTGTTGGTTTCGAGATACCAAAACTTATATAAAGCCCGATATATGACATTAGGATGATTATACTCCTTACTAGTGTAGACACCCCATTTTTGCACTCGCCTGATTAATCAACTCGTCAATCCGATTGCAATGATTCCCAATGATGGATGTGTATTCCATTGCTTTTTTTTGTTACCAGATGTGTTTCAGAAATCCGGATGAGGTATCTCGAATTGACAAAACCTTAGAAACCACGCTACGCTAGAAAAATACGACCCTAGAAACATAGAAATCATCATCTTGCAGATCAAAAAGAAACTTCACGATAAAAATCACTAACAAATTACCAAATTACCAAAATACCCCTAACCTCAAAACAACCTTAGAGCCTACGTTACACTTAGGAAAACTCTCTCGAACACATAAAATAACAAATCGGAATCAAATAAATCATTTCACCAATTTTAACAGAATTTGACAAAATTACGAAAATGCCCCTCATAAAGTTCACAATCATTTCACATAAAAATTTTCATAAATGACACAAACCAACATTATCATTGAATTCCTTACGAAAAACCGATTCTAAAACATCATAGAACATTAAAAACCGACTTGAAACGTGAAAAGTCCTCTCCGGGGGTAAAACGGTAATTTCATAATTTTCATAATTAAAAAATTCGAAATTAATAAATAAAATATTAAATAATTAAAGTGAAACATTGATGAAATTAATTTAAAAATTTGAACCTAAAAAATCGATCAATCAAACTTTCGAGTAAAATTGTTGAGGGTTCGTGGGATATTTCTTTAAGGACCCCTCCATTTGGGGGTCCAAAGAATTAAAGAAATAATGGAAGGGGGTTCTCCAAAATTTAAAGTCAATCAAGCAAGACTGTAGTCAAAGTATTAAAGTCAATCAAGTGAGACTAAAGTCAAAATTAAAGTCAATTAAGCAAGACTGAAGTCAAAATATTAAAAGTCAATCAATTAAAACTAAAGTCAAAACATTAAAAGTCAATCAAATAAGACCAAAAGTCATAATAGAATTCTAATTAAATAATAACTCTATCTAATAGAGTTCTAACTTAAAAACAATTCTACCTAAAACAATTCTATTTAAAACACAATTCTACCTAAAACAATTAAAAGATTTCTAATTAAACACTAACTCTATCCAAATTAACCTTAAAAAAATTCTATAAATAGAGATGCTCACACCCTATTTTCGTATCAAATCATAAACCCTAAGAGAAATAGGTCTAGAAGCTCCCCTAGCCCCCCATAAACCCTAGTTTTGGAGCCCCAACTCCTTACCTAACATCCCTCCTTCAATTTTAGTCTAAAAAATACCTAAAATCCCTCCAAAAATACCCCAAATCCACAAAAAACTTGAAGAGTTCAGATCCAAAAATAAGGAGATACTTTGATCTAGGAGATCCGAAGTCAAATCCGGAGACAGAATGAAGCAAGGGAGTACAGTACAAGGAGCTCTTTTTGTCAGATCTGAGGGAACAAAATCCTTGCTATCGGAAAGGTATGTAATTTTTTTATTTTTATCTAGGTTTTTAGCAATGTGATATATTTGGGAAGTTAGTAGAGACCGGCTTTGGCCGGGCAGGGTTGGTGCCTAACACCTTCCAACCCCGTAACATGATCCCCGAATTCAGATTTTTTGTGGTAGATTAGTTCCTTTTATCCATGTTAGAGTCAGTTTGGTTCCTAGACCACAATAACTAGGTGGCGACTCCCAAACCTCAAGAGTCAAAAGCGGATCCGCGCACCCCGCGGATCGAGGGCGCTTTCAACTAGCTGCAAATATAGCTTTAGCAAGAAAAATTGTCGACTTTCTGCTCTGTAGTTTATGGCTCACATCTAAGCTCCAGTCCCAAAAATCATTGAGATATCGAATGTTGTCTCAAGGTTCAAATCTGAATCCCATCGAGTGAAACGTTGCATGATTTTTTTGCTAAAACATCCTGTGGATAATTGCGAGTTTGATCATGATGTGGAGGATAACATAAAGATGATTGACACTTCGTATCAATTTCATCTCTAAGAAGTACATCAGTTGTTGAAGGATATTCACTTAAAGTTGTCATGTTAAGTGATGTGTCCCTTTATGAATCTTGTGGCTTCAAATGACTAATCATCGTTGTGTGCACGACAAGCTTCAGCTCCATAGATGAAAATTTTCTTCTCTTAAATGATCAGCTATCATAACATGGGGAAAACATAGCCATTTTCCCTTTTTAGAAGGATCCTGGTTATCTACCCAACCTTTACATGGTAAGCTCCGTTTGAAATAATTCTTATTTCTTGAACTTTTGGAAAGAATGTCCCTAGCCATCTCTACGAAATTCAAAAAAATAAATAAATATACTTATTCAAAAATATCATGTCTCGCTAAGTATTAGTGTTACATTGACTAAAGATATATAAGAGTATAAATAATAATAAAAAAAACATCATGCTCAATAATGCTCTAGTGCTAGAGATTGGCCAATTAGTATGTATAAATATTTCGTTCCATAGTTCTTTTAGCTAATTGACGTTGTCCACTCTTAAGCACTATTGATGAATAGTTACTTTAGTGATTGGGCAACCGACTATACAAAAATTTCGTCGCATGGATCTTCTACATGTACAAATTTTGTTCCTGTGATTCTTCTAGCTAGTTGACATTTGTCAGCCAGTTGACGTTGTCCACTCCTAAGTACTACTGATGAATAGTTGCTTTAGAGATTAACTAACCGACTGTACAAATATTTTGTCGTATGATTCTTTTGCGTATACAAAGTTTGCACCTATGATTCTTCTAACCAGTTGATGTTGTCCACTCTTCAGTACTACTAATGAACAGTTGTTTTAGAGATTGGTCAACCGACTATACAAATATTTCGTCGCATAGTTCTTCTGCATGTTTAAATTTTGCACCTGTGATTCTTTTAGGTAGTTGACATTGTCTACTCCTAAGTACTACTAATGAATAGTTACTTTAAAGATTGGCCAATCAGCTGTTCAAATATTTTGTCGCATGGTTCTTCTACGTGTACAAATATTAGGCTTGTAATTCTTCTAGCCAATTGACATTGTCCACTCCTAAACACTACTAATGAATAATTACTTTAGAGATTGGCCAACTGACTATACAAATATTTCATCGCATGGTTATTCTACATGTACAAATCTTGCACCCCATGATTCTTCTAACCAGTTGGCCTTTGTCAGCTAGTTAACATTATCCACTCCTAAGCACTACTAATGAATAGTTGTTTTAGAGATTGGCCAACCGACTGTACAAATATTTTATCACATGGATTTTTTACGTGTACAAATCTTGCATCCTATGATTCTTTTAGTCAGTTGACGTTTGTTAGTCAAAAAACGATGTCCACTCCTAAGCACTACTGATGAATGATTACTTTAGAGATTGGCCAACCGACTGTACAAATATTTCGTCACATGATTTTTTTACGTGTACAAATCTTGTGTCTTGTGATTCTTTTAACTAGTTGACGTTGTCCACTCCAAAGCACTACTGATGAATAGTTGTTTTAGAGATTGACCAACCGGTTGTACAAATATTTTGTCGCATAGTTCTTCTGCATGGTCAAATCTTACATCATGTGATTCTTTTAGCCAGTTGACGTTTGTTAGTTAATTAACGTTGTCCACTCCTAAGCACTACTGACGAACGATTGCTTTAGAGATTGGCCAACCGACTGTACAAATATTTCATCGCATGGCTTTTCTATGCGTACATATTTCTCATCACATAATGCTTCTGACAAGTCAACATTGTCCACCGCTAAGTAGACTAACAGATAGATGCTCCAGAAATTGGCTAATAAGGGTTATAAGTTCCTAATTTGTAATTCTTGTTACAAGTCATCATGTATAAAAAAAGGAATATGTCAAGATAATCAGGTTAAAAAAAATTACCTTTTCCGTATAGTTATCGAGATGCCATGACGAAAACTAAATTGGGTAATTGCTAAGATTAAATCTACTGCACTAAAAAAAGAAACGTGTACGTTAGATACCAAACTGGGCGACATCACAAAAAGAATTTGAGGATCTAAAATAAATTCTCAAAATAAATGTAGGGTCAGAGACCTTAACAAGATCTCAAATCTTATTAGGGTCATGAGTCCATAAAGATTTTTATATTAGCGATCCAAGTCTGAAATTAAGGTGCAAACCTAAAGAATAATCTCTATTTTCCAAAAGTCTGAAAATTTCGTGGTGTCAATGAGGAGGGAAATTCATACTTGCAATTAGGGGTGGTATTTCAAAAAAGAAAAAAAAAGAGATTCAAGGAGCTCAATTTTCTAAAAATATATCGGCTTTGAGATACGCCATTATCTTCTCATCTGTTAAGCAACTCGCGCAGACCTTGCTACTGCCATTGATGTGGGTAGTTAGCAATGAAAAAAAAAGAGGAAATTTTTTAAGAAAGAAGATGAAGAGGAAAAGACATACTTGCTGACTGTTGTTGCTACCAAAAAGAAACCAGCCCCAACCTCTGTTTCGAAGAACGGTTGGAATAAGAAAAGAAAGCCACTCCAAATAGCTCAAATTCTTCCTATAATTATGATTTTATTTTTTTTTTTTAAAAACCCAATGTTGTTGCCACGTTGAAGAAGTTTCTAATGTCGACTGTAAGGAACGATTCTCCCTCCTCTAAACTTCTTTGCTCATCAAACAAAACTCCTAAGATGGGTAAAGCTAACAAGAAATTTTCCAAAGAGGTAGTTTTTGCTTCCCCTTTTGATGTTCCTTCATCAAAATCATAAAAAAAAAAGACGAACAGTAGAGGATGAACCTTATACAACAGCAGCCGTGTGCTCTGTTTAGAGGAGCAGCTATGTAGAAGAAAGAGTCATTCTTAAGCCATCTGTTGGTATTTGAATAGAATCAGAAGAAGAGAGACGCATACATGTACGTTTCTGCGTTATGAGTAGTTGCCGATGAAAAAGTAGTGAAAGAAATAGATAAAGAAAATAGAAGAAGTCGAGTTGAAAGAGGAGTGGGAGTCTTAAGTGGCTGAGCACAACGGAGACATGAGGAAGAAGTGTAAAAGAAAAATGGTAAATAAAAGCAAAACTAAGTTTACTAACTTAGTAAGATTGGAATCTTATTAAGGTACCTTGGTTCACTTTCGAAGGCCTGAGCCCAAGTCCATACCTACATTGAGACGAGTTTAAGAGAAGAAGTATTACAATTTTTTCTAAAATCAATGCATGGGCCAAGATTATATGCTTTTAAGGGCAAATGTGAAGATTTTCCAACTCCCATTATTTAAAGTTGATTTTCCAATTCTTTTATGGGACGAGTATGAAAGGAAAAGAATTTCAAAAGGCAATTTTCTCTTGTGGGCCACATACTTTGCAAAGCAAAAGTCCCAAATTAAAAAAAAAAAGGGATGAATCCAACCACATACCTAGCACTGTTGCAGCTGAAGCTAAACAATGCTTGGCCTCATCTTCTCAATATGAAGCCTTTACGAATTTCCCATAATATGTAAGATGACAAAAAATAAAATTTGTCTTACTTGTTTGATGATGGAAATAGTTGGGGCAGTTGACAAAACATGTAGCAAATTTGATAGCATGGATTCAAGTCAAGTTCACCCATAAAAAATAATAAAAGGGATGGTCAAAGATACATCATCCTCAAACACCAGAAGAAAAGTTCATCTTCACTAAAGCGTGGCCATTTTTGTAAGTATGTTCAAGGACGAATCACCATCAACTCCACTGCTAACAATGCATCCTTGAGGGGGCATTTGTAGGTACCAAAATTTTGATGAGGCCTTTATAAATTTTATAAATAACAAATGAAGTTCCTAAAGTTATAAATGGGCCTCACATCCAATTGGGGGTCCATTAATCGGGGCAGGCCTCGTATGGTTTGGGTTTTCGTAGATAAAGCCCATGATCCAACAAATCGAAGTGATCCACATATTAAATATTGGACATTATACCTAAATTAATGAGTTTGGCTCAATAATAATTCATAAAATCCTTAAAAAGTGGATTTAGACAAATTTAGCCTTTAAACAAATCAATTAAATGTCTTTAACTTGGGTTATAATTGGAAAGTTAAATTATCTTTAAGTTTATAAATATAAGAATCTATTTCATTGAGAGGGGATCTGGATCACTTTCTCTTAGAAGAAAGAATCTATCCCTTTAGAGAAGAATAAGCTCTCAAGCACTCCTCTAGAGACAAAGCAAAGTTCTTTAGATATCCGGACTTCGACTAAAGAAAAAATCAAGCATAAAACCCTTCTCTAGAAGCCAAAAAAATATTCTCAACTGATAAAGTGCGAAGTCCAGAAAGAAGAAAATTTATATAAGCCTTTATAGAAGATCAAACACAAACAAAGCCACCATCTAAGCAACTGTTTTAGTCAATAAAACACGAAGCCTGGAGAGAGGAAAAGTTGCATACGTCACTATTTTGTACTTGACTGTTAATCAGAGGAGACACTAAGATCTATATCTCATTTTTTTAATAAAAAAATTAATAAAATCATTTGCGATCATATTTCACGAATCTCAAGGTAGATCTATTGAAATTTATTGTAGACAGTTTCATCGATAAACTCATCAGATAAAGTTCTAACAAAAATGATCGGATGACTTACATGTGGATCTAATTGCTTGAAGATGTTGGTATTATACTATACAAGCCCAATTCCCCATACCTTGATCATTTGTAATAATCTCTCCTTGAGTAGTCTCCAATTCAGAAATATTATTCCTTGAGATATTCAGAGCTACTGAGTTGTGGAAAAAACTTGTATTTTTGTTCCCTTCTTTGAGCCACTGAGGAGCTATTACTCCAAAAAAAACCAATTCATTTTCAAATCTAGAAGGCCACAATTATCAATATAATAATTAAAATCGGACATTGCTCATACTGAAGTTGGGCACCCACCTTGTTTCTCCTACTAAAATCTAACAGTGTTAAAATTACCACCAACAATCCAAGGATTAGAGGTAGAAATATCAACTAAATCATTCCACAGCTCTTTATGTTCCCCTCCCAAATTTTCGCATAAACTACTAAGAAAAAGACTTCAAGCTCATCCCTCAAATGGATGACTTTACAATGAATCATCTGGCATGATTCCAACAAGGTTAGACACATTATAACTCATCAGGTTCCATCTTATCCAAATTCTACCATAGGCATGAGAGTTGTCTTTATCTATATACCTCCAATGCTTGTCCAAGGAATTCTGGAATTTAACTGAATTAGTGGATTCAATTTTAGTTTCGCAAAAACCCATAAGTTCAACCTTTTCTTCCTTCATAAAATCCTTAATTGCTCTCATCTTTAAAATATCATTCATACCCATAGCATTTCAATTCACCATTGACGTTAATTCTGATTAAAGATTTTTTCCTTTCCGAGGTTGTTTCTCAAACGTGTATTACGTTGCTAAGGTTCAATAGTTTTTTTCTTTTTTCCTCTTTTCTATTTTACTTGAACTAAGGGCTACTAATTTCGTCTTCCTTTTGTGCTCCTTGCTTTTGCTATTGTTCCTCAGAATGATATTCTAAAGTAGAAATGAAATCTCCCAAATCTTCAATCTCATCATTCAACACATGAAACGAGTTTTAAATTCTCATCGATTCAATGTGAAGTGTGACTTCCAAACCTCTTCCAATATCTACTCCTAAGACTGAAAAGGATCTTCCACTGTCCTTTGACATCCCCTTCGATGCCACAACTTCCTAATTTGCTTCCTTGTTTTTCTATGGGATACTCAAAGATTTAGGCGATAAGTCTTCTTCACAAGCTTCCATCGTGTAATGAACTACATCAGCAACCCTGTCTTCCTTAGTAACTCTCACATCGGCAAGCATGTCATCCTTAGTACCCATCTTTGTAAGCACATCATTATCCTGTGTACCCATGTCAGCATCTCTTCTAGCAATTCCTTTGAACAGGACTAGTTCCAATCCGCCATTAGCAATTGCTACTGCATCTCCTACAATGTCACAATTGACCATTCCCATATTATCGTAGCTTGATCTTTCCCTTTTTTCCTTTGCTAACCATGTTTTTGGATCCTTGTCCCCCTATTCAAAATTGTTTTCTTTGCTAAATCTTTCTTTGGGCATTGATCCGAAGAATGTTGAAACAAATTACACTTCTTACACGATCTTAACTTCCACTCATAAACCAGTTTATGAACAATGCCTCTTCCATCCTCCCAATCTAAGGTACTGTCACCGGCAATGAACATAGAGGATCAATCTCTACATAGATTCGAGCAAACCCAAGTCGAGAATGGTTAACTAGTACCACATCCATATGTAGAGGGGTGCCAACCACACTACCAATCCTCCCAAAAATAGTAGAAATCAATACTAGAAGGGAAACTTTGGTACTATGACCCATATCAGAATTATTGCCAACATTTCTCTCTTTGGTTTCAAATCAACACTCCGCTTACTCAAGATTAGAGGCCTACCACCAATTCTTCGAATTGCCGAGTTTAACACCATATTGCAATCCTCAATATTACTAAAGTTGAACAAAAAAAACCCATCTTCCAAAGATAGCACGTCAAAATCACCCTTTGTTTTCCACATTCTTTTCACTACAATTTTTAGCCCACGAAAATATGAATTTTTCAAAGAAGATAACCAACCAGCAAATGCTTTCATCTCAATGCCTCATTTTCCACTATATCTTTCGGAATTGAGATATTAAAGACATCTCGCAAATCTGGAAAAGATTCTAAGTCAGAAGAATATGAGTTCGAATCTTTACGAAATAGATTCTTCCATGAGAAACCTGATGAAGAAGTTGTCATGGTGAAAATTCAACAAAAGAAGAGATCAAAAGAGAATACTCGAGAAACCGGAGTTTCTCATTCCAAAAATCTCTCTTATTTTCCCTCTTCTTTTGATAAGGTATCGGGAGACAACTATTTGTTACAACTTTATATCGATTGGATGCCATCCATTTTACCAAATCCAACGACATTCAGGATTGTTGTAGAAAGCATTGAAAACATGGACAACATCTGAGTAGAGGTGTAAAAAATGTTGTAATGTTCTTTTACACTACTACCCGGATGTTGTCCATTTTTACAATGTTTTCTACAACACTGCTAGATGTCATTGGATCTTGTAAAATGGATGGCATCCAACCAATATAGAAAATGTGGTAACAAGTAGTTGTCTCCCAATCCCGACCTTATATATATATATATATATCTTGAATTGCACTAGGCATAACTTCGCATATGCAGTAAACAAACTAAATAGGTATACTAGCTAGTAACTCTAGATCTGAACATTGGGTGGCTCTAATAAGGATATTGAGATACTTAAAATTTACTTTAGATTATGGGAAATATATGATTGTAGTAAAGGGATACATTGATGTGTAATATCTTGGAAATCAACTAAGAAAACCTACATAACCTCCAATATGGACTCAAAATCTATAGCTTTAGATAAACTAGATAGGAAGTAAAATGGCTTAGGCATTGTTTAATGGATATACATTGCGCCTGAAGTTAATACACACTACAACATTTTCAATCTTTATCATCGGTTTATAGCAGCAAATGACTATTTCAGCTACAGTATGGTACATTTTTCGGAGCGAATCATTTTATCTGCCACTATAAGGACCCATGTATAACGTTGTATGATACATTTTTTGCAGCGGATCATTTTTATCCACAGTTATAGGGACCCATGCATAGCACACAAAAATTGCGTTGTACATGTTTTGCAACGGATCATTTTATCTACCACTATATGGACCCGTGCATAGCACAAAAAATTGTATGGTATATTTTTTGCAACGGATCATTTTATCCGCCGCTATAGGGGCCCAATCATAGCGCAGTATGATACATTTTTTACAACGGATTATTTTATCCGAAGTTATACGGACCACGCATAGCACAAAAAAATTGTATGGTACATTTTTGCAACGGATCATTTTATCTGCCGCTATAGGGACCCATGCATAGGGCAAAAAAATTTCCCACCCGATTTATCTACAAATGACTACGAATAAAAAAATTTGTCAGTAAAAAAATACTTTAAAAAAAATTGACTGAAAGAAAGCCCGCGATTCCTCTTCCCTCTCATTTTCCCCCTCATCCCCTCTCTCTCTCTCTCTCTCTTTCTCTCTTACACACACTACAAAATCGAGGGCTTGTAGAGGTGTTTTATTTGGGCGATTTTCATTGGACGTCAAGATAGGCGATGAAAGGAGGCAGCTTCGTTGGAAACGCCTCCTAAGAACGACGAGCTTCCGTTGGAAATGCCTTTGAAGAAGCAAGAAATGAAACCATAGTGATTTTAATGGAGAAAATCTATGGAGATTTTGTGAATCGTTGTAACAAACCTTAAATTGAGGCTCCTTTTTCTAAGACACCATTAAAGAGATGAAGAGTCGAGGTGTTTTTCTTCCTCTGTTGCTTTTCTTACTAAAATTACATAGTTGTTAAAAAAGGGTTTATGTTTCATTGGTAGACTCAGAGGTTTCTGTGGTTGGGATTCAATGATAAGGCGAGTGGAGATAGAAAGCTGGGATTTTTTTGGAGAAAGAGATGGCAACCCAAAGATTACAACTTGAAAAGGTATTCAATCTTATCTCTTCTTCATATGTTTCATTTTTTTTCTTTTGATTTTAGTCTCTTTTGTTTCTGAATTGTGAAGGGTACTTTAGTTTTTTACCTCCAAATTCTGCAAATTCTGTAATTATTATAGATTTTTTTTTTAATTCTAGTTTTTCTATTTTAGTTTTAATGGATTCTAGCTTCCACTACAACATTTTTAGTCTACAGCGACGGAAATTTTCGCCGTTATATGGTTATTTATCTGCCTGTAAAAGATTTTTGCGGCAGTGAGCAGCGGAAGCAAGATTCGGCGGTGCTTCCTCCGTCGCTAAATTCAGCGGCGGATAATATTTTCCGCTGTAGAAGGGTAATACCATTAGCGGCGGCTCCTCATATCCGCTGCCATAGGCCAAATTTTAATTAACATTATATACAACTTATAGCGGCGGTAATGACCATCCGCTGCAATAGGAAAAAATAATTACTAAAAAAAATATAACATATAGCGGCGGATATTATTATCTGCTGCTATAGGATAGTTTTAATCAAAATATAATAGAGGCGGAGCCTCAAATCCGCTGCAATATGTCAAATTTCAATTAATTAAATATAGAATATATAGAGGCGGATTATGGTATCCGTTGCAATAGAATAATTGTTAAAATTCAAAAGATATGCTATATAGTGGCGAAACTTAATATCCGCTGCTGTAAGTTTCTTTTTCATATATATATATATATATATATATATATATATATATATATATATGGGTCAGGTTCAAGGGCCATGTGAGAAAACATGTAAGAAAACTTTCGTTTTTCAAAATAAGGGTTAGAGGTTTTGGATTGAGCTGATTTTTTGCAAGGATGGTCACTATGATGAAAAGATCATCCTCACAAAAAATCAGCTCAATCAGAAACCTCTAAATCCATCAAAAGTGATTTACAAATTAGTGATAAAAATTGAAAAAAATCGACGGTCCACATTCTAAATCACTTTTAATGGGGTTAGAAGTTTCAGATTGGGCTGATTTTTATTTTGGATGATCTTCCCATCATAGAGATCATCCTCACAAAAAATCAGCTCAATCTAAAATTTCTAACCCATATTTTAAAATTTTATTTACCGCCGAAAGTTTTCTTACATGTTTTCTCACATGGCCCTTGAACCTGACCCTATATATATATATATACATAACCTATGTCCTCCAACCTGCATACATTGAAAACAAATAAATAATAAAAGAGATGATATTGCCACACTAAATGTCAATAGAATATGCCACAAAATAATGGGTGAATTTCATATATTAAGCCAAGGAACCAAATAGTAGCAGATTCTTCAATTTTATGTACAAACATAAATATGAAATGATAATAACAATAATATTGGGTTTCAAATTTCCATTATTTAAATGGTTATAAAGGTTCTAATGTCTACAACTATTTAATAATAATGTTACTCACAGTATCAGTGCAATGACAGCAGCTGGGACATTCAAGAGGAACGTCTTGAAATGGTCAACAGACGGGTCACTGTACACCTATAGGAAGAAAATCAAAACATTAAGTATTGAGCCAGCCAAACCCATCAGCCGGCCATTACTAAGCTACTTACAATAGCACAAAAGAGCAACACTAAACATAAAACAAGTGCATATTACATGTAACTGATTATAGGATTAGAAGATTTCACAATAGAAAATAATCGGCACCATTCATAAGGACAAAGCTTGGAGTTATAAACAACTAATAACTAACCATCGTCATTAAAACCATATCCCAACAATTTGGGGTCAGTTGAATGAATTATGTTCCTCCATTCAATTTTATCTAAGACTATGTCTTCTGTTAATTCAAGTGTGTTCATTAGCTCTTTCTACTTCAATCAACATTCTTTTGGTCTTACCCCTCTTCGACAGAGGGTACGTAAAGTAGGTAGAAACCAACCATAGAGAAATGGAAAAAATTCAAGATTCAAGAATTTATGCCAATATCCAGCCATAGGTCTTATAACATCTTTCATTTGTGAAAGTCCACCATGGGTGATTAGCTAACAGATGCCTATGCTAGATTGAATTACAAAAAGCTCACATCTACTTCTGCATAGCAGGAAGTTTAGAACCAGGTGTAGAATGCCCATTTAAGAACATTTTGTGCCTTATCAAAGAGCATTGTCTGAAACAATCAATTCTTTATGATCACACCATTTAACAATCACCTACATATATTTGACCATTCTTAGTGAAATTACAATGTATTGTTATGGAATTGAATAATTAATAAAATTGTCATATTTTTCTTATATAAATTGTGTGAATAATTGTACGAGGAGCTTCAGTTACCTCTTCACCGTTGCCAATTACTGAGAGGTTGACTTTATCACTTACGGCAATTGTCTTCTCTGAAGATTTTTTCCTCCAAAGCCATCACTTGTGGTCCATGATTTCCGCTAACTCTGGTTATTCAAATAAAACAGGAAAAACTTCATGAGAAAAAAGTACAGAAAAAGAAAGTCGAAAACTACTTTAGTCTCTAAATAAGCCATCTCAATGTTGATTAAACAACCAAATGAGTAAGAACTGAGAAGCATACATCCACATTTACTTCAAATGAAGACCAGATGGAACTTTGCAGAAATTAACTGCAGCAAAGAAATTATTTTTGACAAAGATGGTCAGGTTACATACTGTATGTAGTTGGATTATCTAAGCTCAGAAGTACTCAAACAGTGATATATTCAACTGCATCGAAAATAACTGTTGGCTAATGTGACTTCATTTGGATTTTCTTGAGGGCATCAACGTATGAGAACTTCTACTAATCAAAATTCAAAACTACATTAAGAATTCAGTTACGAGAAGTACTCTTCATGTAGTTCCTCTATGCATATAATAGACATCATTTATGATTTCTGTGAATTTTGATGCAGTCTAGCAGTATCAGTCAGATTGCTGTTCGGATCTTTGTTACTAAGGTAAGCATGAAATGGTCTATTTATGCTAAACCCAATGTTTGTACTGAATAAAGAATGATGGGTCATCTTCTTAGATGATGTCGTCGAAGATCGTCCCGACTAAGATTAGAGTGGGAATTCACACTATGCAGATGTTATATTATAATTGAACATACAATGTCTATCCATTTCAAGCGGTGTGAAGGGAAAAACAATAGTTGATGTTAAAGTTGAACAGAGATTGAAGTAAATGTGATCAACCAAGTAATGAAGAAGCCAAAAGTAAGTGTAATTAAGTGAAATTTACAAAAAAAAGTTTGGATACATATAAGGTTTCAGAACCATGCTCATTTTCGAGATATGAGTGAAAGCATCTATGGGTTCTGTGCAAACCACGACGTCAATTCAGTGTCGAACGCAGTGTCCTGCACAATCACTCTAATCATTGCCATTGCATAATGTCATAAGTTACTAAATTAGGAACACTCTATGATAGGTATCAGGGTTAGACTCAAAATCTCGAATCGTCACCAATACCATATCCATCACAAATCCACAATTGGTGTTCAAGATCGAGAAGATCCATATAACATAAATTCCATTTGCAGGACAGGACAATTATCAAATAATGATAAACTCTAGATCAAGAGATGAAATTGCATAATCTTCAAATTAGACACAAAGGAGAAATTAGGAACAAATCATCAGATGGCACATCAAAAGTGCAATGACACAGAAATACAACACAAAATGTAATTAGAAAGTTGAGAAGAGTTGTTACAGTTCTCACTTGGCCAAAGATTAAAACCAACCAACCATTCCAAAAGACCAATCTGTCGAAGAGGGGTAGAAAATATATACTCAACAATATATAGTCTCACGCATGCACGTACACATACCTTTATTGTACCAACTAGACCATCCATAAATCCAAGAAGAAACCTTGTAATAAGTCTCATCTGTTAGTAAAAGTTGGTGTGTCAATAGTAACTCTCATAAATAAATAGAGAAAAAATGGAGACAAAAAAAAAAGTACACCCATATGGAAGGAATGGTATAAACTTCATATGTGAGGCCTAAGAGGTTGAGAAAAACTCATGATTGCTCGTGCAAACATGCAAAAGATATATACTTCAGGTAAGAGCACCTACAAGAATGGAAGGAATGGTAGCTTGACCTTATGTAGATGGTAAGAAATGTTAGACCATCTAATAGGTATGGTTTTTAAACTTTTCCGAGACCGAGACGTATCGTCCAAGTTAACTCGGTATCAAAGCTGAACGAGACCAACTCACAAAGTCATTTTTTGACCGAGATTTATGAGACACGTTCAACTTTTTTATGATCTTGGTGCCACTACCATTAAACTATCTAAACTATTTTTATCCATTATGGTGGTTCTAACATGGGGTAATACTCTATGATTAGAATAATCACAATGTGCTAATGCTTTCTGTGATTAGAATAATCCATCCTCTGCTAGTAACAGATGAGTGCATTAAGACTATCAAACAAGTAAAGAATAAATAAAACATTATAAATATAATAAAAACAGAGGACATGAGCTTACTTAGATCGTCAAGGGAAATATTGGCAGCCTTTTCTCCAATTTTTATTCAATGAAACCTTCCTACAGCGATAATTCATGAGGTGCAAAGTTTAAGAAATCTCACTATAATAGCAAGGGGAAGAATGGTTATGGATAATATTTGATCTTCCAAGCAACATAATCTAACCATAACAACCCAAGTGGCATACAATTGCCAATGTAAGAAATGAAGTACGAGCATAGAATATTTAGAGCATGTTGTTATACATAAGGGGGGCTAATGTCTTGTATGATCGTCATTATCATCAAAGTTTCTTTCAATTCTGTCTAAAACCATGTATTTTTGTTAATTCAAGTGCGAGTGCATTGCGCTTCAGATACCATATTCTATAACTAAGTGACATGTCCATTTACGTTTATCCTTTATGACTAAGCAAGCATTAGTGGAGATTGGGATCCAATTGTTGTCATAAGGATTCTATTCAAAATCTAACTAAAGAATAACTGCATGAAGAATACCAAGAACTTCTCCAACAATATAACCTACATTAATATTTTTAACAAAATACATGTGGTCTAAACAAATCACACCTATCAATTACACCTATAGAACCACATCAGGTAACTACCATGTACGTGCAAGAAACTACCAAGAGTTAAAGCAAAATGTTTTGCTTTGAAGAACCCTGTACCAATATACCAAAAAAGACTCCCTAGTCTGACCATATTTCCAAAAATCGAGTACATCGGTTACCTATTATAGATATAAGCTACATATACAAGAATAAGAGTAGTTGGTCGAGATGACCAGCATAAAGACAAGAAGAAAAGAAAACAGACCACCCAAATCTATTCAAAATTAATTTTACAAACCTGTTCCCACCTGCCCAAGATTTCTGGATTGTTACCTAGTGTGATCTTTTTAGTGTCACTGAGCATGAATTATTTATTTTCTCCTCATTGTTGTTGGTTAAAGAATAACCACTAACAAATGTTCACCTAGTTTGAGGACATGATTTCTAAACTTCAATGCAGTGATATATCATTGGTCTCTAATACCACCAGTGGTCTAAATGTAATTAACAAAACCAAAATTGAATTTACTTGTCCAAAAGCATTGCAGAATTCCAAGAATTGCAGGGCATGTCCAACATCTTTAGTAGGTTTATTTTCAATACAAAAAGCCTTAATATAAACAATTGAAAAAGATTGAGCAGTACTAGAAATAACTAATAAGTTGATGTGGTAGGAAAGAGATCAGAAATTTGTGTCAATGAATACCTTGTCAGGAAACTTCTCTTGTGCGAGCTATCACTCTTCATAGTGGGTTTGGACACCAAATGAATACAGTTCGAAATAAAGAGAAGATTCAAGCTTAATTAATTAGCCCTAATTAGGCTATATAAAAGTTACATAAGAGAAATTAAGAAAAGGAAAAGACTAAAATAACCCTAGACTTATTTAACACTCCCCCTCAAGTTGGTGCGTGGATATCAACTATGCCCAACTTGGACAAGACATCTTCAAAGGAAGTTTTACTAACTCCTTTAGTAAGAACATCAGCAAGTTGTTGAGAGGTAGGAACAAAGGGAGTACAAATCTATCTAGAAAGTATCTTTTCTCTAATGAAATGACGATCAACTTCTATGTGTTTCGTTCTGTCATGCTGAACCGGATTTGCAGGTATGTTAATAGCTGATTTATTATCGCAATATAGTAAGAAGGGGACCGGCACAGGAAGACATAAATCAGCTAGTAAGATTTTGAGCCACAACAATTCGCATACTCCAAGTGCCATAGCTCTGTATTCTAACTCAGCACTCGACCGAGAAACCACATCCTGCTTCTTACTACGCCAAGTTACCAAGTTACCACCAACTTTAGTACAATACCCAGAAGTAGACCTTCTATCAGTCACTGAACCAGCATAATCTGCATCTGTCCATGCCTCAATGCGAAGATGACCATGATTGTTGAATAAAATACCTCAACCAGGACATCCCTTAAGGTATCTAAGAATACGATAAACAGCAGCAAGATGAGATGTTCGAGGCGAGTGCATAAACTGACTTACAACACTAACAACATAGGCAATGTCAGGGCGAGTCATAGACAAGTAAATCAACTTTCCCACAAGACGCTGATATTGGCCAATATCTGATACACACTCCCCCTCAGAATTAGCCAACCTGTGATTCTGCTCAATAGGAGTATCAGCTGGACGAGATCCAAGCTGACCAAAGGCACTGAGTAAATCAAGAACATACTTACGCTGAGAAATAAATATACCAGACTGGGATCGGGCAACCTCAATACCCAGAAAATAGCGAAGATGGCCAAGGTCCTTAATCTCAAATTGACGTCCTAAATAAGTTTTGACCTCGGTAAGGCCATCGGCATCATCTCCAGTAAGAACAATATCATCCACATACACAATTAGAGCAACAATTTTGCCTTGGGAGTGACGCAAGAACAAGGTATGATCAGCAGAACTCTGATGGAAACCAAACTGATGCATGGCCCTAGTGAAGTGCTCAGACCAAGCACAAGGAGACTGCTTCAAACCATAAAAGGATCGGCGAAGGCGACAAACATGTGCAGGAGAAGTAGAAGGAAGAAACCCAAGAGGTTGGACCATATAGACTTCTTCCTGAAGATCACCATTGAGAAAAGCATTCTTGACATCTAATTGAAAGAGAGGCCATCCTCGGATAACAGCAACAGAAAGGAGAACACGAATGGTGGTCATCTTGGCAACCGGAGCAAAAGTTTCTTGATAATCAATCCCATAAGTCTGAGCATAACCCTTGGCCACCAGACGGGCCTTATAACGAGCAATGGAACCGTCCGGATTATGCTTAAGCGTGAAAACCCAGCGACAACCCACAGCTTTCCTTCCAGGCAGAAGAGGAATAATTTCCCAAGTTTGAGTCTTTTCAAGAGCAGTCAACTTATCAATCATAGCTGCGCGCCACTCAGGATGAGCAATAGCATCTGCAACAGTAGTAGGAAGAGAAACAACGGAAACAGAAGCAAGAAAACTCCGATAGAAGGGTGATAGTGCAGAATCAGATATATATAATTTGAAATGGGATAAGTACAAGTGCGCTTACCCTTATGAGTGGCAATTGGACGATCATCACAGGGAACAGAAGGAGGTGGAGCTGGAGGCGAGGAGGTGAGCTGGTCGGACATAGAAGTGATGGTAGTATCACGGGGACGTCGAGAGTAAACCTGCAATGGAGGAGAGGACAAACTGACGGGGTTGGAGAGGGAGAAACATGCATGGGAAGGGGAAATAAAGAAGGAAAAGAATCATCAGGTGAATCTAGAGGAAACCACTCAGATTGAATACCAACGGACCCACTATAGTAAGGAGTATGCTCAAAAAAAGAAACATCTCGAGAAATGAAACGTCGTCGAGAAGGAGGATGGTAACAACGATATCCTTTCTGGGTAGAGGAATAACCTAGAAAGATACATTTTACGGCCTTAGGGTCAAGTTTAGTACGAGTTTGGGCAAGAATTTGAACAAAGCAGACACACCCAAACACGCGCGGAGGAAGTGGAAACACAGGACGATCTGGAGAGAGCGTAGAAAGGGGTGTCGCAAACTGAAGAACACTAGAGGGGGTCCGATTAATAAGGTAAACAGCAGTAAGAACTGCATCGGCCCAATAGGATTGAGGCACATTCATGCCAATAGAAATGGCACAAGCTAACTCTAGAATATGGCAATTTTTTCGTTCTGAGCGACCATTCTGCTGAGGGGTCTTAACATTGGACATTTGATGCTCAATGCCAGACTCTAAACAAAGTTTCAAGACCTCACTATAGGTGTACTCAGTACCATGATCAGTACGGAAGGTCTTGATGGTACAACCAAATTGGGTATGAACCATAACAAGAAATTGCTTGAAGATCCCATAAACCTCACTCTTGTGTTTCATAAGATAAACCCAAGTGGTATGACTGTGGTCATCGATGAACAAAACAAAATAGCGAAAACCAAGAGTGGATGTGACAGGGGAAGGACCCCACACATCAAAATGAATTAAGTTAAACATAGCAGGTATAGTAGTATTCATACTAATAGGATAAGAAGAACGCACATGTTTAGCTAATTGACAAGTTTCACAAGATAAATCAAACAAATTGTTATTATGAAATAAAGTAGGGAACATGTGTTTCAAATATCCAAAGGAAATATGGCCTAAACATAAATGCCAATGCATTACAAGAGCCTTATTAGACTGACTACGACTACTATTAAGCTAAAGAGCAGAATGAGTAATAGGTGAACCGGGAACGTCCAAGAGATACAATCCATTTACTTCATGTCCAGTGCCAATCGTCCTCTTCAACTCCAAATCCTAAAAGATACAATGAGAGGGATAAAATGTTACATTGCAGTTCAAATTTTTTGTAAGACTACTAACAGATACAAGGTTAGTAGTAAGTTGAGGAACATGAAGTGTGTTAGTTAAGGATAAAGAAGATGTAACGGGTAAATGACCTTGACCAGCTATGGAAGACAAAGAACCATCAGCCAGTCGGACCTTGCGATGACCAGAACAAACACTATAGGATTTAAACAGGGAAGACGTACCGGTCATGTTATCTGAAGCACTAGAATCAATGATCCATGGTGAGGAAGTGGTAGAAACACTGTGTGCAGATGCTAAGGTACCTGAGTGAGCGAAGGTAGAAACTGGTTGAGATGAGGTCTCTATCTGATTGAAGAATTTTCTGAACTTGTCAAGCTCGGCTTGGGACAGAGATACCGAATCTGATGAGGAGGTAGTAGCTGAAGGAGTTGCTAAATCATTCATTTGCTGAGAAGCTACATGAGCTGAAGACCGTTGAGACTGTTGACAATGCTGGTTAGGACGACCATGAAGTGCATAACAGCGAGCTTTCACATGACCCAACTTTCCACAATGATCACACTTATGTCGCTGACGGGTAGGCAGAGGCCCACTGGGGGACTGTGAAGAAGGCAGACGAGCAAGCATAGCGGAATGATCTCCTGAAGAAAATGGTATGACAGCTGCGCGACGACTCTCATCAGCCAAGACATAGGAATACGCAGTCTGTAGGGAAGGAAAAGGATCCATTCCTAATAAATGAACCCTTGCATATTCAAACTCATCCCGAAGACCAGCCAGAAACTGAAAAACTCGATTCTTATCCAGAATTGACGCATATAATGTCTCATCAAGAGGGTCTTTCCAGGAGTAGTACGAAGAATAAAATGTCAATTCTTCCCACCGAGCACGTAGTTGTGATATATAGGTAGTAATAGAAGAGTCACCCTGCGAGAGTCTAGAAATCTCACGTTCTAGGTTAAAAATTCTGACATTGTTTTGACGTTGCGAGTAAATGCTCTTTGCAGAATCCCATATCTGTTTTGCTGTCGAGGAGAACATAAAACCAGCTGCAATGTGTGATTGCATGGATGTAACCAACCAGGAACGGACCATAGAATCATTAGCAAACCAATGTGAGTAAGAACTGTCGATCTGTACAGGTTGTTTGTCAGCCCCTGTGAGGTAACCGATTTTCCCTTTTCCACCAATGAACATTTCAACCGATCGTGCCCAAAGGAGATAGTTAGGACCATCTAATTTCATAGTAGTAATTTGAATGCCTGAAAAGTCAGTTGAATGAGAAGGAAGACCACTCGATCCATTACTAATACCAGTGATTGAGGAAGAGGATGACTCAGAAGCCATCAAATAATCCGAGTACTTTGGTTTGAAGAGAGTTCACAAAGATGTGGGCACGATTCTCTAAAATAAAGTGATCGCAGCACCCTAAAGGTGACAATACATGATCGAAAGAGCTATAAAGGTTGATTAAACACTGTTGTGGGAGACCCAATAATCATTTTCGCAAGCGTAAAGACTCAAGGAATAACACTGTCGGTAGAACAGCCCCAAACAGCACCAAATGGCCACAATCTATGATCTCACGACTTAGAACAACCCCAAATAGCACCAAATAGCCACAATCTATGATCTCACGACTTATAACAGCACCCTGCTGTGTTGCCTACTGAAACCAATCACTTGTTGTGATAAAAAAATCGAAAAACAGAGGAAGAAAGAAACTCCCACTAGTGTCGTATAGAGCAGAACATCATCTGCTGTGATCATTCAGACTCAAATAGCCACTCACAAGTGTCGTACAGGTTCAAACACCTACCTACTTGAGTCGTACGAGGTAAAACAGCCACTACTGGCGTCGCCGGCTCAAAAAATGTCAGTTACTGTGATCGTAGGGGTTGAAACAGCCTACGTTGGGAGTCGTAATACTCAAACACAAACACTGTGGGTGTCGTAAGCCTCAGACAGAGCCATTTTTGATGTCGTTGGTCGCAAACAGCATCACTGCTGTAACTACAGCCTGATCGCAGGCTCTGTATAATTATATATTTCCTATCGCATGCTGCGATTAGGGTTTGTGTGACGGAGAACCCCCGTAGGGGTGATACGAGTTGAAGAAGAGAAGTGTAGGGTGTTGTTTTAACGAAGGATAGATCGATTGAGTTTGTCACCAAAGAAGAAGAAGGAGTTGGAGGTCGAACTTGCTCTGATACCAAGTTCGAAATAAAGAGAAGATTCAAGCTTAATTAATTAGCCCTAATTAGGCTATATAAAAGTTACATAAGAGAAATTAAGAAAAGGAAAAGACTAAAATAACCCTAGACTTATTTAACAAATACCTTGTCAGGAAATTTGTAGTTGGTCAACCACAAGGTAATTAGAGAGTTAGACCCACCTGTTGTGCACCCCTACTTAATGACGTTGAAATTTGACAAGGTTGAAAAAAGTGTTGTACCAAGCGTTGACCTCAGTTTCAAGTTGGACTGTGGCAAAAGATGCACAATAAAGGTATAAAGGTCAGATAGTCATGAGTTGTGACCAAACTTACTCCAATTGTAAATGTTGGCTTGAAAGTTATTCTCATGTTTATGACTTCCCAATTAGATATTCCCCCCTTGCAAAGATTAACATGAAAAATAATATAAGCACACCATGTAAGCTCAAATGGTGCATTATAACCTCGAAGAATGGAAATAAACAAAACTCAACCAATCCATAGGCCCAAAAATATTTACAACATCAGTTTAGTGTAAAAACATATCCCACCTAGGTGATTGCTAACCATTCGTCGTTATTCTAGTGATCAACCTATATTTAGAACTTATTTTTCTTTTAATTTGAGTATGGAAGGCAATGTGTCAAGTTTCTGGTTAAGGGCTAGGATTGCTATGACATTTTACACTAGAGACCATACGTGGGAAAGGGAAGGGAGGGCCATGGGGTACAGACTAAGCCCATTGTCGACACATTCAGTCCCTTCAAAATCAAAGTGTACCATTCTAGTGGTTTTGGCCATGTCAATCAATGTGAATTAATGCATGTATGATTCAAAAATTGTATTGTGTGAGGAATCATGTCTTACCCAACTAAATCAGATGCAAGTACAGATCTCAATAAATCTGATCGAGATGGAAGTGTCCTATGTATTTGGGAAGAAGGAAAAGGGGTGTGGAGAAACCAACCAACTTTCATTTTACTGTTATGAGACTAGATGGACAGAGAGCAGTAGTTGAGTTCGTAATTAGAAAAAGTTTCCAAATTCAGAAAAATTTACACAACAATAAACATTATGAAAGTGTAAGAGTGATTTCATTAACCAACCTGCCGAAGTACAACTTTTTAATAATATACGCACTAAGTAGACCAACCTGCAAGAGAAAAAGAAGAAACGTCATAGATCCGGATCTAACCCTACCAAATTACTTGATTCGGGTCGGTCAGGTTGGATAATTCTGGGCCATTCAACAATTTTTTGCTGTACAGTAAAGGTGTTTCATTCTGATTAAGAACCTATACCAGCACACACAATTAGCTTTAGCTACATTATGTTGTTATTCTTAGTTGCAACAAAGGCACCATTTTGATGGTGATGCCCTACCTTCAAATAATATCTTAAATAAAAGATTGGATGCAGTGAGAGTGGGGGGTTATGTTATGTATTATTTATAATGAAGAGGCCCACAAGTAGTCACATTTATAAAGCAGTCCCACATGACCACTCCAATAACCCAAGAAAGGCTACAGTTATAAAGTAGTCCCCACTTTATGCATGATTGTTCTAGGGTTAGATGGAAGTGGGGAGTGTGGAAAGAAGGCCATAAAGATACTTGGTTTTGTTAATAGTACCCAATCCAGCAATCGTTCATTTCTCAAGGCCGAAGAACACATGATACCTGTTATTAGTAGCTGTTCTGTTATTTAGTTGCATCGAACCTATTAGTTACAAGTTTTAAGTAATTTTGAGTGTGTTTTAAGTATTGTAAGATCAGACGACTACCTAGAATCACTTGCCAAAGGGACAGAACTCCCCGGTGGAAGTGAAGGATTCACACCATGGAGATTTCTAAGATCAAAAATCATTGTGTGGATTGTTAACTACATAATCCATTTAGTCCTCTGCATTCTTTTGGACATTTGAAAGATAATGTGAAGTTGTGAAATGTACGAATAAGACTTTTGTTATGATGATATATGTACCAAGTATGTATATTTGTTTCTCCACTGAAGTTGATAACTTCATTACAGATTCTCCCCTTGATGCTGGGCATAGTTACAATATTTTGGATCCGTAATTATTTGGTGAGGCCCACAAGTAGTTACATTTATAAAGCAGTCACATTTATAACAACTTCCATTATTATCGTATCGGCAAATATCCTAAAAATTGTAGTGGTATTTTTACATGAGAGAATAGGAGAAAACAAATGCTTACTTGCATTAGAAGACCACCACCCCGCAAAGTATGTATTTTTGCTTCGATCTTAGATTGGTTAATCCTCAATCTATTGCTTCTTGGTCCTCCCCTTACCATGTCAATCTAAAGACACCATTCCACAGAGTAAGTGAAGCACTAAAAAGTTTCATGAACTGAAAATCTTTAGCACTCTTGAAAATGATAAAAACGAATTATAACACTTTGTATCTACTGTCCTCTCTAGCTCTTCTAGAAAGCATTGCTGCAGAGGCATACAAATTTGTTTGAACCTTAGTAAATAAATCATGATTCAGTCATTTTTAGCGCAATGGTAGTGTCGCCAAAAACGCGATATGACGTAGTGAAGGATTGAATGGTAACTCAGTTACAGCCCAAACTTGATCCCATTAAATATAACAAATCCCCTTTTGAAGTTCCAGTGATCAATAGTCACTTATTATCAAATATAGGAAATCTAAAATCAAAAGAAACAACTCAAGGAAATGCAAAATCTAAAATCAGCCATTGAAAGGTCTCTATGTATATCTCATAAGCATGTGTCATCTTAATGTGTCTAATTTGGTGTCATCTTCATGAATCTCATATATGTGCATGTAGAAGAAAATGCAATCAAATTTATACTTACACAGTGGACATTCCTCACAATACATGTCACACCTCCACCGATAGAGTCCCCTTTCACTCGGACATCATCAATGGCAGCAATCATTTTCTCAGCATAGTCTGGATCAGGGCACCTAGCGATATAGAGATAAGGCAAGCTGGTGTTGGTTCAATTTGCCCAACAAAATCGCTCGCTCCTCATATAAAGCATCTACTGGGAGACACTTTAACAAACCCTCCGAGTTATATTCTGATATATTCTCTAAAGCAGATAATAACTTCTTCCGGGTTGGGGAATGAACTTTCTCATCCCACTTTTTCTGAGTCTTCAGATCTTCATACAAATCAAGTACTTCAGAGAGATAGATTTGCACCTACCAAACATCAGGACACAATAAATAAAGTCAGATTTCATTGATAACAAACAAAAAATAGTGATGATATGATGATGATTGTAAGCAGGAACAGTTAACAGAAAAAAAATTCTTTCACCATTTCATTCTGCAGATTTCCAGAGATCCCATTTTCAATCATTGCAAGCATAAGTTCTAAGTATGTCGTCTGCAGGTTTGGGGCATGCTGCTTTAAGTAGGAGTTGACCAAGTCAGCAGGAACATTTCCAGACAAAAAGAGCTCAATAGTTTGAGTTGTGCAGCTTTCAAGAACAAGCATCGAGTACTCCAGAACGAGCATAGGATCAGTACTGCAGAGGGGCTGCATAAGAAAAGCCCCAAAAATTATTCTAAAAAGTCCAAGAAACATTGGCTCCAAAACCTAGATCATAAATTAGTTAATTTCTTTACAGATGAAGTTTTGAAAAATGGACATTGCAAACTGCAGATTTTAGTAAAGTAAAGATGAGGGTACTTTCAAATAATGAATTTGTAACATGGTAAGTCAAAGAATGAAGGTATGTAACAATTACACAAATAAGTGTATCATTGTTCTTTGCCTGTATGGTGGACTATCTCAGCCTCCTTTTCTTTCTTAATTTATAAAATTTTACATTTATCAAATAAAAGTGTATCACTGTCAAGTCCAGAGACAAGGTGTCTTACACCCATCTTTGAGAATCCCAAAATGCATACAAGTTCATGCACTATTGTCAAGCACCGGATAATTTTGGACGATATCTTATGTCTCCATATGGCTAATTTTTTTTAAATCCTAATTAGTTTGAAGAATTACAATTTACATAAAGAATGCAAATTTACCCTGAGATACTCGATAATCATGTCTGGTCTGAACTTTTGGGTGAGCCCAGATTGCGGTTGGTCTGATTTCGACTCATCTACAAGTTGGTTTAGAAGTTTGAGAGCTTCACGGTGCATCCCATTGCACTTGAAGAGTTCTAACAATGCCGTGTAGTAATTCTTTTCACGTAGAAATTCCTCGCATTTTTTTACATCACAATAGTGCATGAACTTTTGTGCTTTAGTTAAACCATGGGTAGAGTCAACTCAAAACTCGACAAATTTTTGTGCTTAAAGTCGTGTAAGGTTTGATTTGCTGGTATGGCTTTGAGACATAATGAGCACCACTCCTTTTAAAATGATATTTTTATTTTTTGGATTTGGATGGGTAAGCTAAGTTGGCTTTAAACAGATATTATTCCTTAATAGATGTCTATCACTCACTATATACACGTGTGTCTCGTAGCGAATGTGTCGATAGATGTCTGGCACAGCCAAAATCATATAAGTGTCATGTATTTGTTACAGAAAAACTGACCCAGATTTCTCTATGACATGTAGGTGACAAACACTAGGACTGGTGCTCAAACAACGGTAAGGATAGTGGATCAATGCAGCAACGAAGGACTGAATTTCAGCAACTTGACACCAATGGACAAGGCAATGCCCGGGGCCACCTCATTGTTAACTATCAGTTCGTTAACTATGGTGACTGAAGTAATCCTATGAGTCTGTCTTTCCAATATAAACTACTTACCTATAAGTCATTTGTGAGGAAAATGCATGCTGATCAGGTTGAACACATTAATAAGAAGGATATTGAAGGATTGCCTGTTACTGCACTTGGTCTAGCTGCATAGGCAGCAGTGTCCAAGGTAACTGCACATCCTTGTATACATAACTACATCTTGCAAAGAAGGAGAAAGAACAAGTTTAAGTAAAAAACAGTAAATAGGGTGTTGTCTTTTAGGACTTCATTTGTAAAATAATTTTCAGTAGAAGTGTCTAAGGGTCAAAAGACTAGAGGTTAGGAGTTCCAATTGGCTGAGTTTGATCCAGGATTCAAGTATCAGTACCACTCACAGTATTGGCAAGTGGTAGTACTGATATATGTCAGGTGACACAATGTTGTATGCGTAAATAATGCCAACAGATCTTGTTACTTCTAAAGAATTGCATGACTGCTTCAAAGTGAAATACATTTCTCTCACAGGCATCCCATCTAACCCCTACCATCTCAACATAGAGCAAGAGTGAGTAGATGATCTGCCATGTGCCACCCTCCACTTTACAAATAATCATCTACTCCACTTTCCTTAAGGTTTGGTATCCTCAAGCATCCATCCCGCCTGTCTTCCATATTAACAA
Organism: Akebia trifoliata; assembly: GCF_017979445.1. Lineage (NCBI taxonomy): Eukaryota > Viridiplantae > Streptophyta > Magnoliopsida > Ranunculales > Lardizabalaceae > Akebia > Akebia trifoliata. The sequence continues at coordinate 21,504,453 of NC_141380.1, forward strand.
AAACTCGCTCTCTCATGAACCCAACCCATATCAGTCCCATCCCCTTCAAATCTTATAGACCTTATTAGCCCTTCTCTAGGAAGGTAGATATCTCAATAGTTGAGTATTAGGTGCAGAATTGGGTCTCTAGATTATATGATCTAACCTGGTATAAGGTCTTTAAAATTTTGTTTGGCTGCCCGAAGTTGAGTTGATTTCCTAATTAATCCACCCTTTGCCCATTTCGTAATTGTGTGTGTTTGTATGTGCATGTGTTTGGCACACATTTGTGCATAGTATCTCTGAGCATACATATCATGTTTCTTTGCAAAGTAAGAATGTGAAGGCAGTTAAAGAGAGTTAAGGACCTCCTAACCATCACCACCATCATCATCAAAGTCTTACAACAAATGTTTGTTCAGTAAGGATCTAACCAGATTCCTATTAATCTGGATGGCATATAGATATGTGCTTAGAAGTTAATAAAACATCACTTTTATTGACAATCTACAAAGTAGAAATTATATCAACAAGATGCAAAAATGTGTGGGCATGAGAGAATTCAATTTCAGAGAGCATGCCTGATCAAAAGCCTGAAAAATATAATCTGCAAACTGAATTTCAGCAATAGCTCAATTTCCCAGTCATGTTAAATAAAACTCAAAACTTAAAACCAATACAAGAAATAAATAAAAATGTAGGATGAAAGTTTTATAGAAAAATCTAATATAACATATAAGCAACATGCACAAACACACCATTGCCACAAGACCAATACCAAATCCAACAATACCCCACATACAGAGAGAAGTCAATTTGAAGTTTATCAAATGCATCAACCTAAAGAGAACACACATTACCACAAAATTATAAAAATAAAAGGAAAGATAGAAAAGTTAATATAGCATGTGCAAATAAATTCATAGTAGTGAATCAATGGCATACCTTCTCCCTCCTCCTTTATCCGGGCTTGGGACCGGCAATGTAAAACGTTAATTTTACATTAGCGGAGTTAAAAAGGTTTTACCTAATACATACAAAGAGTTAAAAAAGTTTGACTAAATAAGTGTTAGATATCAATCCATATATATAAGAAACGATACACACATTTAAGATCAAGTTTTTGTCTCATTTTTATCTTTACATGGAATTGAACAATTGTAACATCTTCAACTATTACTATTAACAAAACTTGGAAACAAAAAATGGATCATTGATATCTATTTAACAAAAGGTTGTTTCTCAAGTTGTTGCTAGTAATGAAACTAGCAAAACAAAAAACTGATCACCGATCATTGTCAAAAAAACTTGCAGATCAAACTATTACTGCTCAACAGAAGTTTGTGGATCGTTGCCATTGGAAGCCTACAAACAATATTATTTTAACTATTAGTAAAAGAAAATACAATTAAAACTTTTTTGTTTAAAAAAGCGGAATAACAAATTATTACCTGTGTACCCTGAAGTACTTCAGCCATATTTACAGTACGGTCAAGTTGCTGACTCATAAATGACATCAGTGTTTCAAATTGCATCAACATGTTTGTCTGAAATTCATTCATCTCTCGACGTATTGCAGTGGCTTCTCGGCATGCCTCATCAACACGACGATTTGCCTCAACGGCCTGTGAGATACACTCTTGACGGGTCGGTTGAGGTCCGAAAAAAGCTGAGGGTCTCACTCCCAACCCCATCTGCCTGACACGACCATGACCATCTTCTCCCATGACTTGAGAGAAGATGTTGTTCCTACCTGTGTTGCTTTGGGAACTATCTGACAATTGGGACTCATTTTCTTTTTGTCTCATCTCATCCTAAAATAAATTAAATACAATCAATACGTACATCATTTAGAAAAAAAAAGAAAAAAAAAAATTATTGTAACTTAAAAACATTTTTATAAGATAGATAATTTTGATACATAATTTTTTCTTAATAGAATAGGTTGGAAATATATACTTACAATAACTTTCGTTGTCTCTGCATCTATAAAGGTCTGGTCCTTTCTTGTGTGGGTTACTATGAACATTTGCATCCGGGATGGCTCTACCCCATTATTCTTTTCTGTCTATTAACAAGTAAAGTATAATAAGTTAATAAATATTATTGCAATCTTGTACTAAATAGGCTCAATGATTATTTTATTTTACCTCCTCATCGAATTTTCTTGCGAAGCTCTTTGTGCCAAATGTGTGGTGCATTTTTTGGTTCTTACGATTGGCTTTGTTTTTCCTTTCACGCATCTACAAAATAAACCATAAAAAATTAGATAATATTCAAACCTTACCAATATTTAATTAAATAAATTTATATGTAACTATGGTTGTTACTCATACCTTACCAACTTCGCTTTCCCAAAATTGAACAAGCCAATCCCACTCTACTTGATCTATAAAAGGTGGGAGGTTCTTTTTTGCCTCATCTGGAGTACCCACAAAGTCTAAATAGTATTTTGTTTTCAAGAGGGATTTGCGGTCTTTCCATTTTTTATTGAAGGACTCAAGAACCCAACTCTTCAAGTCAGCATCGATATCAAAAACCCCCTACATCACATTTAAAAAAGCATAGGAGTAAAGTTTATGGATAAATATAAACAATCGATGTAGTTAATTGATTTATTTTTCAAATTACCTGAACAGTTTGCCAAATGTTCTCTTTAGCTTCAATTGGCACTCGCCTCCAATCTGAATACATGAAAGATATGAACCGTGGCTTCCGTACCGCGGTACCTAAGAACTGCCCAAGTAACTTGGCCCCATTGCCAATAGGCTGTTTGTAGTTGTTTTTCTGAACACGTGTTTTTAAATCTTGTGGGCCAATGTTCTAGAGTGATTCAAGACGTGTATTGCCCCGCACACGTTTTTTATGCGTCTTAGTAGACCCTGTAAAAAATCATGTAAAAAAAATTGATTATCATTCAATTAACTTATATATACATACATGAATGCCAAATCTTAAAAATAATTACTCCATCTTACTAGATGTTGAATCAGATGCCTGATCAGAAGGGATAGTCATGTCGATCTGTGTGGGCCCCAAATTTACCGTCTCATCCCCATGTTGGGGAGGTTGTGAATCATGACGATGCATCCTATAATAAAGATCAAGAAAATGATTAGTTATTTTAAAAACTTATAAGAAATGCTATTAAGTTAATGATAATGGTTAATTCAAAAATTTACCAATGAGTTTTTTGAACTATCTATGTCAAATGATATATTGAACTTGGAATTGCATCATTGTACATGAATAATTTCAAACAGCATCACTGGACTCCAACTCATCCCCATCAATACTATTAAAATCTGACTCATCAATGTCATCCTCCCTAATTTCATCTGTGGCAGTTAAAGGTGTTGTAATAATTAGAGGTGCATTGATCGTTATTCCTGGCATATCTGACCTATCCCATGTTACGTTATCATCAGAGGCGATCAAAGTATCCATCATATTTTGATCATTGCAAGGCAAGCTTTGCAAGTAATCATCGATATCCTTTACTGTAACATTTCCTCCCATTTCAAACAAGTCTCTTGGTTTTGATTGTATAGCAGTATACCAATTTGAATCCATAGAATCATTAACGTAAAATACTTGTGTGGCTTGAGATGCTAGTACAAATGGTTCATCGTAAACATTTGCTCCAGTATTTGATAAGTATGTGAAATTCACGAGCGTAAACCCCAAGTCATCTTTTTTTATTCCTCTTCTAACATCAACCCACTCACACTTAAACAATACAACACGCTTCCATCCATAATAATTGAGCTCTATGATATCGGTCAATACACCATAATAGGTAATGTCTTCTTGAATTGGGCTTCTATCACTAACACTTGCGAAACTTGATGTATTAGCAACTATGATAACTCCGCTGTTTTGAGTTTTTCTCTTACTTTCACTATCTTTCGTGCGAAATCTGAACCCATTAATGATGTACGTATTGAATCTTTTTGCAACACGATCAGGACCCTTTGCTAATTTTCTAACTTCATCTGAAAGTGCAAAATTCTCTGAATGGGAAGACTTGTTAAAAAGCCAATCATCAAATTCTTTGGCATGAAGCCTATCAATTTCAAAACGACTAACCCGACGATGCTTCTGCTTAAGTTCATTCTTGTGTTTTCTGTATATGTTTGAGTTCAAGAGAGATGATTAACTATGGATATATTACATTCAACATGCATGGTAAAACTTAAAATAAATATGCATTCTTACTCAAAGTATGGGACAAGTGTCTCAGAGTTGAAGAGCATGTATCGATTTGCTTGTCTCCATGATATTTCATCTAGAGTAAACACTTGTTCTTTCCCCAACGGTCGACCTGAGATAGTGTTACCAAAGTCATCATTTCTTATTGGTCGATTAAACCTTGTTTCCACACTATCAAAGTACCTCGAGCAAAATGTTAAACATTCTTCTGCGAGGTACCCTTCTGCGATGGAACCTTCTGGTCGACTTCGATTACGCACATACGATTTAAGTGTGAGAAGGTACCTATGACCATGCATTGAGATAATTTGACTATGAGATTGAATTGTGTGGTGCATATGAAATTAAAATAAAAAGAATATAAAAATTAATGCATACCTTTCGATAGGGTACATCCATCGATAATGTACTGGTCCAGCGATTCGTGCCTCGGTAGCCAAATGAACAGGTAAATGCACCATAACATCAAAGAACGCTGGGGGAAAAATCCTCTCTAAGTGGCATAATGTTAGTACAATCTGAGACTGTAACCTTTCAAAGTCATCTACCATTGCAACTTTAGAACACAACTCCCTAAAGAATGTGCACAACTCAATTAGATTTGCGCTCACATGCTTAACCAATGTACCTCGCAAGGTTATCGGGAGTAGTTGTTGCATCAACACATGACAATCATGACTCTTGAGTCCTGAAATCTTACGTTTTTTGGGGTGTACACATCGCGAAATATTCGCTGCATAACCATCTGGAACCTTAACATTCTTCAACACATTACAAAATTTCCCTTTTTCAATATTGCTCATTGTAAAACACGCGGGAGGATAATATGTCTTATTTCCCATACTAATTGGATGAAGTTTATTTCGTATTTTCATTTCTTGCAAATCTAAACGAGCCTTCAAATTATCCTTTATCTTTCCTTCGATGTTTAACAAAGTCCCAATGACATTATCACACACATTTTTTTCAATGTGCATGACATCTAAACTATGCCGCAACAGGTTGTGTTTCCAATAAGGTAAGTCAAAGAAAATACTTTTCTTCTTCCAATTGTAAAAATCTCTTGTATCATCTTCTCGTTTTCTCTTGTGACCTTTTGCAACCTTAGAAATCTTCCCGAACGTGATGTTTATGCCCTCTACTTGTTCCAAAACCTCATAACCAGATGGCGGGATTGGCATAATTCGATATTCTTGTTCTCCATCGAAACATCTCTTGTCAAATCTAAACCTATGGTCAATCGGCAGAAATCGACGATGACCTAGGTAACAAAATTTTCTACCATGCTTCAAATGTAGAGAGCAAGTGTCCTTATTGCAATAAGGACAAGCAAGACGCCCTTTAGTGCTCTACCCAGACAACATAGCGTATCCCGGAAAGTCGCTAATCGTCCATAATAGTACAGCTTTCATTTGAAAGGTTTGATTGCTATGTGCATCATATGTTTCCACACCAAACTCCCACAATTGTCTCAAATCATCTATCAATGATTGCAAATACACATCGATATCATTGCCGGGTCCATAAGGACCTGGAATCAATAATGATAACATGAGATAAGGCTGTTTCATGCACATCCATGGTGGCAAGTTGTATACTGTTAAAATGACAGGCCATGTACTATGAGAAATACTCATCGTCCTAAATGGATTAAAGCCATCGGTTACTAACCCAAGTCTAACATTGCGATTGTCAAATGAGAATGATCGATGTTTAATGTCAAAATCTTTCCAAGAAAGAGAGTCAGCTGGATGCCTCAAAGACCCATCTTTGGTCCGACTCTCGTCATGCCATCGCATGAATGATGCAGTCTTCGATGACATGAATAACCTTTGAAGCCTTGGAACCAATGAAAAATAACGTAATATTTTAGCAGGAATCTTTCTTTCTTTTGTCTTTGGATAAATGTTCTCATAATTCTCTTTATGTTCAACTTGCTGCCATCTCGAAGTACCGCACACCTTGCATAATTGGTCATTGGCTGTGTCCTTTCAATATAACATACAGTCATTGGGGCATACATCAATTTTATTGTTATTAAGTCCCAAGTCCCTAATGATCTTCTTCGCATCATAAAAAGACTTTGGCAACAACTCTCCCTCGGGTAATGCCTCCTTCAAAAGTGTAAGCAACATGTCGAAGGACTTGTTACTCCATCCAGACAAACACTTTATGTGATATAGTCGAACAATGAAAGAGAGTTTTGTGAACTTGGTACATCCATGATATAACTCTCTATCTGCATCTTGAAGCAACCTGAAGAAGTTTTCTGCTTCGGCATTGCACCCTTGTGTAGAGTTACTTGCTCCATCAGGTACATCATTATCTACACCCGACATACCAAAAGCATCGTGCAACATTCCATTTATATCAATACCAGCTGGATCATCATCACATGGAATTGTAGGTGTGGATGTGGAAGAAGTTTCCCCGTGATATTTTCATAGTGTGTAATGTTCCATAATTCCATAAACGATGAGATGCTCTTGGACAACATCCCGTTTCAAGAGCTTAAAGTTGACACATTTCCTACATGCACATGGGATGAGGTCGGTTGATGTATTGGTAAATGCGAAGTCGAGGAATTTATCAACACCGTTTATATATTCGCTACTAACCCTACATTAGAAAATAATGTAAGGGAACTTTAAAAAATAAATCCCATTGAGTTGTAAACATTGACAATGGATCATAAGTAGTTGAATTTACCTCGACTTTTTCATCCAACTCTTATCCATAACTTCCTTCAATACCTAAATTCAAAAATTAATGTAAAAAAAAAATTACTATAAAGACTGTAACAAATGTGAGGTTTTCTTTACAGTCTATTTGGATTGAGAGAAGAGAAAATATGCAATTTTCTTTTCCTTTCTCCTATTTGGATTGTTAAGTGGGGAGAGAAGAGAAGAAAAGTGGAGGGAAGAGAAAGTAAAAAATGTCACATTTGATTATCTCCAAAAATGGAGATACGAGGAGGGAATATAAGAGCATGAGATTTTACATTCCAAGTTTATCCTCATTATTTTCAAAATTTCCAAAAATATGTAATATTGGCAAGCCAGCTATTACTACTTACACCCCAAGTAAACAAACATCCGACAGGCCATTGGATAGGCCATCCAACAGGCCATTAGACAGGCCATCCAACAGGCCATTAGACAGGTCATGCGACAAGACATTGGACAGGCCATCCGAATAGACATTGGGCAGGCCATCATCTAACAAGCCATTGGGCAAGCCATCCAACAAGCCATTGGACAAGTCTTCCGACAGCCCATTAGGTAGGGCATCTAACAGGCCATTGGGTTAATTTTGATAGCATAACCTATCCAATCCATAAATCTTTTCATGGTTAATTTTGTTTCGCTAACCCAAGGGATGTACCATAGAAACCTAAGTAATAACCCATAATAATCACAAAATGTATATATTTGACGCAATTCAATCTTTTTTTATTTTAAGATATACATATGTCATTATTGCAATATGCAGAGCTTTGGGATACCCATTGACCGAGCAACAGGAGGGGGTGAAGTGGGTAGCACCCTTCCCTAAGGGTACTGGAGTGGAGTCACTGATCCAAATATTATAAGGGGTAAGGAAAATAATTTTCAAATTTATTTTCTAAACAACCATATAAGGTTAATTATCCTTCAAACCAAATCCAAGGCAAATTTGGTCCCATTGAGAACAAAGTTATGAGGAAGGAAACAAAAATAATAAGCGAATGTCATACCTAGTTTGCGGTGAATCGATCTTGAATGGAATGCCACTGCACTCCAACCCCTTCTCTAAAAAATTTTCCTATTTTTTAATGATTTCCAACCCTTTCCTTACTGCAACTCCCGTTCTTTCTCTGAGTGTTCAAAATCCTTGCTTTAGATGAATCTCCTCAACTCAACATAGCTCCTAGGATTCAAAAGAGACAACAAAAACTCCTTCATCTATTCTACTTCAAATGAAACTATTTGTAAAAGAAATTAAAAAGAAAAAAAATGGATATTTGAAAAACCCCATTTCCACCTCAAAAATAAGGATTTTTTGATATTTTTTGCAATGAACCTATTTATGAAGGAAAAAAAAATCAAAACCATATGAATGGACCTTAAGACGAAAGGGGAATGCTATAAAATAGACAATATTATTTCTCCAAATGTACTTTTTGGTGCATCAATACAAGTTAAAGGGTCTAAAATGACAAAAAGAATGTTGAAAGTGATGTGGATGAGATTAAAAAAGAAAAGAACTAATGACATGTCTTAAAGGAGATATAGGTCTAGATAGATTTCCTAGCCCAATATTTGAAGTAATACGTAGAGAGTGATGATGATCAAATCATCTAGCACACCAGCATACCTTCTTCAATCACAGTATTTTATATAGTCCTTTGACAACTATCACAGTATTTTATTGAAGATCAAGGAAGATTATAAAATAAAATTTTCATAATTTCTATCAACTAAAATACTGTAGGTTTATCCCAACTTTCCTTTTCATCGAAAAACACTGATCCCTTGATGAGCCAACATACAATAATACCATAAAATTGATCCTTCAATAAGCCAATTACAGACAATGTTATACACTCAAATTGATCAAAACATTGACCAAACATCTAGAAACCACAGGAATTTGACTTTCAATCAAAGAACTCAAGATATACTAACATCTTACATATTTTTCATGTAACTACTACGCACTAGTTCTTCTAATAAATTCTACAAGACTTCCAATAATATCTAAATGAAAAAGGCTAAAATACCGTACAATTAGGTTCAAGTTCCAACATTTATGTTGGCTGATACAAGAGTAAGATGTATTTCATCCCAAAACAAAGATGATATAATATTTTTCAAAATGCTAAAAATATTCAAATCTCCTTGATAAGTCTGTGATAGACATGTCTGCACCCTGTTAGTAGGTTTTCATGTTAATGTATGCAGAAAGATACTAGCGTTTACAGAATAATATTTCTTCATTCTTCCTCTTTTCATTGTGATTTTTTAACATTTTGCTTATGCTTGCATTCATATAAAGCAATCCAAAATCAAAACTAACTAGGGTTATATAATGGAAAATTCATAATATGTGACCCAATCTTGTCATCCCTATTATCTATTCAAAATGATAAAGAGGATTGGACTGGACTTGTATCATAATAGCAAAGAAACTAGAAAGCACATTCATCTAGTAAAAAAAACTTGGAAAGTCACAAGTTATACATTCTGACATATAATAGTAACAGTCTAGGAGAAATAATCATACTTAAAGCTCCATACATAAGTAAAGATGAGTAGATGGTCCACATTTATATCACACTAATTCCAACCCACATCAAGTAATTATGAATTCCTTCAATAAAAGGTTCAAAATAAACTTGTTTTAGGCTAAATTTGTTTAGCATTATATCTTTAAACACCCAACTTCAGAAAGTTTTAATTCTCCAATTCTTCATAACTTGTCAATGTTTTCTAAAATTAGGCTATGTTCCTTGAAATTAATTCAGAAGAGTATCATTCATCTAATGGAATTTATTAAAAGAAAAAATCTGAAGTACAAATTCACAAAATCAAATCTAATAGATGATAATAGCCAATAAAAATATAAGAAAAAAGGGATTTTAACTTCAAATCCAAATCCTAAACAAACCAATTTTTTAAACTTGTAAGAATATCTACCATTACAAACTTGTAATCTAAACAAAATCATCTAAAATCCCAAAAAAATTTATACATAAAAAGCAAAACCAAACACTTCAACTCTCATTTCTCACCAAATTCGCCATTAATGAGGAGAGGATGTGGTGACTCGGCCACACATGAGGATATATAGAGAGGTAATCTTTAACAAAGAGAGAGATACTCACCAGCTGAGGTTGAGGGTTCAAATCCCTCCTTCCACTCCTAGCAGTACAGGCGAGATAGGAATCCCCCGCGTCAACTCACCACAGCGACCACAAAGCAGGTGCTAAACAATAGATTGGAAATCAGGGGTCGAACCAAGCTTCTAAACTGAAGGGTCAGCTGAAACTCCAATTGGAACTTAAACCGATGAAGAAAAAATCGTTGAAACACCAAGTTTTAGGGATTTCAAAGAGAGAGAGAATGAGAAGAAGAGAAGAAAAAATGATAGAGAATGTGACGGACTTTTGAGCTTCTAATTTCAAAGAGAGAGAGAATTAGAAGAAGAAAAGAAGAGAAGAAAAATGACAGACGGATCGAGTTTTGAGCTTCCCACGAAAATTTTGCGCCAATCGATTGGGGATTAGTGGGGTTTTTTTCTCTATAGCTGCGGAACCCACAATGCGCTGCTATATTACAATTTAAAAAATAAAATTTGAAAAAAAGAACCAACCAAAGAAATCGAAGCTTTTATTTTTTAAAATCGATTTTTTCTTTATAGTGGCGGATACAAATTTCCGCTGCTATAGTATATTTTAAATCGAATTTTTTATTTAAAAAAATTTGAATATTTATAGTGGCGGAATAATTAATCCGCTGCTATATGTTAATTTTAAAAAAATGATAAACAAAATTCACCACTAAATATAAGTTTTATTTAAAATTTTTGATTTTATAATGGCGGATAAAATCATCAGCTGCTATATTCTCGAAAAAATTGGATGTTTCTAGTGGCGGTTAAATTAATCCGCTGCGATATTATAATTTTATTTAAAAATTTTGATTTTTTATACTAGCGGATACAGTAATCCGCTACTAAATTCAATTTTCAATTTTTTTAAATTAAAGGTCTATAGTGGCGGATAAACTATCCGCTGCTATAGTTGAATTTAAAAAGTTTTTATTTAAAGATTTTGATTTTTATAGTGGCGGATAAAATAATCCGCCGCTCTATTCAATTTTAAAATTGTTTAATCGAAAAATCGAGAATGTTTCTAGTGGCGGAAAACCTTATCCGCTGCTATATGATAATTTGAAAAAACTTCCACGCCAGACCTCATCACTAAATATAAGTTATTATTAAAAAAAGTGATTTTATAGTGGCGGAAACTATAATCCGCAGCTAGATGAACCAGAACTGTATAAGTTATTATTTAAAAAAAGGGATTTTATAGTGGCGGACAATATAATCCGCAGCTATATGAACCAGAATTATTTTAAAAAAAGTGATTTTATAGTGGCGGACAATATAATCCGCAGCTATATGCACTGAACAAGTAAAGCGGGTGTATGGTAATCCCTATAACGGCGGGCGGATTTATCAGCTGCAAAAAATCCGATTTCTAGAGGCGGATAAAAGTATCCGCTGCAATAAACTCATCTATAGAGGCGGATAAAAATATCTGCTGTTAAAAACAGTCGCTGTAGACCAAAAATGTTGTAGTGTTCTCTGAATCCGATTTCTATCAATTTTTGTAGAAATCATTGGCATTTTAATTCTGATAAAAAAAATATTGGTTTGATTTATTGGAAGATGGTGAGAACTGAGAACAAATTCCCAACAAAATAAATAATTTTGATTCTGAGTCTCTGACCAAGATATTGGTGTGTGCTTGTTTTGAATATATTTGTCCTCTAATGCTTTATTATTCCAAAATTAAAATATTCTATTTTTTTGGACTCTGCTGCAAATCATACTTGTTTTACATTATATTTTAAATCACTCTAAAGTTTCTATTTTTATCTATTGAACTTCCTTGTTTGGTGGGTTTGTGTTCTTGTCAAGTAGTTCATTGGCCTACATGAGCTTTTGAATTCGCTTGAAAGTTTATCCAATAAGGTGTATTTATTGGTTTCCCCTTCTACATTGAGTTCCTCTAACCGGATGTTCTATTTTTTTCCCCTTTCGTTCAGTTTGCAAATTTAATTCGATGTGATTTGAAATTTGGTATGTTTTACTTGATTTGATTCAAATATGTAATTTGCACTTTTATCATTTTCGTTCCTACATATAGGTAAGGCCATATAAACTTGTGTTTAACTCTTCTTATTCTTATATAATAGATTTGATGCAAAGACAATGCTGGAGAAGCTAAGGAACCAACAGCTAGTATTTGTTGGTGATTCAATTATGAGTTTACCATTGGCTTGATTTCTTTGTGTAAACAAAAAAAAAAAATCCTTCACAAGTCAGGAAACTATAGCTTTTAGGGAGGACAAAGACTACATGATGAATGCTGAACTCTTGGGCAGCATAAGGATAAGAAACTCCAATTCAAATTTATCTCTTTTCAAATCTAGTCTTTATTCAAATCTCAATTAATAATACTACTATGTAACATGACCTATTCTATTATGGGAAACAGAGATCCATTACAAAGGTTTGGCTCAAATTGTGATCTCAACATTACAAAACATTAGAACACTCAGTTCAAACAATTTCAATAGTTGTTTACAATTATGATTAGGCTCATGTAAAATCCTAAACTCAAAAAATAGAAATCTAGCAAAAACTAAAACGAGAGAGCTTTTTTTGGCACCGCAACTTTTCCTTATTATTAGACATTCACTAATTTTCTTTACTTAAAACTAGGATTTAGGTTTGGAAAATCTAAGAGAATTTTGGGTTTGTCGAAAAAAAATTAGTCTTTATGTTTGAAAATCTAAGAGAGGAGTAGGGAGAATTCACGGATTATAATTTCTTTCTTTGAGTAAGTGAATTACTTTTATCTCATAGACGTAACCACTGCTAAACCACATAAACCTTGCTATGCAAAGTATTTTTTCTTTATAATTCATATTTCCTATTTTGTTTTTATCTCACATACATTGTATACTCAACTTTCATTTAAAGGCTCAATGGATGCATAGGTTGCATGATCAATCAAGCTTTGTGATTAGTTAACATGGTGTGCATAAACAATTTATGGTGCCCTGCATGGTTTGCAGGTTCCTTTCTTTCACTTGTATTACAATTGAATTATTTTTGACACTCACATTGAAAAACCAAACAAAGATGACTATTTCAGTATATGCCTTTCTTATTTGCTGTTTTAAGAATCAAATATCTTATCTTACAAAAAAGATTTTGGCATGTAATCTTGCAAACATTTAGCCAATTGTGTCGTTTCCATTTTACAACCAGAATAATTGAAATTCATCTGGCCCCATGAAGCATTGTTGATCAGCCTAAATTTTCTTATCGTAGGCTTCTAATCGGTGAGATGTTTTTTGTGCGCCAATTATTACATGAGACTTTAATTTCAGTTTCCTTCTTAGTTTCCCTCTTTTATGCACGGAAACAAATTCCTCATGTATCTTGGATAGATTATTTGTAGCTTAGGATTTCCATTTAACGCAAAATTCTTATTGGATTGATGAGAAGTGGGTACCTTGTTATCCATCACACGTTAATTGACCAGTAAAGAAAAAGAGCTTGATGTTATCCATTAAATTAGAGCTAGAAGACAAAAGTGGAGGTGTACTTTTGAAGTTCCATGTAACTGAGATCTCTCAATAAAATTAAAAATAATAATTTATGAGACGACATAAGATTGGCTATGCTTTGTTGGCATGATTTGTTCATCCGACAACAATGCTTTGGGATGAAGTTCAGATGAATATAATGATTTTAAGTTATTTCCTATTGTTATTAGTGTCCTTTTTGTGGGTATGTGAAATCACCTCGACCCATTTTCATTAAATAGTGGATAGGGGTCCGATTTATTAAATGGGGGACTTTAAAAGAAGGGAGTCGCCACCTAGTTTAGGTATAGGAACCATAAATAACTCCAAATGGATAATGGGTCGATCCACAGATCAAAGAGATGGGTAAGGGATCAGATTACGGGTTTCGGAAGGTGTTAGGCACCGAACCCGCCCGATCAATACGATCGGTCTCTACTACAATCCAAAAACATCATATGGTCAACATACAAAGACTACAGTCAAGGTCACAGTCCAATCATCATCATCAATTTATGTTGGATTTTCCAACCAAATCCTATGGCTGAAATTGTCCCAACTGCTACATGGTTATTCTTTGAATTCCACAAAATATGTAAGGGTTTGAAAAAGCCATATTTAGCTCCATGACCTGAGATCAATTAAGAACCTCCACCTGCAAGTATTCCTTAAACTGTCAAAAATAGAAAATCATGAGAATATTCTGAATAGGAAGCTTACAAATAGAAACCTGTCAAATTGGGACTTATAATATTTTCAAATTAGAAAAATAAAATTTCCTAAATCAGAATTCAAGAGATATATGCAGAGTTCCCAAATTAGAAATTTCTTAAAAAATGGAATATTCCCAAAATAGAAATTTTTCAAAAATCACAATTTTGAGTTAGAAACTTCTAAATTCATAAACTTTCTAAATACGAGATTGCAAAATCATCTAAATTAGAAAATTGATGAGGTATGAAATTCCTAAAATAGGAATTTATAAATATATTCCTTCCTTAAATAGACAATTATGCAATTTCTATATCAGAAAATTTCAAATATGAATTTTTCAATGGGATTACAAATAGGAGTTTTCAAATCAAGGAATTATGAATTTATGATGAATCCTCAAATTGGAAGTTAACAAAATAATAAAGAATCCCATATTCAACCAATTCTCAAAATAATCAAACGGACATGCATTCATGATTTTTGATCTTTCCAAAGCAACTATTGTTCAATGACATGCATGTTTATCAAGCCAAAGGATACATTAATCACATGGGAAAAATTTTAAAATTACACAAAGAGTTTGAATATCATCAAAAATCATGAAAACTTAATTCGAACATAGTGATCACGATATTAAGAAAAAATCCCCTAACCCTACTAACATGCAAAAAATAAAATAAAAGGTAACAAAATAAAAATAAACAAGATGGAGATATAAAATTAGTCTTCTAACCTATCAATATGCAAAAGAACAAATAAAACATAAAAAAGAATGCATAAAAAAATAAAAACTAAAAAATCTAATATTCTCCAAATCCAATTAATATGCAAAATAAATATAAAGAAACTAATCCTAACAATATGCAAAAACAAATAAAACCCGAAAAATGACTAAGAAAATTATCCTATCCTATCAATATGCAAAAAGAATAAAATAGAAAATGATACCCACGTGAAACAAACATGTAAAACACAAAAAAACATATAAAAAAAAAGGCATAAAAAAATATATATTCTACCAACTTTATCAATATGCAAAAAAATAATAATAATAATAATAATAATAATAAAAATAAATAGAAACATAAAAAATAAAAACATTCGCCTAACCCTATTGAAAAGCCAACAAATATGAACATAAAAAACCTAAAAATGCTTTTCTAATCCTATCAACATACGATAAATTATGCCCTACAAAAAAAGAAAACAAGAACGAAAATAAAAATGGACCAAAATAAACTTACCTAATAGAGAAAGATGACGAGTTGATTCCTTCAGGGAGGACTCAAAGCTTGTGAGTGTTCGCTGTTGCGGGGACACAAGGGAAGAAGGCAAAGAGAGAGAGGCCCTCTTATGAGTGCTGTAATGGCGAATCGAAGCGACTGGGCAGAATGTGATGTGGCAGCAACAAAATTGGCAGCAATGTGTGTGTCACAGGGATGTGAAGAGGCTGGGCAGCAAGGTGCAATGGGGATGTTGGTGATGTGCTAACGCATGAGGCGAAAGTTGATCGAGGGGTGGCTGGGCAAATGCCTGCAGCAGCCACCTTTTGCAAAGAAGGTTATTGTAGGTGATGAAGGCACTAAGGACGTTAGAGAAGAGGGCTGAAAAAGTGAATATGGGAGGGCATTGAAGATGCTGGCTGGGGAGTTTTTGGTTTAACAGAGAGAGAGAGAGGCTGTGGAATGCTGTAGAGGGGAGGACATGAAGGGAGGTGTTGTAGGAGCTGTAATGGAGGTGAGGGACGAAGTGAAGAGAGAAAAAATGGACTGCCGCTGCTGTTTCTATGAAACGTGGGTGAGGTTACTATGCTGTAGTGGAGCCATTGGAGGAGAAGACATCGGAGAAGAAGAACTCCAGCCGTTCAGCCTGTTTTCCCTTAGAGAGAGACGCTTGTGAGTGAAAATCTAAGGAGGAGGAGACGTCCTGAGAAGCTGTTTTGCAGCCCAAAGAGAAGTAGACGTGGAGAGGGTTGTGTTTAGCCGAAGAGGAGAACGGTGTTGAGGGCGTGGTCCAAGGAAGAGAGATGAAGGAGGAAGAGGAAAATCTGCCTTTTACGTTGGAGAAGAAGATGAAGCCCTCCTCCTTCACGTTGGAGAAGAAGTCATTTTTATAATAAAAAAACCTTCTAAATTTTTTAATTTCTCTTTCCTTTCTTTATTTTTTCAATTAACACATTTCTTTTTTGGGAGAGTGGTGGTGGGGTGATCCCCCGCTACTCGTAGCACGATGGTGGTTGAGTTACGATTAGTCGATTTAATTTTCATTTTGTCAATTGGTTAAAAAAAATTTATTTTGAGATTTTCTTTAGTTGATTACTTTTTTTTAATTTTAATTTTTATTAGTTGATTAGCTTTTGTTTTGGGTTAATTTGATTTTAATTTTTAGTTTGAATTTTAATTGGCCATTAGATTTTATTTGCTCGATTTGATTGGTTAAATGACATTTTTTAATTTATTGGTTGATTAATTAACTGAAAAAATTTATTGTATTTAATTTGTTGATTACATTTTATTTTTAATTTGGTCGATTATTTGATTTTAATTTTAATTGTTTAATTATTTAATTTTAATTATTTAATTTTGAATTTGATTTTAAGTTTTAATTGTTTAATTTTTAATTTGATTTTAATTTTTATTAAATTAGATTTTAAATTAGATTTTGATTTTTATTTTAATTTTCCTAAGGATCGAGGTCTCTAAGTTGAGTTTGGAGGCCGAGGGGCATTTCGGTCATTTTTATGACTTTTCCTAAATTTCTATGTTTTCGTCACTTTGGGTCCCGTTAGACTCGAAATCATGTTCTGAGTGCAATGGAGGTACTTTCGAAGTCTTTCGGAGGTCCAAAATTCATGAAGGGTATTTTCGTCATTTCGTCCATTTTTGTAGATTTTTATGAATTTTAATGTGAGATTTCGTTCAGTTTCAATGTGATTATTTCTAAGTTTCAAAGTCATATTTTCCTAACGTAACGAGGTCTCTAGGTTATTGAACTGTGTAGCGAACCTAAGTGTACGTACTTACTAAATCGGGTGTACCGTGTGGCGATCCTAAGCATGTGTGAATTTCTATGTTGAGTCGTAATGAGTAGGGGGATGAAAAAAGTGGAAACTGAGGGAATCAGGGATAGTACTCACAAGCCTTCGAGTTCTTTGCGATCATCATTAGGAATTCATGGTAATACGATGACAAACTGTCGAATTAGGCAAATGCAAAAATGGGGTGTCTACAGATGCCCCTCTTTGGCAGAGGATGGAAGCAAACTAGATGGCCAATCTATTGTGATAGATAGTGCAACATCCGAATGCCAAAGCAAGTGACAGCTCATTTTGCAACTTGATTCGGTAATTTGTCGAAATGTCCAGATCCTTAAGGGTAAGCTCTCCTTGGACTAAAAATGTCAAATCCTTGAATTTTGGGAAATTCTCCTTGACTGATGCAAATGCATTGCGAGTGCGTGTGTGTGCAATTGTGTAGTGATGATTTTGAAAAGTCGCATCTCTATTCAACGTATTGATGATGAGAGGATAACAAACTTATTGATAGAAAACTGCGTAATAAAATCTGAGCAAAACCTGAAGACATTATGAATTAACAATTGAGTAAAATTGAGTAAAATATGAGCATATATTGAGCATAACTGAGCATAAGGTCTAAGCGTACTCTGAGCATAATTTTAGCATAATCCGAGTAAAAGTTGAATATCTTACTCTACCTACTCGGGGTTAACGAGTAATGAACTATTTCTGGGAATTCTACTCTACTTACTCGGGGTGAAAGAGTAATGAACCTTTTCTGGGAGTTCTACTCTACCTACTCGGGGTGGAAGAGTAATGAACGATTTTCTGAGAGTTCTACTCTACCTACTCGGGGTGAAAAAGTAATGAACTGTTGTCTGAGAGTCCTACTCTACCTACTCAAGGTGGGAGAGTAATGAACTATTGTCTAGAAGTACTACTCTACCTACTTGGGGTGAAAGAGTAATCTAGGAGTTCTACTCTACCTACTCGGGGTGGAAGAGTAATGAACTGTTGTCTAAAAGTCCTACTCTACCTACTCGGGGTGGAAGAGTAATGAACTGTTTTCTGGGAGTTCTACTCTACCTACTCGGGGTGAAAGAGTAATGAACGATTTTCTGAGAGTCCTACTTTACCTACTCGGGGTGGAAGAGTAAAGAATGATTTTCTGAGAGTTCTACTCTACCTACTCGGGGTGAAAGAGTAATGAACTGTTGTCTGAGAGTTCTACTCTACCTACTCAGGGTGAAAGAGTAATGAACTGTTGTCTGGTAGTCCTACTCTACCTACTCGAGGTGGAAGAGTAATAAACTATTTTCTGGGGGTTCTACTCTACCTACTCGGGGTGAAAGAGTAATGAACGATTTTCTAAAAGTCCTACTCTACCTACTCGGGGTAAAAGAGTAATGAACGATTTTCTGAGAGTTCTACTCTACCTACTCGGGGTGAAAGAGTAAAGAACTTTTGTCTGGTAGTCCTACTCTACCTACTCGGGGTAGAAGAG
Organism: Akebia trifoliata; assembly: GCF_017979445.1. NCBI lineage: Eukaryota > Viridiplantae > Streptophyta > Magnoliopsida > Ranunculales > Lardizabalaceae > Akebia > Akebia trifoliata. The sequence continues at coordinate 21,523,243 of NC_141380.1, forward strand.
TAATGAATGATTTTCTAGGAGTTCTACTCTACCTACTCAGGGTGAAAGAGTAATAAACTGCTTATCTGGGCAAAACAATTAGGAGATTAACAACACTTTTTGAAAAAGTTGGATTTTGTGAAGGTCAAGTCACCATTTTAATTTTCTTTGAACCTCGGAGGTTTTCAAAAATTGCTATCAAGGGGGTACTTTTCAATTCAAAATTAACCTTATCCATTGGGATCGAAATTGATCAGGCTCCAGAACACAATGCCCTAGTTTGATAGGGAATGTTGCATTGGGGATAACTGAACATGGTTTGAGAACAAAAAATGCCCCTTGTGTAAGGGGGGAACTGCACTCTTTAGAAAAGAAAAATGTCCTTGTTATGAAAGTTTGAAATCTTTGATTACCGTAAGCGCAATAAAATTTTAACTTTTAATTTTGACTTTTTATATTGAAGACTTCGAGTCAGGCCCGAAGAAATTGGATTAAAATATTTCTTTTAGAAATTCATCACAGAATCTGTTCTTTCTCCCCATCGGTTCACTTAGGGACGTGAAGCTCTTCAGATTAATCGTAGACGAGACACTTGCATCCATTAAGTCTATATTTGATTTGAATTGGGTATTAATTGTACGATGATCAATTGTTCGCCCCGAAGTTGATGCAGCTTGGTCTTTCGATGTTTTGGCTTGGATTGCCTCTTAGATTCTCATCTAGAATGAGATTTTCCTTGATTGCTCTGATTTTTGCCTAAATCGCCCTTTCAGGTTTTCAATCTAGCGATCTTACCTTTTTTCTTCTATTTTTTTCTCTTTACTCTAATTGTTGCCAAGGTCGTTATTTCGGATTTTCAACCTTGCGAACTTGCCTTGATTTTTGTCTAAGTTGCCCTTTCAGGTTTTCAACTTAGCAGGCTTTATTTTCGCTTTTTCTTCCTTTTTAAACTTTTGGAATTACTGTCTGATCCCGCTTTGTTTCTCCTTCCTTGACTTTTTCGCACGGTACTTAGGAGGGCTTTCATAGGTAGGCTTAGGACTAGGCATAGAAGAAAGGAATTTTGAGGCTCAAAAATCCAAATGCCCCTTGTGTGGTATTTTTTTTTCTTTTTCTTTGAATTTTCTTCCCTATTTTGACAATATCTTTTTTAAATTTTTTTCTTTTTGGATTTTTCTTTGCGGAAAAATCTTTTTTTTTTTTTTGATGTGGTCGGGCCTAAAATAACTTCTCAGGTTGCCTACGTACCCCAATTGTTCTTAGGATCAGACCAAAACGTAGTTCGAATAAATTTCCTCCCCTAGGTTAGGTGATCGGGCTGAGAAAGAACAAATTTTTTTTTTGTTGAGAAAGGCTGCGAGGGACTGAAAAGGGAAATATTTAACTAAGTAACAGGAAAATCGGTTCGGCCAAAGAAGGCCTCCTTAAATGCAGTACCGCTTGATTTGGTCAAGGTTGATGGATTCTAGCATTTTGGCATCGTGATGATCTTTGAAGTTTGACAGCTTTTCCAAATAGTCTTATCTTGGTGACGGGATGACCTTCCTTGTTGGATTCATAATTTTTTTATTCGGTTGAAGGTAACAGCTTGATTTTGTTTAAAGGCTCAATCTTCAACTTGCATGTCCCGCATTTTCTCTTTCGTATCAAAATACAAATGATTGATTCATGGCGATAAATCAAATTCGCTTCTAACGATAGGTATTTTATTCGCACTTTAAGAAACGAACTTCCCATTTCAAACTTCATTTCATGCCACATAACATAACACCTTGAGTAGTCCATCTAGAAAATTGAGTCGAAGTTTGACATGTTGAAGGCGTGAACTATGATTTCTCTTGTCAATCTCAATGTGTCTAACACATTTGTGAAAGAAGTTTCAAGATTCTTATCAACTGCCTTAACAGTACTCCACTTTGGATTCCTTTCCATTTTTGAGAAATTCAGCAATGACGTGACTCGTCCTTTGATTATGTGATTCCGCTCTAGTTCGTAGGACAGGTACCCATTTCTTGTTGATCAACACCCAAGCTTACCCAACATATCCTCATAGGACCACGTAAACAAATCTTTTGAGTTTTCTGAATAAATTCATCATCTCCTCATGTTCCTTTGGGGATAAGTCAGTTTCGATTTGAATTTTTTGAGAATTATTTTTTTCGAGGTCAATGACTTTTGCTTCCTCTATTAGAGGTTGAATCTGACCTTTGTCTTCTTGTTCAAATAATTTGATTGATTCGGGAGGGGATTCCTTGTTAGAGGATCCTCTCCTAAAACAAGATTATTAGTTAACTCGTTAATGCGCTCGAGGTATTCAAAAATTCCTTTTATTCGATTAAATTCAGATGGGGTGATAGACACCATTGCAGACTCGACAAACTAACTTGACTCAGCAGAAATAAAATGCTAGACTGGATCTAACAAGAATTACGAAATAAATAATAAAAAACAAGACCCAAACTAAATCACATGACTCATGAAAAATTAAAAACAAGTACCCACAATGGGTTTGATTACAGACTCAGGACTCAGGACGTCGCTTTCAATCGATAAAATTGAAACGTAATAATCTTCAAGGAACAACTGGGCAATGTTAAGAGACTCTGTGGTAGTTTGCCAGTCTTGAACTTCTTCTTCAGATTCTTTGCCCTTTTCTAAATTTCCTTATTTAAACTTGATTCCCCTTTCTTGGTCAAGGTCGTATCGAGTTCAGATATTTTAAGATTTCCTTCTTCCCGAATCATATGTTCATATTCATTGCAATAGAGGGAGAAGTATTCATATTCTTGATCCAATAAGTAAGGATTTTCTTCTCTTAAGAAATTGGATTCTTCTAAGTCCATCTGTGTTGAAGCATACGTGATCAAAGTAGAGCTGTCACGATGAGGTGGGGACAAGTAATAGATTTCATCTGAAGTTAAGTTGAATGGTTCACAACCAGTAGTGAGAACTTCCATGGGAACTATCATTCCAATAAGGGGAGGGCTAGGTGATTTAGGATTGATTGGGTGGATGAGAAGAACTGGATCAACTAGGAGATGGGTGTTAGACACCATATCCAAGGTCTGAGGAGGTTGGTACATGGGTAAAGGATTGGTGGTAACATTTGACTGCGCAGGGGTAGGGATGGTAACTTTTTTGGCATCGATGAGGTCTTGAACAATATGACGAAAGGCAACACAATGATCAGTAAGGTGACCAGGATTTTGGTGAAACTCACAAAATGAGTTAGGATTGTGAGAAGCGGGGAGTGGACTTGGTAGAAGTCGAGGTTGAAGAGGTAATAAGCCCTTTACTTAATAATTTCTGAAAGACCACACTCAATGACATCCCAAGATTAGTAAATTTCCTGCGCGATCGAGGTTGACTAGAATTAGCCTGGTTAATAGGTGAGATAGTAGAATGAATGGGTGTAGCAGATGTATTGGATACATAAGCATGATTAATACTAGGCTTGGAATTGGGGAAATACTTTCTGAGCTTATTGTCTGAAGGGTTGGAAAGGACCCTGGAAGCGAAGGCATCCTCGATTTGGCTACCGGCTTGTAACAGGGACTCGAATGTGGGGAGGTATTGGGCGACTAAATGCTGAGCATATCCTTATGAAAGATTTTTCAATATGATCGCCACTTGTTCTTTCTCTGATGGTCTATCCCACATTTATGCAGCCTTAGATCTCCAACGGCTGATAAAATCAGCAAAATGTTTCTCCGTTCTTTTGCTTAGTTGACTCTAAATGCCTTCGAGAAGTTTCAACCTCGGTACTATACTTGTACTGGTGCCAAAAAAGCTTTGACATATTCTTCCATGTCCCGATTGCAGACGGATCTTAAGACATCAGCCATCGTAGTGCTGATCCCGATAGGGTACATTGGAATAATAAGGTCATATGTTCATCACTTAAGCCAAGAGTACGCATGTTAGTGACATATACTTTGAGGTGTGTCCTTGCACAACCTACCCCATTGATTTTTTCCATTTCTGGCATTACGAACTTTTCAGGCAAATGGATTCTAGGGATTTGATTTAAGGCCTCGATGCCTGCTGCGATTTCATCAATTCCTTTTATGCTTTTCAAAGCTATTTCCAACTGAGTCATTCTATTAGCCAGCACCGGATTTTAATTGAAGTGTTCTTCATTTCCATCAAGCTCGTAGACATCTTCTAGATTTCTAACAGTGCTTCCTTCTGGTCTTTTTCCCCTTTGATCATCAGGGGAATTTCTTGTCGATTCAGAGATCTGTTCTAACACTTCTACCTTATTTTTTATGTTGTTTATCCATTACAAAGACGGTCAAGATCTTATGAATTTCTGCAAGTTCAGACTCAGAGCCCATTTCTGATGGTTCACTTGGTGCTGATGTTCGCTCTAACCGACCCGACTCTCGACTCCAACTAGGTGGTAGACGCTGCTTAGGAGCAATGATATCCTGAAACCCCATCAATAGTGGATCATTTGTTACATTCTCGAGGACAGGTTTTAACAATTAGAACTAAAGGTCCCTCTTGATAGCTTTTATTAAATTAACCCCTTAGATTCAAAATCTCTAATCGATGAAACATTCCGAGTAAAGGATTACATGGAAATGATTTGCTGATTGATTAAGAATCTTAGAAAATTTTGAATCGTAATTAAGGATTGTACGACCTTCAAAAAGTAAGATCCAGATTGTATTAATCGATACATCCTTTAATAAGACTCTTTACTAATCTCGATCTTGTTGATTGTCAAATATTCAATCCATTGAATTAAATTGGCCAATAAAAAGTGATTGGGATTATGTATCCATTTGAGTTTGGGTCGCTTCGACCCAATAGATCTGAATATTCTACTTGAATCATTTCATGTAATATTTTTAAGCCAATTAGTCTAACTGGTCCACGTCTTGATCCATAAGATCCATTTACCAATTGGGCTAATTGGTTTAAGTTGACATTGATCGGTATGTCTCATCAATTATTTATTGGGTTGGACCGGTATTGCGGGTTCAATTTGAACGGTGTGGACCGGTCCACCCTCTTACCTTTTGGTTAAATTAAGTAAAGCAACCCGAGAGCACTCTTAGTCGATTCGAGTCGTGGCCTAGTGGGATCGCACTTAAGTTCAAGGTTATAAGCTTTCTATATGATTGAGGCTAGGTTAGGACAAAGCTTAGGTCATTTCAGCCCGAAACACCGATATACTATCCCAGTTTTACTTGGTCAAGTAGTACGTGGTGCTCCAGTTTGATATACCCGAAGGTACTATATTGAAGTTGTAGCGTTCACTGTCATCCCCTGTGTCCCGAAGGACCAGGTTAGCTTGGATCCGACTACAGGGTTTAGAGGAACATGTTATGATGCAAATATGAATATGCATGCTCGTGAGTGTGTGTAAAGGGACAAAGTGCGCCCGGGGCATTTTCGAGAATATCCATCCACACAAATCACATTCATCCCATCATCAAACCAATCACAATGAATATAATAATTGATTACATCCAATCATAACCCAATTAAATAAATGACAAAATCTAACCTAATCTGAGAGTCTCATTAAGTCAACTGGGTTGACTCGAGCAAACGGTCAACCTAAGGATAGTCTTGGATCGAGTCAAGTTTGACCCTAAAATCCCCAGTGGAGTCGCCACTGAAATCGCCTCAACCCATTTTCATTAAATAGTAGATAGGGGTCCGATTTATTAAATGGGGGACTTTAAAAGAAGGGAGTCGCCACCTAGTTTAGGTCTAGGAACCATAAATAACTCCAAATGGATAATGGGTCGATCCACGGATCAAAGAGATGGGTAAGGGATCAGATTACGGGTTTCGGAAGGTGTTAGGCACCGAACCCGCCCGATCAATACGATCGGTCTCTACTACAATCCAAAAACATCATATGGTCAACATACAAAGACTACAATCAAGGTCCCAGTCCAATCCTCATCATCAATTTATGTTGGGTTTTCCAACCAAATCCTATGGTTGAAATTGTCCCAACTGCTACATGGTTATTCTTTGAATTCCACAAAATATGTAAGGGTTTGAAAAAGCCCTATTTAGCTCCATGACCTGAGATTAATTAAGAAACTCCACCTGCAAATATTCCTTAAACTGTCCAAAATAGAAAATCATGAGAATATTTTGAATAGGAAGCTTACAAAGAAACCTGTCAAATTAGGACTTATAATATTTTCAAATTAGGAAAATAAAATTTCCTAAATCAAAATTCAAGAGATATATGCAGAGTTCCCAAATTAGAAATTTCTTAAAAAATGGAATATTCCCAAAATACAAATTTTCCAAAAATCACAATTTTTCCAAAAATCACAATTTTGAGTTAGAAACTTCTAAATTCATAAACTTTCTAAATACGAGATTGCAAAATCATCTAAATTAGAAATTGATGAGATATGAAATTCCTAAAATAGGAATTTATAAATATATTCCTTCTTTAAATAGACAATTATGCAATTTCTATATCAGAAAATTTCAAATATGAATTTTTCAATGGGATTACAAATAGGAGTTTTCAAATCAAGGAATTATGAATTTATGATGAATCCTCAAATTAGAAGTTAACAAAATGATAAAGAATCCCATATTCAACCAATTCTCAAAATAATCAAACGGACATGCATTCATGATTTTTGATCTTTCCAAAGCAACTATTGTTCAATGACATGCATGTTTATCAAGCCAAGGGATACATTAATCACATGGGAAAAATTTTAAAATTACACAAAGAGTTTGAATATCATCAAAACTCATGAAAACTTAATTCGAACATAGTGATCACGATATTAAGAAAAAATCCCCTAACCCTACTAACATGCAAAAAATAAAATAAAAGGTAACAAAATAAAAATAAACAAGATGGAGATATAAAATTATTCTTCTAACCTATCAATATGCAAAAGAACAAATAAAACATAAAAAGAATGCATAAAAAAATAAAAACTAAAAAATCTAATATTCTCCCAATCCAATTAATATGCAAAATAAATATAAAGAAACTAATCCTAACAATATGCAAAAATAAATAAAACCCGAAAAAATGCCTAAGAAAATTATCCTATCCTATCAATATGCAAAAAGAATAAAATAGAAAATGATACCCACGTGAAACAAACATGTAAAACACAAAAAAAAACATATAAAAAAAAAGGCATAAAAAAATATATATATATTCTACCAACTTTATCAATATGCAAAAAAATAATAATAATAATAATAAAAATAAAAATAAATAGAAACATAAAAAATAAAAACATTCTCCTAACCCTATTGAAAAGCCAACAAATATGAACATAGAAAACCTAAAAATGTTTTTCTAATCCTATCAACATACGATAAATTATGCCTTACAAAAAAAGAAAACAAGAACGAAAATAAAAATGGACCAAAATAAACTTACCTAATAGAGAAAGATGACAAGTTGATTCCTTCAGGGAGGACTCAAAGCTTGTGAGTGTTCGCTGTTGCAGGGACACAAGGGAAGAAGGCAGAGAGAGAGAGGCCCTCTTATGAGTGCTGTAACGGCGAATCGAAGCGACTGGGCAGAATGTGATGTGGCAGCAACAAAATTGGCAGCAATGTGTGTGTCACAGGGATATGAAGAGGCTGGGCAGCAAGGTGCAATGGGGATGTTGGTGATGTGCAAACGCATGAGGCGAAAGTTGATCGAGGGGTAGCTGGGCAGATGGCTGCAGCAGCCACCTTTTGCAAAGAAGGTTATTGTAGGTGATGAAGGCACAAAGGACGTTAGAGAAGAGGGCTGAAAAAGTGAATATGGGAGGGCATTGAAGATGCTGGCTAGGGAGGTTTTGGTTTAACAGAGAGAGAGAGAGGCTGTGGAATGCTGTAGAGGGGAGGACATGTAGGGAGGTGTTGTAGGAGTTGTAATGGAGGTGAGGGACTGCCGCTGCTGTTTCTATGAAACGTGGGTGAGGTTACTATGCTGTAGTGGAGCCATTGGAGGAGAAGACATGGGAGAAGAAGAACTCCAGCCGTTCAGCCTGTTTTCCCTTAGAGAGAGACGCTTGTGAGTGAAAATCTAAGGAGGAAGAGACGTCCTGAGAAGCTGTTTTGCAGTCCAAAGAGAAGAAGACGTAGAGAGGGTTGTGTTTAGCCGAAGAGGAGAGCGGTGTTGAGGGCGTGGTCAAAGGAAGAGAGACGAAGGAGGAAGAGGAAAATCTGCCTTTTACGTTGGAGAAGAAGATGAAGCCCTCCTCCTTCACGCTGGAGAAGAAGACATTTTTATAATAAAAAAATCTTCTAAATTTTTTAATTTCTCTTTCCTTTTTTATTTTTTCAATTAACACGTATTTCTTTTTTGGAAGAGTGGTGGTGGGGTGATCCCCCGCTACTCGTTGCACGATGGTGATTGAGTTACGATTAGTCGATTTAATTTTCATTTGTCGATTGATTTAAAAAAAATTTATTTTGAGATTTTCTTTGGTTAATTACTTTTTTTAATTTTAATTTTTATTAGTTGATTAGTTTTTTTTTTGGGTTAATTTGGTTTTAATTTTTAGTTTGAATTTTAATTGGCCATTAGATTTTATTTGCTCGATTTGATTGGTTAAATGACATTTTTTAATTTATTGGTTGATTAATTAACTGAAAAAAAATTTATTGGTTGATCGATTTTAAAAAAAATTTATTGTATTTAATTTGTTGATTACGTTTTAATTTTAATTTGGTCAATTATTTGATTTTAATTTTAATTGTTTAATTATTTAATTTTGAATTTGATTTTAATTTTTTAATTTTTAATTTGATTTTAAGTTTTAATTGTTTAATTTTTAATTTGATTTTAATTTTTATTAAATTAGATTTTAAATTGGATTTTTATTTTTATTTTAATTTTCCTAAGGATCAAGGTCTCTAAGTTGAGTTTGGAGGCCGAGGGGCATTTCGGTCATTTTTATGACTTTTCCTAAATTTCTCTGTTTTCGTCAGTTTGGGTCCCGTTAGACTCGAAATCATGTTCTGAGTGCAATGGAGGTACTTTCGAAATCTTTTGGAGGTCCGAAATTCCTTAAGGGTATTTTCGTCATTTTGTCAATTTTTACAGATTTTTACGAATTTTAACGTGAGATTTCTTTCAGTTTCAACGTGATTATTTCTAAATTTCAAAGTCATATTTTCCTTGCGTAACGAGGTCTCTAGGTTATTAAACTGTGTAGTGAACTTAAGCGTACGTACTTACTAAATCGGGTGTACCGTGTGGTGATCCTAAGCATGTGTGAATTTCTATGTTGAGTCGTAACGAGTAGGCGGATGAAAAAAGTGGAAACTGAGGGAATCAAGGACAGTACTCACAAGCCTTCGAGTTCTTTGCGATCATCATTAGGAATACACAGTAATCCGATGATGAACTGTCGAATTAGGCAGATGCAAAAATGGGGTGTCTACAGTATGTATGTGGGTACACCCTCCACACACCACTTAAGCACAAACCATGGACTTTATCTTCAATTTACTTGAGATGTTTTCATGTACCAGCCTTCAGGGATGAACATATGTTGTCTTCTTTCTGTGCCATGAGGCATGCTAGCAAATGTACCAACTAGTTGCTGTAATCATGTATCCTCAAGAGTGGGATTGAACCCATGACATCCATCACAAGAGGTTTGCCATAGCCATCTGACCTAGTTCTTCTAGCAGTCTTTTTTTAGTATTGAAAACTACCAACAAATGAGTTCAATTCATATATATTTATAGATAGATAGATAGATAGATAGATAGATAGATATAGATATAGATTTGTGCACATCCCATCTTTTTCCCCTATTAGTCAAGATTACAATTCATAATCTCTTATGAGGCACACCTTGATTGCATACTAGATTCCACCTTGATTGATTCGCTTTGAATAGACATCTCTGTTAGGAAGCCTAGTGGAGACATAATTCATATTTTATTGTAAATTGGTCAATTGGTTTTAACATTTTGATTTTAGCTCCATTGGATTTTACCAATAATAAAACTATGAAACTCCTTACCTTGCTGGATTTTACCAATAATAATACTATGAAACTCCCTACCTTCCTCTTTGGTTTTTGTTTTATATACTTTGGTAATTTTGGATTAATAGAATATCTCTTATACAGTATTTGTAGTTGCTATACTTTCTGAGGTATGCCTAGCAAACAATTTTTCTTGTATATTGGACAGTCAGAATCCCTTGATATACTTTTCTAGCGTTCATCCATGTCACCTAAACTATGGCCAAATCTAATATCTAGAAATAAACAATACAATATGCCTTTAACCTGCCTGTTAAAAGTATCCAATCAGATGACCTATGTAGGTCCTAGAACTTGTGAGGAGCCTCAAAGATTTCAAGAAATTTAACCCATTACAGATTTTAATAATTCATAACCAATTGAAATAAGAATAAATGTAAATTGTAATTAAAAAAAAAAAACAAAACCTCTGACTCTCTAAAATTTCAACATAATATAAGTCCTAATACAAGTTAATTTGGAAAATAAACATTTCTACTTATTTGATTTTTTTTTTATAGGTTAAGAAACCCAACTGGAATAGAAACTCTTTGCCTTCTCTCCAATCTATAAATGGATGTAATTGATGAATACATCCTTTAGTAATTCAATTTTATTTAATTTGTTGCTTCATATTTTTAGGGGTTTAATTATCATCAAATGTCCAAATTAAAGAAAAACGAGGTGCTCACAGCTCAAAGGGAACGAGAGATAAATCAGGTTAGTAACAAATCCTTAGCAAGCTTTCACTATTCCTTGATCGAAAAAAAGCCTAACGCTAATCTTTACTTGCTGCTAATCTTCACCTTCCCCATTCGCAATGGTTGTCTTCAATTGCAAGCGGAAAGAACACAAAAAAATGGGGGAGTGGTAATGTCTGTCATGGCATTGGTCTCCAGTTTGTTTATTATGAATTACATAATTTCCTTCTGTTAATACATTAATTACAAAAAACAAACTGTTGATTGTTTTGTTCTTGCTCACCTTTTCAGGGAATTCTTGGTGATGATGATCAAATATTCCTGTCTTTGGGAGAAATACCAATAAGTATGTCAGATATTTAGTTCATGGTCAACCTACCTAGGGGAATCTCTTTGTAGTAGTAAGTTAAAGCAATTTACCACTTTTCAAATGATTCATTGTATCATAATTTTTATCATTTGAGCGTAGTTTCAGTTTCTTATTTTATTTTTCTGACCAATATATATGAATTTAATGGGGAAAAAGTGGAAACCAACGACCACCATAGCAATTCATAAAGAAAACTGGTTACACCATAAATCATGGGATTGATGATCTATTTGTACCACTTGAATTTCTTTTGTAATGGGGTTTACTCAGTGCCTCAAAGGACATACCCGTCACACCCATTATGTGCTTTCAATGAACAAATATAACCTTTATTTATTTATTGTCAAATGCTTTAGATTGAAGGGAATTGTCTATGATAAATTAAACTTATAATAAAGATTTGATTAGTACATAAGAAAATCCTTATCTATGAGGTCCAATGGAGAATAATTAATACTTAAAATAAGCACATTAATACTTTTGTATAAGCATGTTCACAATCCTCTATGTTTTTATTAGTTAGATATATTAGTAACTTATTTATACATTAAAAATAAAAATAAAAAATAAAAGATACAGCTCGAATGTAGTACTTAATAGTTTCTTCATGCAAGATGTTAATGTTTTTCATTTTCACTTCTGCTCATAGGAAATAGAACGTTACTAATATTCATTTTCATGTTCTATATGGTGTTCTTTATTGTATATTTGTTTTCAATGTATGCAGGTTGGAGGACATAGGTTAAAAGTAATATATATATAAATGACCTATTGCAGCGGATATTAATATCCGCTGCTATATGTGTTATATTTTATTTTTTTTTAAAGGATCTATTGTAGCAGATATTCTTATTCGCTGTTATATGTCATATTTTATTTTTTTAAATAGACTTATTGCAGCGGATATTGATATCCATCGCTATATTTGTTATATTTTATTTTATTTTTTAAGTAACCTATTGCAGTAGATATTAATAACCGTTGTTATATGTGTTATATTTTTATTTTTTTTAGAATAACCTATTGCAGCGGATATTATTATCCACTGCTATATGTATTATATTATATTTGTTAAGAAAATGACCTATTTCAGCGGATATGAATATGTGCCGCTACAGGTATTACTTGCAACAACGAAACAAGTTATCCGCTACAACATTTAGCGACTGAGGCAACAACGTCGAATCTTAGATCTGTTGCTCATTCGTTGCAATAGCTTTTACTGATGGAAAAAGTACCTTGTAGCGACGAAAAAATCCATCACTGTAGATAAAAAATGTTGTAGTGACATCTTGTATCCATTCATTTTGATATTCAATCTCCTATAATAAAAGCTCAAAAATAATTCATATAATGAGAGATCTAGGCATATTCGTTATAGACATAACATTATGTGACCGATATTGAGAGATGAAATCATTTTTATTGACTTTGTAAGGTCGAAACAGAATTTAAGAAACTTATGAAGTAAAAAAACTCGCAAGAGAGGTTGTTTGTATGCATCGAGGGGATGATGCTTAAGCCTATATACAAATAAATCACAAGATAATATGAACCCAAACTATAGGATAGGAGATCTTAATATCTAGGTTCAATTAGAAAATAAGTTGCTAGAGTGATTTGTGGGGCATTACACCATCCCTAAGGCATAGTAGTACACATGTAATGTTGGATGACTTTATGACTCTTAATGTTTCTTATAGTAGAAGTCTAGTGCTGTATTATATGATATTAAATATTCTTGCTAAAAGTACCTATATGAGTATGGAAGTGGAGCTGCGTCATATGAGAATTTTGAATGATTTTTCAGAGTTCTCATGTAAACCTAGGAATGCTTATAACTGAGATGAACACAACTATAAGAACTATTATCTATGAGAGGATTTATGTGTTCCATTGTCTTGGTTTACACTATAAAATTGGACAATTCAAAAATGAAAGTTCACTAGATACCTAGCACACTTGATGAATTTACATGAAACAAAGATTCAAGTTCCAAAGACACTTTTACCATGCATGACTTTTACACTATAGTTCAATTTTTTTTTTCTCATTCGGGTTGTTATGATGAAAAAGCTAATTGCATGAGAAAAAACACGATTGTTTTATTCAATTTGGGAGCGACATTAATGAATTGAAGTCTAATGTTTCCCAAGTTTTGAGATCTGTGAAGGGGCCGTTATCCAGTTGCTCCACGAAATCAATTCATGGGTTGATATCTCATTGTTGGAAAAATATGGGATTCATCCCAATGTTTGAATGGAAATGAAATTGAAAGTGGTTTGTTTTTTAAGTTGTGACATAAATGCTTTAGTATCACATCGGATAGAAATAAGTAAAGAGAGTGCAATTCTTATATGGAAGGTCTAACATAGTGTAGTGAGTGTGAAAAAGATATGGGTAAAGCCCACATGTGCATGAGGCCCAGGTTCTAAAAGGTTTTGGTCTAAAAAACCGAAGTGTGTGTGCATGCATGTGATGCGCTCACAAGAAGGGTGCAAATTTTGGATTTATACCTCACGTAGGTGCGCGTAAAATTAAGGTCGACTTTTACTAAAATTTGCTTGCCTTTTACTTAAATTAATTTATCCACTGAGTCTCAACGATTTACAATTCATGACAGTTTTAAGAGACACAAGTGGTGGCTATTTTAACAGGGACGTCCTTAGAAAAGTGTTTTTTTCTAATAGTCACAATCAAAATACATTTTCTACAGACATGTGTGTCTGTTTTAATAGCCACTTGTAATGGACATCTTCACCACTCTCAGTGCTTGATTAGAGAAACACTTCTAATTCTATAAATTCTTATTTATTCTTCTTTTAGATCAATGAATTTTTGAAATTTTCTTGAATTGTGTCATCCAATTTAATTTAAAAAATTTCGTGAATCCTTTAGGGTACAATCACAGTACAAGTTCTATTTTACGTGTACACTTAGAGTGCTATCTTATACAAGTCTAAAGTATCGTATCTTGTGAGACAAACATCCAAAGACTGTTAGTACATTGTAGGGGCAAAATCTATCTTAAGGCTATTGTGTCCAATACAAATCTCGTTTTGCTCAAAATTAAAATTACATTTTTTTAATTTTTATAATTTCTTTTATTATTTTATTTCACATTCTTTTTTGTTTATTTTCTCTAATCTAATACAACAGATTTAATGCTCCTCCATTCAATGGTCTTTAGAGAAGAAAGGTAAAAAATAGGCTTTAGTTAAACAACGTAAGTTTGAGATCCAAAAATTCTAGAGAAAAATTCCACCCTAAGTCTTCCATTCTTTTTTTATTGGAAAATGATGGACTACCTTAGTTGGATGTTGTGTTCAACATTAAGCTGATCTGGCAGTGCATAGAGAACTGTTGATTTGTTAAGTTATATCTTGAGAAAATAAATCTTTGGTTATATGTTATCTGTGCGCTACCACATCAACTCAGTGTTGAATGCAGTGTGCAACAAAGGCAATGTATGAAAACTCTTTTTAATTCTATTCCACTTATTGGATATCTTTCCATTTTAAGATTACACAACACCATCAATTCACGGGCTTCTTGGTTGAAGTGTTGGTATACTAAGAAGAGATTGTTGAAGAGTTGGGATCTAGAACGAAGAAAAAAATTGCTCACAGAGCCCATAGAATTCTGGGATTCACCAATCACAAGAACCCACATGTATTGAATGGCATTTAGTCATGTACAAAAATATCCTTGTCAGTTACAAAATTACCCTTATATGCTTGACGCAACAAGAATTTAAAAGTCTGGAAGCAAAAAATGACTCATCTAGAATGGTGTCCCGTTCCAAAGCAAGGTCAAGTAGCATCCCATTTCATGCCACGTGGATCTTTTGGTGAACCACTGTCCGTATGGGTGCGGTCCATCCCTTGGTGAATCTACACACAAAATATCAGTTTGATTGGTGATGTACATCTATTTATGATAGCATTGTCATAAGAATGATTTCTAATCTTTGGATTTAAACTCTTCTTCAAGATCTTAGATCTAGTGGATACAAGTTATCAAACATTATGATTTTTGTACCTAGGTTCACTAAGGGATGGAGCACATCTCCATACAGTCATGGGTCCCCAAAAATTCCATGTGGCATAAGAATGGGGTTCCACCTGACCTTGGTAAGGAACTGGCTGGACACCATTCTGGATCCCCATTCTTGTTGAATCCCGGTAGTACTGACAAAAACTGGTCATTCATTATCAATTGAGTCGTGTTGGAGTAACATTAAAATTGATATCGATTCTCACATTGCTGATGTGAAGGTGCAGACATAGCCATAGATGCTTTTCCTTTGTATCTCGATGAAAAGCTTCTACAGTTCCTTACATACATCTACATCAGCAATGTGAGAATATATCGATGTCAATTTTAATCTTACTTCAGCATTTTCCTTATCAATTTCATTGCGAGCAGCACGTAATCACTTTGAGTCACGCCCTGACTAACGTATTACATGTCGCTGGGCCCACTTGGATTACCAAATAGGCATCAAACACAATAGTCCTGTAGATTTCATAAAAACAACTCAGATTCAACAGAAAAATAATTGAACTTGATCCAAGGAGTTGAAAATGAACGGCCACCGAACTCGTAAATGTAAAATAAAAATTCAACTGTAAAAAAAAAAAAAAACATTTAAAATATAAAATATTCTGAATTGTTAGAATTTATCATCTAACCATTTAGGACATCATGCAGACCACGATCCTCAATCCTCTATCGATCTAAAACTGATAAGCCTTTGTTGCATATTTACGTTTTCTTCCAATTTAGTATTGCAAATTGGGAAAGTCGAACTTCATAAAATCAAATTGTTAGCTAGATCTACTTCTTATCAATTAATTCTATGAGTAGTTGAAATTTTCTTGAATAATCCAAATTTACTGCATACGCCATTACTTCTTCCGACAGTATAAGTGTCTACTCCTTACCTTATGAGCTGCAATTCTGCTGTCACGTTAAAGTAGCAAAAATAAAAAATATCTTAAAAGGCACGCCTTTTAGTATCTTATCCATTCTATACTTCATAATCTGAGGAGGAAATTAAACCTTTAACCCCCGTCAAAGGGAGATATTTTTCTTCTCTTTCTTGACTGGTTGAATCCAAATTGGTCAAAGCTAACCATATCTCCTCTTCAAGATCATTCATGAACAAACCATCTTCTCTAAAGTCCATTTCTAATCCAGCACCACAACATAAGCTCTATTTATTTATTTATTAACTATTCTTCCATGGCTTCTCTCTCCATTGGAAATCCTTTCTACACCACCAAGAACAATTCAATTTCTCCTTATAGACGACAGATTTCAACAACCCAAATCAGTTTCTCTTGCCAAAGTCGCGAACCGATCAGCTTCTCGGATCCAAAGAATAAGAAAGAGAAGGAGAAGAATGAAAATGAGCAATTGTTTTGGAAACTTTATGTTGGTATAGAGAAGATGGGGAAGGGATTGAAGGACTGTTTGAGTCCAAAGGCTAAAGGTGATTGGAAGGATGTGATGTTGATGAGTTTATCTTTTGCTGTTTATATTTATATATCTCAGAAGATTGTCTGTGCTTACTGTGCTTGGATGTCAATGCTCAAACAACCTTGGTAAACCAGTCTTATCTTCTCTTTCTCTTTCTCTCTCTCTCTCTCTCTCTCTCTTCTTTTTCAGTTTGTATTCCAATAGTTTTCTATCTTTATGGTTTCTTACATTCTGTAATATAAAAACTTTTTTTTTCCTTGCTTAATGACCTCAACAAAGAAATTGCATGTTATTACCAGCTGTTTTGTTCATGTTTCGATGACAAAAAAATTTATGATTTGTCCAAGGCAGTGGACGGGATCAGGGTTTGGTGGTAAAAGATTTCTTATCTCCAACTAAACAAATTCGGATTCCGCAATTATTCGGTGTGGATTCAGTTTGGTTAGTTGATTTAAGTTCGGAAAGATTCCTAAAAAAAATATCAGAAAAAATTTGGAGATCATACAAATGATGTTTATAGGTTTCTTCCCAAAATTCATTATCTTCAACTTCCCAAAAAAATTTCTTTGTGATTATTGAGATTTGAAGGATAAAATGTTATCATATGCCAAAATGTTTAACCTCAGTGCATAAATCAAAGCTATCAACCCCATGTGGATTTGTTATTTCTGAATACTGATTTCTTTTTTGGCAAAGTGAGAAGAAGTTAGAACAAACCTTATATTTCGAAATTGAATGTAAAAGAAAATATTACCTAAAAAGAAATGGTTGAGGCGTGCACAAAGCACTGTCCTAAAACAAAATTCGCCCCTGCTACGGTACCACAGTCTATAGGCGTTCGTTCTACAGGATTCAACAACCCACGTATCTAAAAGGGTACTCTAAATTGGAACGTAACTTCGAACTCGACGATGTTGTGTGCTCTCACAACGAAATAATAATTTACTGATAATTCGAAAAAAAATACATAATAACAGAGAAAATCAAGTAGTTTAAATCGACTAAACAATTGATATAAATAAAAGAGAAAGTGACTGTTTAGAACAGTCACAAATTGGTTCCGAACAGGCTGCTACGGTACCACAGTCTGTAGGCGTTCGTTCTGCAGGATTCAACAACCCACGTATCCAAAAGGGTACTCTAAATTGGAACGTAACTTCGAACTCGACGATGTTGTGTGCTCTCACAACGAAATAATAATTTACTGATAATTCGAAAAAAAAAATACATAATAACAGAGAAAATCAAGTGGTTTAAATCGACTAATTAAGGTTTTCGGATCGGTGGATCCAAATTCCAATTAGAACCATGTGCGCGCGTGAGCCCGCCCACTACTTCTATCCACTTTAAAGCTATTAGAAGCACAACTACTTAAGAATTGCAAATCAATTCTTCTCCTAGTCGATGTGGGACTAATATTTCTCAAGGCAAAATCAAAACATTCAACTAAACATAAAGCAATAAAGTAAAAAGCATAAAGCATAAAGTAAAAAGCAAAAAGCAAAAAAGCAAACATGGGATTTAAATACCCTATGGGTAATTGATTTACCATATGGTTGCAATTACATGAATATTAAAGGGTTTTCTAATTCAACCCTCTAAATTCCAACAGGATTAACCTGACTTTTGGATGAGTTTCACCCAGATTTTAGAAGGGGCCTTGTGAAGATCTAATGGAGTTAAGGATGGAACTGAAAAAATCAAGTAGAACTAGGTAAGGAAACATAGAATAAGATATGGTTCACCCAAACTTGCCACATTTGTTGATAAAGTAGACAATATTGCCTTGTAAAAATCTATAAAAACGAAATTGGTCTCCAATAAAAGATATATAACATAGAGAACTTATACAAGTAATTGTAAGAATGTATTTCATTTTCATCGTTTCCTTCCCGCTCAATTTCTAGTCTAATTTAAGGTTGAAATGCAATTTAGATACTACAACGGTACCATAGAAGAAGATCTTGGTGTTCTCTCTCATTTGGATCCACCAATGGATCTTTGAAATGGTGTGGGATGTTTCTTTGGCTTGTTCTTTGGGACTTTCGAGGCAATCAATTCAAGGGACATTTAGAGGGAGACAGTAGCTGATTTCTTTCAACCTTTGTTCTCGTCACAAGGATAATGTATCAATAATCTAACCTCGCAAATGATAGGATAGTTCTTGAGTCTTCCTTGCAAAGTGTGAAGGAAGAACTTTTATTTTAATTCCAATGGATTTAACTCTATTGATTAGTTGGAAATAAAAGAAAAATAAAATAAAACAAACAAAAATTAAATTAAAAAAATGTCTCCAAATCACAATTCAATTACTGAGAAATCCTTGAGACAAAATTTTCAATAGATTAACAATAAAATGGGCAGTGCCTCCACCCACCAAAAAGAGTCTCTCTAAATCTCTACAAGACCCCCTATTTATAAGTTTACAGGGGAATTAGTTACAAAAATAAAAATTACAGAAGTGTCCCAAAACATAAAATTGTCTCTGCCAATCGTTCTACTACACTATATAGAGCGATCGGTTGATTGCTTAAAAGAGTGACCATTAATACTCTAAGAAGAGTGAATACCAATCGCTTTATATCTCTTTGTTGCTCTGAATCTCTCTATTCCTCACATGTACATCTTTTAATGGTAAAAAAAGAGTATTTTAAGAAACAAAATGTATGTGGGACAAAATCATTGTACAATAAAAAGTCCCTTGATGGGTAAACCACTAGAAAGAAGCTCAATGGTAAGTATCAGATAAAAAAATTTCAACATTTCTCCCCCAAAACCAATGTTGGTGCAAAAAGGGGTCCAATAGATGACAATCAGTCTAATCCAATCATGATTTGTCCATCTGAAGTGCATGATACAAAACTCACGGTGCCCAAACAAATCCCCAGAGGGAAATGGAACATTGAAAAACAAATATTCAAGTCCAAATGCCGAAAAGGAAGCTTAAAAGATTAGAAATCCTGAGAAAAGGTAAAAAAGTCAAACAAAATACAATCTTGTGGTGGTCATGGTGTTCAAACCAATGTTCTGGAAAAGTCTTGATCCAAGTCTAGTACAAAATGTAAGTCTAAATAAAAGGCTATGAGAGAAAGACCAATTAAATCTTTAACAAGCTTGATTAATACAGTTAACTAAAGATCTAGAAAATTTAAAAAATCCCAAGGAAAACATCCCAATCTGAAGACCCGGAAATTGTAGGTGTGATGGAATAGACCCGCCAGAGTGGAGCTCAAGGGTGGGCATCTGACTAGAATTTCGATAAAAGTGAAACCCCCTTGAGTAGAATTTGCAAAAACTTATGAGTAAAATCCAATCAACTCTACCCCTCACATAAAACTAAATAATATTTTATTCTACCTCGGGTTGAATCAACCATCCCCGTGTCTTCTCAGATAGAATGATCATGGGTCCTTTTTTTCATCTTTAAAATATAAGCCCTCTTGATGTTATCCCGCCAAAGAGCATTTCAAGGGGTAGCATTAAAATCAATAATTGAGTTATGTACTAAAATCAATGAACCTCTGAATGTTTTATCGGTATTGTGAATCAGAAGAAAAACAAAATCTTTGAGAACAACAGGCACTAAAGATGACACCACTGTTAGTTAAAGTACACAGTCAAGCAATAACACCAAGCATTAGTTCAATTGTTGAATGAAATGATCGAGTTGTTTGAATATGCCAAGAAGAAGAAAGATATCCATGAAAAAAATATTTGAACTCATCAAAATTTGTTACCCATTCTATCTGAATATTCTATCTTCTCGATTATTAGTTGTCACAATTCCAATTTGAACTAGAAGAAGTACAAAGTTTTTGGAAACAATAAGTCAACATACTCTAACATTAGCCCCAATTACAACATCAACTGTGAAATATGATGATCAAATTGGCAAAATGCACCCAAAAGATTGATGATAACCAAGATGTACTTCTAACCACATCAAGATTCTTCGCTTTGTCTTGGCCAGCTTTAACTAGCACCGAGGAATTGGATAGGTTTAGTCCTCTACTTGATGTTTGCAATAATCTTGGACTAATTTTCATTGCTCTCAATTGAAGTCATAGATGAAAATATTGTTCCATAATTCATAAATTTGAGGTTTCATGGTAAAATACCAATATGATTGCTTCTGCATCTAGCGTATTAGATAGCAAGATTTAAGAATAATCTCAAATCTGTGATTGTTCGAGTTGCTATGAGAACTCACCACTGGCTTGCCATTACGCTCTGAGTCACCTTTCCTTTCAACAAGGGACTATTCTTATCCCTACTTTTAGCAGGCTTCTGGTCGAGCGAGGTTTCCGCCTCCGTTTGTTCCATTTCAAACTTTCCGGGGCTTCTCCGTCTTTTGAATCCCGCTTCTATGGAAAGGAAATCCTGCTGAGGCCAAAAACACGGGTTTCATGATCTCCTCTCTTGCTTTGTTTGAAGCCTCTGTTGTTTGCTCCTCCGCTTGCTGGGCCTGGTGGGCCTACTCATAAGCAGCTGACTGGCCCTAGCGCACCACGACTGGCTTATTCTTCTCTTGCAGATCCTCTGCTGCTGGGCCTGGGCGCCTACTGATATCAAGTTACGTTCCATGACAGAACACTGATTGGGAGAGACCTGGAAAACTGAACCTCCAGAACATTCGGCTAAAGTGGCAACCTGGCTGGTCCATTGGTAGTCATCTTAAAATAATTCCATCCTGCAAAATTGATTATGCATCCTGCAATTATGCAGGATGAAATTATTATTGAAACTCTTCCGTTTTGACCCAATATGCAAAAATATGGGGTAAAACTAACAATATGATGGGAAATTTCATCAATTCTTTCATTGATGAAATTTATGTCTCGAATGTTGAAATCAACAGTGGTTTTAAGTCAATACTGTATTCTAATATCCATATTACAAATGGAGATTGAATAAATAGGACTTATTAAATGTGCCTCAATTTTATTTTTCAACATTTTGGAAAAATATGGGTATCAACAAGGTATAATCAATGTCTTGCAATTGCTATTGAGAGAATAAGGACTGTTTTCTTTTTTTTGGAATGAAAAAACAAGAAAAATAGGGATCAAGAGATAAGGTCCCCTAGTAAAGAAGATGAAAAAAAGATAAAGAGTTATCTTTTTGCAGCAATATTGCAGTCTCTAAAGGAAAATGTAAAAATATGGCTGATTTAAAAAAATTATGTTAGTACAACGCATTCTTGATGTTAAACGCTCATGCAAAAATCTTGAGCAAACCAATAATATTTGATAGCAGGGTTCCTACATTAGGACAAACATATTTATGCTTTATATCGTGAAAATTGATTGGGGTTAAGGCTAATGATACTTACTAATGCCACCATTACCAAAAGAATTGAAGTGAGCAGGACTTAATAAATCACACATTTTGCATGCCTCAATCTCACTCAATTATAAATTTTGGGGTTGTCAATCGGGAACAGTGATGCCTAGAGATTGCCACAAAAAAGGGTTATGACAAATTCTTCGCATGGAAACCCACCAATTCTTTTTGTTTTCGATTTTAGTAATTTTAGAAGTTTTGGATAAGTACTGTTGTTTTTCGCTTGAGTTAGGCCTAAAACTTGGTCATTTCCCTCATCGGGATGAGTATTGTTGTTTTTCACTTGAGTTAGGCCTAAAACTTGATTATTTTCTTATTCTGATTGTAATAGTATCTATAGCCTCTTTCAAACGAATAATTTTTTAGGAGTTCATTTTTGGTCATTACTTCCAAGGTTTTAATGGAACGTGATTTCACGAAACCATCGCCGAACTAAGGTAAAGCAATTTGCTCTACACCAATTCCAAAACCTATTACAAGAAATTAGTGAGGGAGTTTTATGCAACCGTTATTTCAGGCAATGTCGCCACTCCTTTGCTCACCATCGAGTTTCGAGGCATCACATTTGTCATTGGTTTTAAAGATATTGATCAATGTCTCGAAACACTGATTTTATACATACTTTTCATAGGCATTTATCTCAATTTTCGTCTTTATTTCATTAGATTAGGTAAATAAGTATGTTAAACTTTAAATTATCACATTTTATGTTATACAATGTTAATTAGGCTTAATTGTACAAATTAATTGTAAATATCATAAAACTGATTGTGTATGTTCATTGTATAGGTCAATGATCAATTCATCTAGATGAATACCACATCACTTAAGCAAGAGTGCACTACAATCAGAAAGTCAGATCAAGTAACTAACAAAAAATTGAGATCTAGAGGTCTCTAGAGAAATGCGATGCAGTCAAACCTCAATGTGGCACAGTCCACCTCGTTTGAATCGTCCTAAATTTTTTCCTGTTTGCTTTGCATGTGAGATTATACATAAGAGTGATGGGGGCTATTTTTGGATCCTTCAAAAACACCTCAAATCTATAAATAGATCATTTTCCCATTTAAGAAAGGGTTTTGGGTTTATTTACCGTTGTCATTGGGCTTTGGTCCATTCTTTTCTTCTCCTCCAATGCCTTGGCATTTTCTTTATAATTTTTATTTTGTAGCTAGGTTTTAATTCAACAACTTCTGTAATTTTTCAAGGAGATAGTGTATCTTAGTTACTATGAATATAAGTGTTGTTTCTTTTACTTCTTCTTGCATCCTTACCATGACTATAGGCTACACTCCCTCCATTAGTCAGAGGAGGAAGCCTAGGAGAAAATTTTAATTCTATGTTATTTTTTTATCCTTACATGTTCTTTATAATGTTTATAAGATTCACTTCAAGGTTTTATCTAACTCTATTGGATCAAAGTTTTAGTTGAATCTTTACACTTTATATCTTTAACTTAGATGTGTTATGCTTAGATAAGATTAAGATAAAACATGTTTAAACTAGATATTTGATGGTAGGGACTTTACACGTTAGTAAGTGAAGGAGTCCTAACTATAGTGTTTTCTCAAAAAGTTTCATACCATATCTCCAAATTTAAGGAGCTCACACCAAGCCTTTGTAGTTAAGTACAAAGAAAAATAAACTCAAATATAATTTTATGTGTTAATCCTAGGTTACTCTGATCACAAATGGGTGTTTTATCTTTTGTTTACTTAGTATAATTTTCTCTTCTATTGTTTTAATTTTTAGCAACATTTTACTCTCCATTTTATTTCACAAAAATACAAAAATATGTTTGAATTATAATTTAAATTAACTTAATTTCTTACTAACTTGGTAACATCCCCTCTTTCTCTTAGGTTCGATCCCTCACTTCCCACAAGATAAGGAAAATATAAATATTAATTTCTGATAAGATGACAATGATGACATTAGAATTTTGGCATCGTTGCTGGGGAAAGGTGTAGTTGTTCTAAGTTTGTTGAAGTTAATTTTTTATTTATTGTATTTTTTTTCTTTTTTTCTTTCATTTTTATTTTTGTTTTATGTTGATCCAATTTTTTTTCAAAGAATCCAAAAAAATTTGTATTCATTACAACCAGTGAGAAAATCCAAGATCTATGTGAACATTTTCGACATAGATCCCGAGATTTCAATGTGACGCAGTGTACTGTTCATTGTGCCACATTGAGTCGGAGAGTTGAGTCTTCAAATTTTGACATAACTCTTATTTTTGCTTATGAATTGTAATAGTAGGTTCAGTTTTTATTTTTTCTTTTTTGTTTTGTTCAATTTTAACACTCTGTTTCTTTTGTAGGTTGGAGAATTCTTGGATAAAAAGATCAAGTTCAATCCATTAGATCTAAGATTCATTCCATCTTACTGTGTTTTTTTTCTCTTTATATTTTAATTAGGTTTCTTTTCTATTTTAGATCCATTTGTATTACAAACGTTGTAAAACTTTCATTAGTTCATTAAATATCCAAGAAGGCTTGGATTGTAATAAACTAAGGAAAGACAACGGTTGCACGGTACCTTCACAACTCCTTAGGTTTACACATCAAATTTGAAGTTGGTGGCCTAAATCGACTCAACCCGTCTTCACCTTGTTTAGCAGCGGAGGTAAATTTGAAACACGCACACCTCTCATTGCTAGTAAGTTATTATTTGCCTTTGTTTATTATTTTTCAATTTGCACACACTTAGATTAGTTAATTAGGTTTAGTAAAAAGTACCCCTCTTATGGGGATGACACCATAAGATAAGGATTGGAAGTAATTACCAATTCCTTGCTTTAATTAGGAGAATCAACTCATTAGTTTTCCAATCAAACTAATTAAAATCCATTAGACTTGACAATAGGGTCCTTAAGCTTAATAAGAGAAATCCATTTCAAATTGCATTGATTGTGCTTCTTGATCATTTTTGACATCTAGTAAGATCTTGTCCTTTGAAGGGATAAACTCAATTTATTCTAAAAAGAAGACGACTTAAGAGTACTCCTTGCTTATGCATTGTGTGTCACCTCCAATCTAGAGATCTGAATGATCCGAACTTGATTTCATAGAACCTAATCGGAAGGCTAATTGCATCTTTTGTACCTAATTAGGAGTTGTCTAAAGTTAGACAATTTATCTATGTCTAGTATTTTATTTATTTTTATTGTTTGATCGACTGTGTGTTTTGAGTGCTTAATAGACATTTGAAGAGTGTAGTAGTCCAATCTCTTGATCTTCAATAGAGAATGGTTATGAGTATGTCATGTCGTACATATTAAGTAAGGTGAATAGTCTAAATGATAGAATCAATGCTATCCAGAAGTCACAGATTCACAACCCGCTCCATAGGTCTGAGAATATCATACGAGTAGATAGAGGAATACGATCCTTATGTGTCTTATGTGATAGTTATGATCACATAACCAAGTGTTGTCCAAACTTATCCATCATGAAGAATAGGTAGTCTCAACTCTTTCATGCGTACACTTGCTATTCGATGCCGACTCCTAACTCATTTAGTTAACCATATCATTCGAGAAGTTGGACCCCTCCAAATTTATCATATAGGTAGAACAAGTTCATTTAGAATAATTTTTTAGTAACTATACACACGACAACTCAATGATTCCTCTACAATCTCACTTAAACTTTCAACCATTCATAGAGCCTCAACTGGTGTATAATTGTCATACTTCAACTTTTCAACTACCAATCATATTAGAATCCATGATGATGGAGTTGTTAAATTAATAAGAACAACTCATTCAACAACAACAACAACAACAAAAGAATGCTCAAGCTTTAGCCCATATGGAGACCCAATTACAGTACCTAAAACTATCCTTAGAAGAAGAAGGGAAGTTTGATCAATTCGAAAATGAGGATATGCCAATCCTAAAAAATCCCCTACTCTTTTAAGGTACCTTTAGTGACCTATTTTAATTTTTTAAGGAATTCAATAATTTTTCATCCATAGTTGACAACCCACTTCCTTTTGAAGACAAAATAGACATCAATCATGTTACAGTATAGACCATAGGGAAGATGGAATTACAACTAGAGCAACAAGTTATCTCTTTAGAAGAAAGTGATTCGTTCCCATAAGAAATAATATTTGGAACAACCTCTCAAGGAAGAAGAAATTTACTTAAAGTTGTCTATCAATCAATTCTCAAAAAACAATCTTGTTTTAGAGGAAATGAGGATCAAGTTCGATCCTCTAATCACCACTAATAGTGAAACCTCCTTAGAAATCGATCAACACATGTGCTCCTCCCAATCTATAATTTCATAGAATTATAAGGATCCTATCGGTCCTATAATTTTTATCATCATAAGGAACACGGTAGTTGAACAATTTCTTAAAAATGTGAATTCTTTAAAAGACATAAGTCGGGTGTTGGGTATTTTACAACATAATTTCCATTCCGTTCGAACCATAGACAATTTTCTAACTTACATACGGGATGGAAAATCAATAGGTCCAACTGAAGACGTTAAACTTAGCACTGCTTGGGAGGCAACCCATATAATCCGAGTTAAGACCCTCAACTCCAATAAGTCTGGCTGAAGACATAAAACTTAACGCTATTAGGAGGTAACCTATATTTTATTTTTAGTAGTTATTTTGTCTTGCATGTTTATCCAATATAACCTAGGAACCATTTGCCTAGGTTATGAGTACAACACCTCTCGACTTCATACAACATATGTTGCAATAGTGTTGAATAGTATGTTGTCTCAGTTCAAAAACATTGTGTTGGTATCAACAAAACGGTAGGATTATTCTCAGGTGTTATCCAACATACTTCATTTCCTTTTATCAATTTCAATTCTGTACATGCATGTACATATTGAAATATTGAGGACAACATCATTTTTAAATTTGGGGGTATATGGGTCGAATTTTCACCTATCTTCTTTTATTTTCTTCCTCTATTCCAAAAATCATAAAAAATCAAAATTTTTAAAAATATTTTGATTGTAACTGTTGTATTTTGTTCAAGATCGTAGCTTGTATCTTTAAGCACTTGATTAAAAATATCAAATTAGTTTTTGGTTGGAAGCTTTGATCTGGAGTTTCCATTTGTATTTTTCTTAGATTAAAATTAGAGCGAATTTATCTTTTGTTTGTAGTCACTTCTAACAAGGTTACTAAGAGTCTAGGTTGAATTAAGTGAATTTTTTACCTTATTTCTACCTAGAGTATAAGGAAAAACTAGGTTTGATGAACTTTGACTTCTTTGTTCATTTGGTTGACTGGTTAAAAGAAAAATAAAACTAGTTGAATCTATCATGAATAGCAACCATTGAATTAGACTGGGTACCTTGAAAAGGGTTATCTGCTCTTCTTAGAAAAAGAGTGAAAAAAGAGTAGAAAAGAAAAAGAAAAAGAACAAGAAAAAAAAAAGATCTCTCGAAGCAAAAAAGAAAGAAAGATTTAAAGTTTATAAGTTTAAGATTTCAGTAGAGTGAAAACCATCAAATGTAAAAATGTGAGTAGATTGGAATATCACAAATAAAGCCTTTTAGAGGTACTAAAGTGAACATCCATACTTCTCACTACCCCAAATAGGATGCTAAGTTTTGAATTAAACCCTAAGTTAATCCAACTATTTTGGGTAGATTGAAGGTTTTTTCAAGCTCACTCTAAGAAATCGAATATCTAAAATTTCTAAATTAGAATTACTATTTCTTAAAGGTCAATTTAAGTCTAAGTTTTGTCATAAAGAAATAAGAGTTGGGACTCTAGACCAAGTATTACTTCCAAATAACTGACAAATCGTAAATAACCTGTGATTTTAAATATTAGTGTTGATTTTGACCATTATTACTTCAAAAGTTATTTCAAATTTTGTTGGTATATTCTCTGCAAATCCTTACGAGTCAAACTCGTATACTAGGGAGTAACCTAGTAGTTTAAGGGCTTGCTGTATTTGCGATACTTGCGAAAGTGGCAATTTTATTTTCTAAGGAACCAAAAAAAGATAAGTTTGAGGGTGTGATCAATGTCTCAAAACACTGATTTATTTACACTTTTTCTAGGCATTTATCTTGATTTATGTCCTTATTTTATTTAATTAGATAAATAAGTATGTTAAATCTCAAATTATCACATTTCATATTATACCGTATTAATTACGCTTAATTACACAAATTAATTGTAAATATCGAAAAACTCGTCACATGTGTTCACTGTACATTTCAATGATCAACTCACCCAAATGAATACCATATCACTTAAGCAAGAATACACTACAATCAGGAAGTCAGAGTAGGCAATCAGTCAAAAACTAAGATCTGGAGGTCTCTAGAGCAATGCGACGCAATCAAACCTCAATGTGGTACAGAATGTTGAATCCTTCAAGAATACCTCAAGTCTATAAATAGATCATTTTCCCAATTAGGAAAAGATCTTGGATTTCTTTGCCTTAGTCATTGGGCTTTATCCATTTTCTTCTCTCTTAATGCCCTCGATATTTTTTCAGTAATTTTCATTTTGTAGTTAGGTTTTAATTCAACAACTTCTGTAATTTCTCAAGGAAATAGTGTATCTTGGTTACCATGAATACAAGTGTTGTTTCTTTTACTTCTTCTTGTATCATTGCCATGACCATAGGCTAGACTCCCTTCATTAATGAAAAAAGAAGCCTAGGAGAAGGTTTTAATTATGAATTATTTCTTTATCCTTTCATGTCCTTTATAATGTTTGTAGGATTCACTTTAAGATTTTATCCAACTATAATGGATCAAAGCTTTAATTGAATTTATACACTTCATGTGCTTACTTAGATGTTTTATGCTTAGATAAGATCAAGATAAAACCTGCTTAAACTAAATATTTGATGGTAGGGACTTTACACATTAGTTAGTGAAGGAGTCTTAACTATAGTATTTCTCAAAAAGCTTCATGCCACATCTTTCAACTCAAGAAGCTCACACCAAGCCCTTGTAATTGAGTGCAAAGAAGGATAAACTCAAATACAGTTTTATGTGCTAATGCTAGGTTACTCTAATCACTAATGGGTGTTTTATCTTTTGTTTACTTAAATATAATTTCTTCTTCTATTGTTTTAATTGCAACAACATTTTACTCTCCATTTTGTTTCACAAAAATACAAAAACAGGTTT
The DNA here is from genome assembly GCF_017979445.1 of Akebia trifoliata. Lineage (NCBI taxonomy): Eukaryota > Viridiplantae > Streptophyta > Magnoliopsida > Ranunculales > Lardizabalaceae > Akebia > Akebia trifoliata. The sequence goes on from NC_141380.1 coordinate 21,552,245, forward strand.
GAATTATATCTTATATTAACTTCATTTCTTTTTAACTTGGTAACGTAACCTCTTTCTCTTGGGTTCAATCCCTCATTTGCCCACAAGTTAAGGAGAGTATAAATATTAATTTATGATGAAATGCTAACGACGACATCAGATATTATGACAATCTTAGGTATTACGAAAATCAAGGATGGAACTTGCCATATATGTCATCCATTTGAGTTTTTCGTTACTCGATTAGGCATCAATTCAAAATGCATTAGCAAAATGAATAGAAGATTACTACTCAAGAGCTTTCAAGCTAATCAATACCTTTGTTGGTTCTGGATGGGGTCGAATATCCTGGGGATGCAGAATAACACTTTGCCTTTGCAAAGCACATGTATATCATGCATGCGATCAAGACTAGGGATCTCACCTTTGCATGTCTCGTCTCATCTTAGAGACCCTAGTCGATGCCTGTGTCAAATCCAAGAAGGGGTGCTCACTCATTTTCCCACACTTGGTCTATTAGATTCTTGAGAGGCGGATGGGAATGTTGATGGCAATTTTAGCACCCCAGAGTGATATGATCTAACTTTTAGAATTCAAGGGTGCGTAATAAAATTAATATAAAGATAGTCTATTGCAAAAAGTTAAATCTATCTAAAACGAAATTAAATGAAGTAAAAACACAAAAATGGAATGAATGTTGGAGTTTTGATATTCTTTAGGTTTTTTCTCCAAAAAAAACTCGAACCTACAAAAAGAAATAAAAAGTCAAAAAATGAATAAAACAGAGAAAAAAAAATAGATGTTGATATTATAATTAGGAGGTTAAGAGAGAGTTGTTGTAAAAATTAGAGGATGAAAGTCCAAATTTTATTGTCACGCTGTGATGACTCACTACTATGCAGTGACATCAATACTTTTGGTCACCAAATTTTTACAATGACCTCCTTTTAAATCATTGATTGTATTGGAATTTATTTTTGATATTTTTTGAAATTTTTATTGGATCGACAAAAAATAAAAGTAGAAAGAAATGGAAAGAAATAAATTCACTCAAAATCAAAGCTACTACACATTTCCTAAGTAACAACACCAAAATTTTAATGGGACTATCATTGTCCTTCCCATAAAAGTTAATATTTATGCAAATTTCCTTGATTTGTGGAGAATATAAATGATCGAACCTAAAAGAAATTGACTAGAATCAAACAAAGAGTATGAAATCAAATCTAACCAAAATGTAAAATTTGTTTTTGTATTTTTGAAGTAACCAAAAGAAAATAAAACTTGTTGAAAATTAAACTAATAGAAATAAAAGTTAAACTAAAGACAATGGATGGAAATCACCATTAGAGAGAGGATCCACCTAGAGCAACTACCCTACCAAACTTAGTTTCTATTATCTTTTTTAACTCAATCCAAGGACTTAATGTTAGCTCCTTGGTTTAGGAGATTTAGCAAAGAAAAACTTAATTTAGAAAATCAAATGTAGAACTCCTTCACTCACTAAAGGGTGAAATTCCTACCACAAAACATCTAAAAAAGTATGAAATATCTTAATCTTATATAAGTATGATCCATCAACTCTAGCATTTATGATGTAGGAGTTCACTATAACCTTGATCCATAGGAGTTGGACAAGCTTAAAGTAAACTCATGAACATTAAAGTAAGATAAGAGAATTAAAATTAAATAATAGCAGAAAGTAACTAAGCTTCTCCTCTCTCCAATGGAAGGGAGATTAGCCTAAGGTTATTACAAGTGATATAGAAAGATAGATGAAGAAGAATAAGTCTTGATTCATTGAATAAACTCTCAATTATAAATTTACAAAATTTTAATAGAAAATCTAATATAAAAATAGAAAAATACATGAGAAAAGGCTAAGGGACTCAGGTTAAAGGAGGAGAAGCCTTCTCCTCATTGGAGAAGGGGTCTATTTATAGAAATTCGATGTTGTAATAGGATCTATTTTGAGTCACTATCACTAATGTGAATAAGATCATATGCAAAGCAAGACCTCAAAAAATTAGGGCGATCTATCTAAAATTTTCAACTACACCACATGACATCATCAATTTTTTGACCAAATTTTTAATGGATTGCGCCATTTGTCATCATGGTTATAATGCAAAATGGCTTTCTTGATTTTGGATTCATCTTCAATGATTTTCTCTTTAACCTACAAAATGAACACGCTCGAAATCAGGATTTTTTGACAAATGCAATTATTTATATGCAATTAAGCCTAATTAACATGGTAGTACATGTAACGTGACAATTTAAGGTTTAATATGATTATTTACTTAATATAACAAAATAAAAATGGAAACCGAGATAAATGCATGGGAAAAATGTCGATAAATCAGTGTTTTGAGGCATTAATCAAAGGTTTCATTAACATTCTTTTGTTTTGATTTTGAAGTAAAGCACAAAAGATTGGGAATATTTTGTAATTGACTCCTAGTCTCAATACCACTATCCAAATTTCTCATAACTTCAAGATTGGATGATTTTTTCTCTCTCTTACTAATCTTTGATTTTTTGAAAGTTTTTTTAGGTTCATCAATTTTTGTCTTAGTTTTTTGTAGTTCATCTTCTTCATGATCTTTCTTTTCATTTACTTTTGAATCACAAAAACTCCATTAATTGACTCCATGATAGTTAAAGTCATTTTATTGTAGACTCTATAAGTTTTGTTAGTCAAAGAGTATCCCATAAAGATTGTATCATCACTTGTAGCCTCAATTGTTTCTAGATTTTCTTTATCTCTTAATATATAACGATCACTTCTAATGACTCTAAAATATTTAATACTCAATTTTCTACTTACCCAAAGTTCATAGGCAATCATGATGGTTTTACGTCTAAGATAAACTCTATTGAGAATATAACAAGTAGTATTTACTATTTTTATCAAAAAATTCTTCGAAAGATTTTAATCATTTAAGATTACTGTTGACATTTCCTAAAGGGCTTTTTTCTTCCTTTCAGCTACTCCATTCTACTGAGAAGTCTAAGAGCTGAAAATTCATGTTTAATCACGTTGTCTTTAAAGTACTCTATAATTTTGGAATGATCAAATTATGTACCATGGTCACCCTGAATCTTAATCATTGTACTTTATTTTTCATTTTGCACCTTCGTACAAATTTTGTTGAATTCATCAAAGGTACGTGAATTTTATCTAAGGAAAACTATCCAACTGAATCTAAAAAAATCATCAACCATAATAAGACAGTACATTTTTCCACCAATACACTCTACCCTAGTTGGCCCAATGAGATCCATATGAATTAGTTCTAGGGGTCTAGAGGTGCTAAGGAATTTGCTTTTCTTATGGACTAATTTAGTTTGCTTACCTATCTAACAAGCTTTACACGGAGATTTTTGGGGTTTTTCTAACTTAGGTAAACCTCTAACCAATTCCTTTTTACCAAGCCTAGAGAAGTCCTTAAAGTTCCTGTAACCTAGTCTACGATGCTAAATTTCTGCATTTTCTACTTTATTCACATTCAATCATGTATTAGAGCTATTGTCTGTCACATAACAATTGTTAGTAGTTATAAGCCCTTTCATGATAACGTTTCCAGTATTAAGCATTCACAATTTCACACGCATTGCTAGAAAACTTAACAACATGATCTTTATCACATATTTAATAATACTTAAAAGATTATGATTCAATCCATTAACACATAGTACATTATCAATTTTAAATATGTTAGGACCTTGAACAATTCATTTTCCAATAATTTTAGCATAATTACCATCACCAAAAGTTACCCTACCATCATTGCAATCATTCAAAAAGCAAAATCAAAAATTATCTCCAGTTATAACTCTAGAGAAACCACTATTAAGATACCATTTAGAAGTTTCAGAAGCTTTAAAAGTAATTGGAACCACAAAACATTTTAAGTTCTCGTTTCGAATCCATTTGTTAGAAATAATCTTTTGTGATTCAATTCTTTGGGAAGTTTCAGCTTTTCTCATTTAGCCTTTGAATTTCTTCTTTTATGACTCATGATTTTTTATTCAATTCTTTGATACACTTACCTATCCTTCAAAAAAATTTCACTTTAAATTCTAAGATCATTTTTTTTATTTCTACATTCAAATTGCACATGAAATTTAATTTAAAATAATGAAAAATGATTATACTTTTAGTCATCGTTATGTGTTGAGAATAAATTGAGTTTTTTTTATTAGAGTAGATTGACTTTCTTGGCTGATTTCGTGCAATTTTTTCATTTTCTTTTACAAATATGGTTTTGGATGTGTATTATTTTGAACATATCCTAAACATCTTTTATCTCCAAATGAATTTTCCGTACAAAGTAACTTATCAAGTCTTTCAGAACTTTGAAAAAATTACACTACTTTTTGTTTGTTGGATTCAAGTCTTTTAATTTTAGCTTCAGCTTGAATGATTTCTTCATTTAGAGATTGGTTTAACTTTAAGAGTTCATTCATCTTTTTTTTTTCTTTTCAAAGTAATCCACAAAGTCTTAAATTTTCACCAATTCCATTACAACCAAATCTTAACCTTAAGTTTTCACTTGTTAGGTTTTGAAAATTAGAAATTTCAGAAGTTAACTTCGAGTTTTTATTAATCAAGTTTTTTATATCTAATTTTAGTTTTGTAATCATTTTAACTTTTTTTTATGTTTTTTTATATAACAAATCATAGGCTTCAATTATAAAGTTAGTATTGTCATCTTCTTCTTTAGCTATATTTTCAATAATATTAGATTCCTTATTTTCAGTAGCTAAATTCATTAAAGACCTTAAAGAAACTGGTTCTTGTTTTTCATTTAAGTACTCATACTCATTTGATGAGTCATCATTTCATTATCTCATGTGACTGTCATAGTCTTGTTTTTATTCTTCTTTCGAGTATTTGCACACTCCCTAGAGATGTGACCAAAGCCTTCGCAAGCATAACATTGAATATCTTCATTTATGTTATCTTTTTTGTTATCTCTCTTCTTAAACTTGTTGGATTTATTTTCAGATTTCTTAAAGACTTTTCTTTGTTTGATATTCTTTTTAGTTTTATAGAATATTTTAGTCATCAAAGCAACTTCTTCATATGATTCTTTTTCAATTTTAGAATCTTCTTGCTCTTTAAATGAATTATTTAAAGTTTTGAAAGTAATATTATTTTCTTACTCGTAGGATGATAATTTAATTCATATGTCTGCATAGATCCTACAAGTTCTTCTATCTTGATTTGATCAACATCTTTACTTTCCTCTATAGCATTGATATTAAGATAGAAATATTCAAGAAGTAACTTAAGGATTTTTTAAACTATTTTAGCATTTGGAATGGATTCTCCTAAACCTCACATAGATGTGACTACTTTATTTAATTTAGTGTATAAGCCCATAAAAGACACATTTTTCTCTATTTTCATAAACAAAATCCCCATACGCGGAGGAAAGAAACTCGATCTTATGATTCAACTACTTCCTTGACTAAAGCTACCATCTTAGCTCCAGCTTCAAAGTCAACTATATTGACTGCTGAAATGAGCTCTATTGTTTCATCTGGAAGTGTGGTATCCGCACCCGAGCATAAGGAGATTGGATACTAAAAGACCACTTGTAAAGCACATAACGCTATCTCCTTACACTTACACTTACAACATAGGGGGGTAAGGGGGGAGGTATGATTGAAAATCTTTTTGGCTTTACCACCCAGACCATCCTTTATCTTTGTTTCAAACTTCGTAGTTAACATTTGAAGTTCATTCATGAATAGATTCTAAAAGAACCCACACTTGTTTAGCAGATTCAGATGAAAAATAATGATGAAATTCATCAGGAGAAAAAGCACAATGTAAAACACTTAAAACTTTATAGCTGGCCTTATGCATTTCACATTCATCTATTTTACATTCCATTCTTCTCTTTTTAATGGGAGTAGAAACATCATTAATCACAGTTAGTGTCATAGGTTCACTTCATCTGTCTACCATAGCATTCCAAACATTTCATCAAGTGCATTAAAAAAAAATTCTCATTCTAACTTTTCAATGCGCATAATAAGAATCATCAAAATATGGTGGTCGAGAGACTAAACCACCTTCCCCTCCTATTGCCATACTCATTTTAAAATGATCACACCAGGGATGTTAAGCCCAATCGATGTAACATTGCTTTGATACAAATGGAAATTACTCTAATGAAAACCTAAAAGGAGGGGTGAATAGGTTTTAACAAATCTTTTACCAATTTTTTTTATTTTTCTTAAACAAGAAAAGATAGCATATAATCAACAATCAAATAAAATAAATCACGCGTGAATAAGTATTTAGAGACATTCAGACCATCTAGTGAGGCATAGTTTTATATTGGTCTAGTGACCTTGGTCCCTACTCCTCTCTCAAGAAGCTCATTACTTGAGCTTGTGTCTTTATTCAATGCTTTCGGGTTACAATAGCTTACAATGAATAACAAGCACGTGGTCGCGACATTTTTCTGGACTTTCACCGATCTCACTATAAGAAATCTCCACGAATCCTTTTTGAAGCAAGATACAACTGCAGGTTGTGAAGAATAAACCTCTATAAGGTAGATCTGAAAACTTTGCTCATAATCTCCTCTTTACAACAAAATCTCATAATAATAAATGAGGAGATGAAGATAATTCTCACAAAATGATTTCCTATGAAAAGAATTACAAGATGATAAAGGAGTAGCATACCTCAAAGATTTATCAGAGACGAGATAGATTGGTGAATTGCTGATTTTCTTAAAGAAGGCCCTCATTTAAAGGCAAGAGGTATGGTTTAGAGAAACCCTAACTGACTCAAATAAGGATCTATTCAAACATATTAGAAGACCTGCTCAAATGGAATAGGACTCATTCAAAATCCTCGCTCAAAAACGAAATGAGAATCTTTAAAAATTTGTTGAAAAAATATCACTCGTCGACTTAAGAAAGTTCAATCAACCGATCAAGAATTTTTGGGTTGACCCAATGATCAACCTTTGAAGAATAAAAAGATATGCAACTCTCATGTTCGGTCGACCCAAGAATTCCTCGATTGCCCCATGAAGAAAAGTTGGGTTGACTGACTCATCGTTCTAAGAAGAGAAACAAACATACCCACCTCTCGGGTCCAATCAATCGAGTGATCCTAGGTCACCCCAAGGAGGAAAATAGCTGGGTCGACCAATCGGTTGTCCCTTGAAGAGAAGCAAAAATATATGCTTCTCTCAGGTTCGGTTGCCCAAGCCTTATGAACACTCACACCCCCCCTTTACCTCTTTTTATTTTCTTCAACTTGAGGTGGTTAAGATTGATCCTCCATCTTCTTTTCCACTTATCTTGAGTTGGCTTGATCTCCAATAAATTTGACATTTTGTGACTTCAACCTTTGGACTTTGATATTCCCCAATTACATTGAATATTAATAAATACCGGGAAATGTCTAATCTAGTCTTGGATTTTGACAAACACACTTACAAAGTTCTTTATTGGTAATATATAAGAAAAACTCAAAAATGATAACCAAAGGAATCAATGAAAGCATCATTTTGTTCTCCCTCATTTGGATCCACCAATGGCTCTTTGAAATTCAAGGGACATTTAAAGGGAGACACTAGATGAGTTCTTTTACCCCTTTTTTCCATCACAATGATAATGGATTAAGGATTCAACCTCACAAATGATGAAGTAGTTCTTAAGTCTTCCTTGCATGTGTCAATGAAGAACTCCTATTCTAATTCTAATGGATTTAACTCCATTGACTTGTTGAAAATAAAAGAAAAGAAATAAATTAGAACTCACCAAAATAAAAAAAAAAATTTCAAATCACACTTAAATTAATGAGAAATCCTACAGATCTTCAAAGATGAACTACAAAATGGACAACACCTCCACCCACCAAAAAGAATCTCTCTAAACCTCTACAAGACACCCCATTTATAGGTTCATATGGGGAATTAGTTAAAAAAATAAAAATAACAAAAGTGTCCCATAACATAAATCTGCCTCTGTTAATCACTCTACATTGTATAAAACTGCCTCTGTTGATCACTCTACATTGTATAGAGCGATCAATTGATCACTTAAGAGAGCAACTAACAATTGCTCTACATCTCTTTGTTGCTCTGTTGGATTCAAAGTCTTGGATTAAGTAAAAAAATTGGATTTTTTTTTTTCAAAAAACCTTATCTATGAACAACCCCCTTAATAAAATTTGAAATCTCTAATTAGCACACATCTTGGAGTCCTCTTAGTAAAAGTTGGTACGGCAATAAAAGCTCTCTAAATGTATTAATTGGCATGCTATAATCAAAAGGTGGTATGATAACATAAACTCTCCGTTTTGTGGTTAAACGGATGAAAGCCGCTCATAATTTACAATAAAAAACAAAAACAAACAAATTACAAAAACGGTAAAATGGTTCATTGCAAACCATTCTTGATATGAATAGATAAACCACATAGAGTCTGTTCTTACACATCCTTCTTTGTCTCATATTGCAAGTTAGAATCAAGCTCTTCATACCTGCAATGCGGTTGCTGCCATCTCCTTGTAAGCTTTATGTTGGATGTGAAGACACTTCTCTCTAGGAGTGTGTCAGATTCAGATATCAGGAGTGCGTTATTTTCAGCTCTTGGACCGAAAATCCCCTTATAGAGCTCTTTTTGCTTCTCGTAAACTGCCTTGTCATGCTCAGCAAGTAAACGTAATTCTTTGGCAATTGCTTTGTCTTCGGGTGCATGTTTACGGGCCTTAAGAAAGTCATCCCTAGCAGCATCTGTTCGCCCAAGTTCTGCTCTGGCTTTTCCTCGTCTGAATAGTGCTTTGACATTGTTTTCATCGTCTATCAATACCTGAGAGCAAATCACACAACCTGATCGATCAACAGTTTCAAAGATAGCCAAATAAGAGTCCAATCCCATGTATCAAAACTCGTTGAGGCAGCTCAAAACTAGGCCATGTAGACTTTGACTCAACTGAATTTCCAGTTTACTGATCCCTAAAACTTGTTTGAAGCAACTCAGAAACTCGACCATGTCAATTTGAATGTGCACCTTGTCTTGATTAGAAATTTATCTCAAGTATGCGGTTATACATATCATGTTTTCTTGATAAACCAAAAATTATTATTATCTGATACTTATTTTGAATATTTAATAAATTTAATACATAGTGACTCGCCCAAGTCAACTAGGAACCATTTACTTGACTTGACTCGATGGACATTCGAGTCAAGATTTCGAGTTTTAAAACTATAGTCTAAAGAAATGGAAATCTGAATGAAGTTGGCACACATAAAAAAGAGCCAACAGAGTTTTTTAGATGTCAAAACAGCACCTAGGATTTTGAGACTTTAGAACTTGTGGATTGAATAATGCATTAAAAATTCCCATGCCAGGCTGATACACTAAATAATGGGGCAGAGTTTCTGTTTTTTTTTTTTTTTTTTCGTTTTTCATAGACATCAGAAGTTTAAAAAAAAAAAAAAGATCTTGGAGAAACTAAAATGTGCAATAAGATTAATTAAAAATGAAGAAAGGTTGGGAATGTGAGAATGAAAAGTACTCTGAAGCTGACACAAGGATTCCCTGGAGTAAAGATGAGAAGCTTGTGTAACTTTCTTTTTTTTTCTTTCTTATCCCTTTGGATAGATCTAAAGCATGAAACCAGGGTTTTGATCAGAAGCTTATGTAACAGAAATTAAAATGAACATAAAGGAACCAATTATGTTCATGAAATCAGAAACATACAATGTTGCAATGTGCAATGGCTTCTTCATAGCGCTTGAGCTTCAATAAACAAGCTGCCATGTTGAGGTGGCACGGGTTCTTCACAGCCAAGGCCTTCTGTCGATACTTCCCAGATAATTGGACCATGAAGTCTTTTCCCATGTATGAAATAGCCTAATATGAGGGAGAAACATTAGCACAACTTCCCTTGCAAACTCAGAACAACATTTTGAATGATCATAAAATAGGGAAAATTAAGATATAATTAGTCTCTAACCATTTCATATCGTTGCATTGCCTCCTCCAGCTTTTCATCCTTGAAAAAAGCATTCCCTTCCGTCTTTCTTTGATCTGCTTCTCCAATCCGTTCCTCCACGACTATATCACTCCGAGCTTTCCCCTAAAAATGTATCAGAAGTTTGTAGTCAGCATCTTAGAGATGCTGACACTAATAGGTTCAGAAGACAAATATATGGAACATTCGCACACACAAAAATTGCTAGAATTGTGGCTTAATCGAGGCATCATATTGGAGTATTAGATTACGTACTGTTGTATTAAGGTATCTAGTGAAACATCCATCATTATCTTGATGTAATTAGAATTATATTATGTAGTTGTAGTAGTTATGCTGCATTGTATTTCGGTATATCGAGATACACCGAATCATATTGATGTAGCTAGGGTAGTTAACTAACTTGTAGTCAATTTCTCTATTTAAATGGAATTCCACCAGAGGTTTGATCTGGGTTTTTCATTTAATCTTGTGTGTTTTCATGGTATCAGAGCCATGGACGGCACCGATCTTGCGATTAGGCCGGCCATGCTACTAGCTTCTAAACCAGGTCATCCAAATCAAACTTTCTTACGTATCATCTCTTATTTCTCACAGTTTCCTTTGTTTCTCATACCTATTTCTTTCACTTCAATACATCATCATTATCGAGGACCCACATAGTGCTGTTGGATCAAATCTCTTACTCAATCCAATCAACCAATGGTCCCACTACCATTAGGCTTTAGATCTCCATCTTCTTCTTGATCTTCAATTTTATTTTGTTAAATAAAAATATTTCCTTACCTCTGTGTCTTAATCTCTCCTTCAGTTCTTGTATTGGTTAGTTTTATCAATTCATAAATTGGTTTTCTTTCCTCTCTTTTATTTTCTTTGATGGGCAAACCGGTTTCTCAAACAAATTCCTCTCATTATTCTCATATTCTTCCAAAAAAGGCATATATTAAAAATAAAAAAAGATTGCACACAGGTGCAGTAATTTTGCTGGCCAAGTCAACTTCTTTTGGAATCTTCTGACCCACGTCTTGCATTCATGAAGCCGATAATGTTTGTGCTTGATAATTCCACCGTTGGTTAGAGGATCCTCACTCAAACCTTGTTAGCATTCTCAAGTTCAATGATCTCTCTCTCTCTCTCTCTCTCTCTCTCTCTCTCTCTCTCTCTCTCTCTCTCTCTCCCCATTGCAATAAAAAAGATATTTGCTAGCCCAATCACGAGGCCCAAAGCCCATTGGCTCAAGATGAGCCCAACCTCTTGTAAAGGCCCATAGAGGCCATTTGAGTTGAGTGTATGTAGTGCTCCTCGTCTATATCCCACATGGGCATATTGTCTACTCTCTCTCTCTCTCTCTCTCTCTCTCTCTCTCTCTCATAGAGGCAACAATCAAGATAAACTCTTCTTTTTAATCAATGACATGCAATTTGCATTCAAGATTCATCAACAAACAAGTGGTGATCTCTAAGGAGTATGATCAACTGTGATGTAGTTAGGGTAGTAGCTAAGTAACTAACTTGTACTCAGTTTCTCTATTTAAATGGAATTCCACCAGATGTCAATTTGATCTGAGTTTTTCATTTAATCTTGGTGTTTTCACATCGGCATCACAAAATATTATAGTTGAGGAAATCATTGTAGATTCTTAGGGGTTTGGGAGACTTACTTCTTCTTTGGGTTCATCGAAACCAATAAGTTTAACCTCATATAAGAGATTCGCCATAGGTGGAACACATGAGCTTCCTTCTTTACCATAGCCCAACTCCCAGCCCACATGCAACAGGGCACATTCACCAGCCTTCATGCTCGAGACACCAATACCCAATCCCGTCATCTCCTTTTTCTCTGTCATGAAATAAGAATAATGATTATTTCATTTTGTTTTCTAACAGCCAAGGAAAATCAATAATCAGTAGGATAATGGAAATATAGAAACAATGCGGCGAAAACATGAATAACTAGTCGTACTATAATAAAAGAGAGCCTCTATTGCCACACCAACTTTTGCTAACACCACCCCAAGATGAGTGCTGATTCTTTGGTGATTTACATATGAATTGGGGTGCTGTTAGCAAAAGTTGGCGTGCTAGTAGAATCTCTCTAATAAAAACCAGATAAATGCTAAGAGGACCAGAAATAAGGTTGTCCTTTTCATTTGAAGTGCATTTTATTTACCTCTAACTGAGCTTTTTTTAAATTATTATCATAATTCTTTTTTGAAGGTTTCACTGTAATCATGTTCAAGATTAGGGGTAATTTTTCGCAGAATTAAAAGGTATGTATCAACTTTTACAAATGATGATGTGAGACCATTCAAACAAAAACTGGTTAACAAAGGTCCACGATTCTTTTTTCCTGCAACTAACATCATCTGCTTTCAAATAAAAATCTAGGGCAAATAATCAAAATCCTTGTATGGAGTTCAGGATCTTTGAATCAAAATTGATTCAAACATCATGTTAGTCCTCGTTTCCATATGGTAGCACATTTTATCAACTGGTTTTGGTTCTTCTTTTGTTCTTTGTTTTTTATTTATTTAGTTATTTATTTATTTATTTATTTTTATTTATTTAATTAAAGGATTTTATCAAAATTAGATGAAAGAAGATTAAAAGCTTATTGGTCACAAAAAAAAAAAAAAAAAACTACCCAGATAACCAGCAAAAAACTAAAAGATAATAATGAAGAATTGAGTACATTTACCCATCTCCCCTTACAGCCGTATCCCAACTAAAAATAAAATCCTCGAAAAAAGGCCTCTAACTCTCAAAATATCTTTAGACCATAAGAAAGGCTTTATATTTAAAACAATGAATTGTGTGCCATCCTATTTCCTTCAAAAACCCTTTTGTTTACTCTCCGTTTAGAGACCCCAGCAAATGGCAAATGGTAACAATATCCAAATTAATCACTCTAGTGAAAAGGCCTATTAAAGTAACCTTCTGGTGGAAAAGGCCTGTTAAAGTAAATTCCCTCCAATGGTAAAATCTCCAATTTCTTTTTTCAACTTTCCTGATCAGTGCTTTTTTTCTTTCCTTTTCTTTTCTTCTTGATTGACAGTAAAGGAAGAACTGTAAGAAAGGTTAAGGAAAGATAGTGCGTGCACAATTATTGTCTTTAAATGCCTCCTTATGCATTGGGCGTTCCTTGTCATTGGGAACTTGCAGTGAGTCTATAAAACATAATAAAAAATTTATAATTCCTTCACTATATCCCTTATATGATGATATTGGTTTTTCCAAGGATAGTCCGCCTCCTTCCCTCCTAAAATGCTGCAGGACAAATCCCATAAACAGCAAGAAAAAAAAATGGATACATAAAAGCAACATAACAAACAAATAGGAAGATAAACACCTAATTTCGATTACAGAGAAAACTAGCAAAATATGGGTTAAGCAACCTTATCATAGTCACCAAAGTCTCTGACTTAATGAAAAAGTCGTGATTAAATCATGACTTTTTTAATAATACGTGACTTTTATGAAATTCACAATTAAATCACGAATAATGCGAAAATAATGAGGATGCAAATGAGAATGACACTGATTTGTTAAGGAATCCTAATTCAGACTCATAATTGTCAACTTTTTTTATATTTTGAATAATATAAACCTTGAATATGTTGTGGATTTGTGGATCTGTGGTTACTTGTTTGTGGATGCATAATGATATCAATATGGGAATTGCTGATTTATCATTCTAGTTTAATATGGAACTTAATGATATAATATAAGAATGCCCACTAGTAGGAATAATTACATAGCCCTAACCAAGCACGATTTTTTCCCATCTTTTTTCCAATGTTTCCCGATTTTACCGGATTTTTCCTTTGCCGACTTATTCCCGAACCCCAACTTGGTGACTATGACCTTAATAAGTCCAAGTATATATCAACTTCCAATAACAGTATAGAGATGAACATCAAACTTCAGTTTGCCTATAATATTAAGACCAAGGGATTCAAAAACAAAAATAAAATAAAAATAAATGGAAAATAGGGAGAGAATCATGAAAATTGGATTATATGTGAAACCTAGATCTCCTTCAATATGCAGCAAAAATCAGACCTCAGGCAAGGGCAGCAGAGACTAAAGGGAAACTCAACAACTCTCATCACATATGTGAACTCAATGATAGCTATTATAGTTTATGTATTCGTTTAAGGCCTCCTTTTTGTTTAAGTGAACAAGTAGGGCCCACTGAATTGTAAATGGATAGAGGATATCTAAGGTCATGGTTCAAACATCGTTTCATCTAGAGATGCCTACGGTGAGATGTCGCAGTCTCAGGAGTGATCAGAATGAGAGATTAAAAGTTTGTCTTGGTTGCTCGAGTTTATCTCGGTTGTCTCAGTCAAGATGTCTTTTTTTTTTCAACTGACCAAGACATACCTCAAGATCAAGAATTTAAAGAATGATTCTGGTAGCTCAACTAGGTGCTACTCGAGGTTGAGAAATTGGATGGCTCCATTGACTCAGATCTGAAGGAACCTCGGACAAGATTCCACAAATTGACCATTCTCATAAATGGCTTGACACTAGCACAAAAAGCTCGAATTGATGGGTGCAGATTGATGTCATCCGCGATGAGGACTCCATAATTCCATGGAGGAGGAACAATAGTATGAAGCTACTGTGGCAGGGGCTCTAGAGATTGGATCAGTTCATGGTTACTATAGGCACCAAAATTTTGAGGAGACCTTTACAAATTTATAAATAAAAATCCCTAATTTTATTAATGGGCCTCAAATCCAAGTTGAGTCCATTAAATGGGAATGTGCCTCTTACAGGCCTGGGTTTTGAGTTTTCGCAGATAAAACCCATGATCTAAATAAAAATCAAGTGATCCACACATTAAATATTGAACCCTACACCCAAACAAATGAGATCGGCCCAATAATGATCCATAAAATCCTTAAAATTGGATTTGGACAAATTTAGCCCTTTAAACAAATTAAACCTCTTTAAGTTGGGGTATAATTGGAAAGTTAAATTACCTTTAAGTTTATAAATACAATAGCCCCTCTTATTGAGAGGGGATCGGGATCACTTTCTCTCAGAAGACAAAAGCTCTCCCTCTAGAGAAGAAGAAGCACTCAAGCCCTCCTCCAAAGATAAAGCAAAAGTTCTTCAAAGATCTGGACTCCGATTAAAGAGAAGATCAAGCATAAAGCCCTTCTCCGGAAGCCAAGGAAACCTTCTCAGCCGATAAAGCGCAAAGCCCGGAGAGAAGAAAATCTACAGAAACCTCTACAGAAGATCAAGTACGCAGCAAAGCCATTACCCAAACAACTTTCTCAACCGATAAAGCGCGAAGTCCGGAGAGAAGAAAAGCTACATACATCATCTTCATCTATTTTGTATTTGACTGTTAATCAAAGGAAACACTGAGATCTGTATCTACTTTTCATCAAAAATCAATAAAAGCATTTGCGATCATATTTCACAAATCTTGAGGTAGATCTGTTGAAATTTATTGTCGACAAATTTCTTGCACATCTCAACCTCTCATCTTTCAGTAAACTACAAAAGATCAACCAAAGCATCGATGCAATCTCGCAATGTCAACACTGTCGCATCAGCTACTACTGAGAAAGGTAAGAAAATCAATTCTTCAAACCTTGAATCTACCAAGGTTATCAATCGCGATCATCATATAACGCGAACAATGACGAAAACTAGTGGATCCAAGCTAATGGAGCCTCTTCAACATCACTCCAAGAAACGTGCCACAAAAACGGCATTCACAATAAAGGCATCGTGGGCGAACGTTGTAGAAAATGACTTGTCAGATTCTGGATCTGATTCGAAGTCAAGCGAGGGATCGTCTAGATCTCTATCAATCACTTCTCCGTCACAAACTCACACCTCTATCAGAGCAGTGATGACAGCTGAAGTGCTAACAAAGGAGGAACAAGTTGCTCAGATGGCACACCATCAACAAATTAACAAAGGCAATGGAGGACAAAGACATCCAGATTGCAACCCTTGTTAGTTGTTTGGAGCATAAAGACAAGGAGAATAAATCGAGCGCTGGACCTTCGCATCCTCCAGGATTCACTCCTGAAGTGTATACGACTCCGCGTCAAGAAGAACGAGAAGACTATGCTGGCTCACGTAAAGCTACGCGAGACCCACCACAGGGGTTTGTTGCCTCACTTTCTGTTCAACAGCTACAAGCAATGATTACGGACACCATTCGTGCTCAGTATGGGGGCATGCCAGAGTCCTCATTAGTCTATTCCAAACCCTACACTCAACGCATCGAACAAATGCGTCTTCCAGCGGGATATCAGCCACCAAAATTTCAACAATTCGAAGGAAAAGGCAATCCAAAGCAGCATATTACTCATTTCATCGAAACTTGCAACAATGCCGGTACATTCGGTGACTTCATGGTGAAACAATTCGTTCGCTCCCTACGCGGCAATACGTTCAATTGGTACACCGACTTGGAACCCAACTCAATAGATTCTTGGGATCAACTTGAAAGAGTGTTCCTCGGCCGCTTCTACAGCACTAGAAGAACAGTGAGTATGGTAGAGCTTGCTGCCGTCAAACAAAGGAAGGATGAACCAGTCATCAAGTACATAGAGCGCTAGAAAAATCTTTCCCTCAACTGCATGGATCGACTTTCTCAATCTTCTACTATCGAGATGTGTGTTCAAGGAATGCACTGGCAACTCCTTTACATCTTGAAAGGAATTAAACCACATATTTTTTAAGAGCTAGCTACTCAAGCCCACGACATGGAGCAAAGTATAGCTGTGCATCAGACTCTACGACCAAGTGAGTCTCGAAAGCAAGAGAAGAAGGATGGCAAGTCCTTCAAAGCTAAAGAAGTCTTGTCTACCACCACCAACAAACCTGTCAAGATCACAGGTAAAAGAAGAGAAGATCAACCAAGAGCTGATTCAACACAAGAAAAAAGAAAAACTTGGAAAACTCTCAAAGAGCTTGAGGCAAAAGAGTACCCTTTTCCTAATGCTGACGTCTTGGGCATGTTCGAAGAGCTGCTGAAATTAAAGCTCATTGAATTTCCAGTGCCCAAACGACCCGAGGAAGCAGGTCACGACAATGATCCAAAGTATTGTCGCTATCATAGGGTAATTAGTCACCCGATTGAAAAATGCTTCGTCTTCAAGGAGAAAATTATGGATTTAGCACGTCAAGGGAAATTGAACTTGAATGTGTTGAAAATGTTGCTACTTCCAACATGACCTCTTGTCACTTTTGGATCTTTTGATCCAATATTCTTAGCAAATCAGTATGCAACACAGACTCCATCTCCCCAAACACAAAAGTTCTACTTCAACCACCCCAACTCATGTTCGACATTGAAAAGGCCCATCCCACGTCGGGGGCTACGCCAAATCAAAGAAAGATCATCACATTTCCCACTCCACCTCAACAAAGACCACAATCTCATTTGACTTCAAATTCAAAGTCAAACATCTCAAAGTCTGCTTCAGTAGATGACGAGGGGTGGACGGTTGTTGCTCGTCGAAAAAGACGTTTTACACATGTGCCGACTCCTCCAACTCCAAAGCCAAAGAGAAAGCGAAGAAAGTCAAAACCAAGTACAGGATCAAAGAAACGAAAGAGAGCAACAAAGAAGAAGGCTTTCCGAGTTCCGCCCACAGACCCCAAAGACATCCTTCAGCAATCTCCCCGTGTGCCGATTACTCTTCTAGAATTCTTACCCAAGAAGCTCTTGAAGGAAATCTGCACGGTTTCATGTCATCTAGTGGAAGCGTAAGTGCTAGAAGATGATATTGATGATAGGTCCAATAATTGAGATCAACGACTTGAGAAAGACAATAGCGCCTCGAAAATAGAAGATTCGCAGGTTGACTTGGATTTCTCCAGTGAATTCCAAAAAGTTCAGCTTACTTAAAAGCAAAGCTCAACTGAATCAAAACAAAAAGTTCAACCTGACATAAATCCACAACAAGACAGTATGTGCATGGCCACAATTACCTTCACTGATGAGGATCTCCAATTGGAGTCTCGACCTCACAATAGGCCTCTTTACGTCACAAGTTATGTGAGGGAGAATAAAGTTCAAAGAATTTCTTGGATTGTGATTCTGCGGTCAACATTATGCCAATTCGTACCATGAAACAAGTTGGGATCTCGTCGAATCAACTTGCTCGCAGTAAGTTGATGATCCAAGACTTCAACTTAGCTGGTCAGAGAGCTATTGGCATGATAAGAGTCAAGCTCTCTATCGTAGATTTAGAGTCAACAACACTCTTCCACGTGATTGATTGTAAAACTTCATATCACTTGCTTCTCAATAGACCGTGGCTACATGAAACTGGAGTAGTACCATCCACGTTACATCAATGCTTTAAGTATTACCAAGATGGTGTGCAGAAATGTGTAGTGGCCGAAGATCAACCGTTTGACAAGGTAGAAATGTATTTTGCAGATGCAAAATTTTATTTTGGAGGTGATATCATTCAAGAAGCACTTCTAATTTCGGTACCTCCATCTAGTAAGCAAAAATCTGACAGAGGAAAGCATACTATGAATGATACCGAGAAAATTTCTCCTAGTCCTCAGCTTCAGAAAGAACAAGTAAAGAAACAAGAACCAGAAACTCAACAGACCAAGGTGAGTCAATCAATGGTGGACGCATCATCCATAGTTGTGTTGTCAACCCCAATACTTCGTTACGTGCCGCAATCGATACGAAAGCCGGGACAATTACCTTTCGAAGACATTTCTTCAAAGACTAAGCCTTTTGTCTCTAAAGTCAAATTGGAGATGCTAAAAGAAGAGTTAACCCTGCCAGTTACACCTCTCCAGAAATCTTACATAGTAAGGACACCCATGGAAAATGTTATCTCAGCTACATCAAACACGAAAAGTCATGAAGACAATCTCACAAAAGTAGACTCCAAAAGTTGGTTCGGTCCTAAGACTTCAAAGTTACTCGAGATAGTCGGTTATGAGAAAGGTGAACGTGCGCGATTGGGTGAACTACCACAAACTGATCAAATTCATGGTTTAACCGCAACACAAGTCAAACTTGTTCGAGTTGGAGAAAAAATTTCATTCACACGAGCAGGGCTAGGTATAACGCCAAAGGCTCCAATCAAAATTTATAAGATGAAAACGGCCTTTTCACAACATACTACAGTAGAAGTCATTGATGAGTCTATTAACGAAACACCAGTTCCACGCACATCGGTCTGTCTTTGATCGAATTGGTGGCCATATCTCGACCACATCGGTATTTGATCGATTGGGTACTTTAGATGATCATCATAATGTACAAGTTCATAAACCTCGTGCATCTGCATTATC
The DNA here is from genome assembly GCF_017979445.1 of Akebia trifoliata. Taxonomy (NCBI): domain Eukaryota; kingdom Viridiplantae; phylum Streptophyta; class Magnoliopsida; order Ranunculales; family Lardizabalaceae; genus Akebia; species Akebia trifoliata. The sequence continues at coordinate 21,571,556 of NC_141380.1, forward strand.
TAGACTCGATCAGAATGTTGGAGTAAAAATACGAAGGGAATCATGACGTTAACCTAAGCAAAAAAATAAACATGTTGAGCATAAAGACAGTAGTGGCTTGCATAGCACTATTCCGTCTCGCATGAAACGACAAGCAGCTTTAGAAGTCTCAATATCAGATGCGTTAGTTGTAAAGCGATGTACCATTGTCCTCACAAATCAAAAGAGCGACAGTCAACCTTCAACTACAAGGATAGAAAATTCTAAAGATATTGTTTATGTAAATCACATTATAATTGAGGAATTCCCTGAAAAAGATTCTACGTCGTCAGATGAAGAACTCGAAAATGCTCCACCAATTTTTTAAGAAGGCGGACAAGTCACCATCAACGACTTGAAATAAATAAATCTTGGGATAATTGAAGAGTCGCGACCCACGTTCGTCAACACCCTTCTAAATCAGAATAAAGAAGCCGAATACTTCAAGTTGTTACATAAATACAAAGATGTCTTTGCTTGGACTTACAAAGAAATGCCAAGACTTGACCCTAAGATCGCTGTTCATCAGCTCGCAGTCAAACACGGAGTTCGTCGAATAAAATAGGCACAACGTCGTTTTCGCCAGAGTTGGTACCACAGATTGAAACAGAGGTCAACAAATTGATCGAAGCTAGTTTCATTCGAGAAGTAAAATATCCAACCTGGATTTCCAACATAGTTCCAATAAGAAAGAAAAATGGACAGATTCGAGTATGTGTCAATTTTCGCGACTTGAATAATGCATGTCTAAAAGACGATTTTCCGCTCCTAATCTTAGAACTTATGGTTGATGCGACTGCAGGACATGAAGCTCTGTCTTTCATGGATGGATCTTCTGGTTACAATCAAATTCGAATGTCGCCAAAAGACGAGGAGCTTACAGCCTTTCGTACCCCAAAAGGTATATATTGTTACAAAGTTATACTTTTTGGACTTAAGAATGCTGGTGCCACTTACCAGCGAGCTATGCAAAAATCTTTGATGACATGCTACATGACAAGGTGGAATGTTATGTTGATGACTTGGTGGTAAAGTCGAAGAAAAGAGAAGATCACTTACAACATCTACGTGATACCTTCGACGGATTGCGACAGTATCAGTTCAAGATGAATCCATTAAAATGTGCTTTTGGAGTTACCTCAAGTAAGTTTTTGGGATTCATGGTTCGGCATCGTGATATTGAAATCGATCAAAACAAGATTAAAGCCATTCAAAAGATGCTAGCACCAAAGAATATTCATGAACTCAAAAGTCTACAAGGCCGGCATGTTTACATTCGTAGATTCATTTCGACGTTGTCATCCCTTTAGTCGATTGATGAAGAAAGATACATCATTTGAATGGGATGAAACTTGTGAGAATGCTCTGAAAAGTATCAAGGAGTATCTTCTCAAGCCTCCTGTTCTGTCTGCACCAATTCCCGAGAAGCCACTGATTCTCTATATTAGTGCGTAAGAAATGTCACTAAGAGCATTGCTAGCTCAAGAAAATGACAAAGGAAAAGAAGGTGCACTCTACTATTTGAATCGAACTCTTGTTGGAATAGATGTAAATTATTCACCAATTGAGAAGACATGTTTAGCACTCATCTTTGCTACAAAGAAAGTGCGGCATTACATGTTATCACACATAATCCGACTCACCACGCGAGCTGATCCGCTCCAGTACATTATGACAAGACCAGTCTTGTCAGGAAAACTAGCTAAATGGGCCCTTCTCTTATCAGAATTCGAGATTATTTACATCCCTCAAAAAGACTGTAAAAGGGCAAGCATTAGCCGACTTTCTTTCTGATCATCCTATTCCGGCTAAATGGGAATTGTCTCACAACTTGCCTGACGAAGAAGTATTCTCTATTGATGTGCTTCCAGCTTGGAGAATGTTCTTTAATGCCGCAAGTAGAAAAGATGGAGCGGGGGTAAGTGTAATTTTTATCACCACACAAAATGAAGTATTGCCATTCTCGTTTGCCTTGACAAAATTATGTTCAAACAATGTTGCAAAATACCAATCTCTAATCATTGGTTTAGAACTCGAGCTAAAGATGAAGTTACACCAATTCTATGTGTATGGGAACTCACAACTTGTCATTAACCAACTCTCAACAGAGTATGACGTTCGTAAGCATGAGTTAGTGTCTTATCACTACTATGCTGTACAACTTATAAGTCAATTTGAAGACGTCATCATCAGGCATATACCAAGAGCTAAAAACAAGAAGGTTGACGCTTTAGCTAGTCTTGCTGCAAGTTTAGCTATGCTAGAAGGAGAGACAATAAGTATCCCTATCTGCCATAGGTGGGTACTACCTCCTTTGATAGATGAAAATTGTGAGTCTCACGAAGCAAACGCTGTCGAAATAGTCGAAGTCAAAGATTGGAGAACCACTTATTGACTATCTACAGTATGGGAAGCTGCTAGACGACCTAAAGCACAAAATCGAAATACGTCGTAAGGCACCTCGATTTTTATATTTCAACGATAAGTTCTATCGTTGCTCTTTCGACGACATCTTAATGAGATATCTCGGAAATGATGAAATCCAAGATGTTTTAGAAGAAGCACACTCTGGAGTGTGCAGTTCACATCAATCAGGTCGAAACTCCATCACAATCTGAAGAGGATGGGATTTTACTGGCCTACTATGGTGAAAGATTCTTTAGAACATGCAAAGAGGTGTAAAGCTTGCCAATTTCATGGGGATTACATTCGTCAACCACCGGAACCATTGCATCCTACAATCGCATCTTGGCCCTTTGACGAGTGGGGACTTGATGTCGTTGGACCACTCCCAAAATCTTCAAGACAACATCTTTATATCCTTGCCGCAACAAATTACTTTTCTAAATGGGCTGAAGCAGTTCCCTTTTGAGAGGTGAAGAAAGAAACGGTAGTCGATTTCATCAAAAATAATATCGTCTTCTGTTACGGCATTCCACAATACATTATAATAAATAATGGTAAATCTTTTAGCAATACATTAATGGATCAGTTCTGCATGAAGTTTGACATCAAGTAAAGATTTTCTACAATGTACAACACTACAGCAAATGGACTCACTGAAGCCTTCAACAAAACTCTTTGTAAGCTTCTTGAGAAGGTTGTTTCAAAATCGAAAAAAGATTGGCATGAAAAAATTGGGGAAGTACTATGGGCATACAGAACCTCATACCACACCCCCACACAAGCCACACCTTACTCATTGGTTTATGGAGTTGAAGTTGTTCTCCCTTTGGAATGTCAGATACCTTCATTAAGGATTGCAATCCAAGAAGGTCTAACTTGCGATGAGAATACCAAATTACATCTAACTAAACTCGATGCATTGGAACGAAAAGAGATTGGAAACACAACAACGACTAGAGTGTTACCAAGCTTGTCTATCACGTGCATTCAATAAGAAAGTTCGACCACGTTCCTTTCAAGTTGGTGATCTAGTCCTAGCCGTACAACGACCAATCATCCTCTCACACCGTTCTAGAAAGAAGTTTGATCCAAAATGGGATGGACCTCATGTAGTGAAACAAATATACACTAATGGTGCATACCGTCTTGTAACACCGGAAGGATTACGTCTTGGTCCAACCAATGGCAAATTCCTCAAACGATACTATGCTTAAAAGAATGTTGCTCCCCAGCACGAGCCTAAACTGTTTGATAATTGCTCCTCGACACAAGCTTAAACTGTTTGGCAATGCTCATTATCATACGAGTTTAAACTACATGATACTCCTAACCCGCATGAGTTAAAACTGTGAACGGTCCCAAAAAAAAAAAAATTTGAACTCGCTAAATTGAAAATCCGAGAGGGCGATCTAGGCAAAACTTAGAGCATTATCCATCTGAACTACGTTATGGTTTGATCCCATTTTAGGTACGTAGGCAGCCTATAAAGTTACTTCAGGTTCAACCACATCAACAAAAAAAATAATATACTCATATAAGGAAAGAAGGGAATTTTATTAATTTCAAACAAAATAAACAATGTTATAATTTCCTAAGTCCTATACAGTAAAAATAAATAAATAAATAAGCTTAATATAAAGAAGTAAGGTTCCAAAACTTCTTCTTCAAAGACTCTGCTTCGCAAACAGCTACTTCATCATCATCAATGATTAGAGCATTAGATAGGCAAGTACACTCCGTTTCAACAGTAAGTAGAGCCTCCCGCTCTTCCTGAACTTGAGTACTAAGAAACTCTTCAGAAACAGCGACTTGTGTTAGCATTTCTCTAATTTGAGTCAACTCGATTTCTAGCTCAGCTTCTCGCTTAGTCAGTTCAACCCTTTTCTCATTAGTTTCAGTCAGTTGTGTACGTAAACTATTCACTAATTGACGTTTTAGTTGAGCTTCCTAATCTAAAACAGATAGCTGAAGATCCCTATCATCTGTTGACAAAGATGATAAAGCCTTCTCTCATCTTAAAAGATACGCCTCTACTCCAGTTATAAGCGATTCGAAGAAATTTGCAAAAGGCATAGGATCAGTTCTGAAAGTATCCTTAAGAGAAGAGATGATGGCAGGCATATGAAAAGATTGCCATTCTCTTAAGTTGGAAAAGCCAATATTGAGCATCAACTCAACTCTAGATCGAAGGAATTCATCACGAGCTCTATGTAATGTTTGTTGAACGCATAAGTCGATATCACTATCATGCAAGGAAACTTGTCGAGTTTGGGTAGAAACAGTAAGCATTCCACGCGACTTCAAAGCAATCACTGATGAATCAACCAACTTATTAGCAGTAGGTAACGCCAATGCGATAGGAGCCGTATGTGTAGTTGAGGTTGATGGAGTGCCATGAGAATTTTGACGAGGACATGAAGAAACCTCGTCCCCATCACTCTTTGAAAGATCTTCAGTATCAACCAATTTCGAAATCCCCCTACTAAAATGACTGACATTCCAAACATCTCCCATACCCGAGAAGGCAAGGAAGACTACAAAATCCTTTGGGGCGAACAAATCGGCAATGGAGTATATATCGGTTGATAATTCTGCGAAACAATTAAATCACAAAGAATTATAAATATACATAATAAACGTGAAATTTCCAACAAAGAAAAAGTGTGTAAAATTACCTCTCCTAGGAGACACGTCATTCTCAACTTCAACTTCTTGCCTATCCGGAGTCACACTCGTATTTTTAGGCTCAGTCTGAACAACAGGCTTCAAAAAATCCACAGGACTTGATCTATGAATAGCTTGTTCTACATCTACCCCAAGAATGTTGGCCTGCTCTATTTGAGTAGTCGCTGAAGTCGGTACTATTTTTTTGAAACGGAATTTCAATCTAGGCTCCGTAATGACATTCTGCGTTTCATCAATTCGCATGTGTTCTATTCTTCTTTTTCGAGAAGATTTTTGCGTGGCAAGCAAAGTACGACGCGTCTCACGATTTTCGACTCCTTTCCTTTCATCGAAATTAAAGTTCAGAACGGAGACGCTATCCTCAAGAAGGCGGAAATCAAGGGCATCCAAGTGAGGCACTACGTCTTGAACCCACCAATCCTTATAACTCTTATCAAATTGCTGACTCATGTCTTGCACTTTTTGAGGAATAAAAAAGTTGACTCGGCTCTTGGTCTAGGTCAAAGACAACCACAAACTGTATAACTCTATCACATCCACAGATCTTGTAAAAGGAATCGGAGTTTCAGGGATACGTTGACGAAAGCCTTGTTGACGAGCAAACCTATAAGGACTATACATTTCACCCCGCAAACATCACCACATCGAAACACGACAAATCCAGAACGACAGCTTATCATGAAAGATTGAATCTCAGAAGGATCCTCACCATTATCAGTCCGTATCCTTCTATGACCTTTTGGCGATCAAACTTCCTCAGGATGCCATTTAAAATCACTAGAACTCATGGTTATGATTAAATCCCTCGCATCCTTAGCACCATCTTCCCAATAAAAGTACGAGTTGGAAACACCAGCTGCACGAACCAAATACGGAGCTCCAAAGTCAACATCAAGATCACTAAATACTCCCCAAGGAAAATGAAGTCCAACCCACCCAAACAAGTAATGAAGGGGACAATAACTCTTAAAAACACCTACAACTTTCTATGTTTTCATACCCCAATAGCTCTGAGTTAGACCTTTGTACAAACAACACAAAAGTGGAGGTACCAAGCTGAATGTAGTACCTCAGGCCATCAATGCTGCTACCTTGAAAGTGCCTGGACGAATAATATCACCATCCTCACAAAGGAGAACAAAACGACAACCATAAAGAGATGTATGCAGCTATCATAGCTTCATCTTTAACATTCTGATTCACAGGAAAACCGAGCCTGACAAATGGATTTTCTCCCTCTTTACGACCCCCTTAGCCAAAGTAACTCGAGAAGAAAAAGGTCTTCGTAATTTTGTTCTAGGATGCTAACGACCACTACGATCAAAGTAAAATGATTTTGCCATTTCTTTATACTCTACCGTCAGACGATGATTAGAAATCTTTTCAGCTTTGGTGTACCAAAAAGCAAGCCATTCACCTGTGGCTAACACAATCGTTCCCCGTTTCAAAAATCAGTAAAGCATACGCCTTGAACAGATACTAACAAGAAAAAGAAGACCTAGAACACCGTTGCAACCCATGAGTTCATCAAAACTAAGTACCACTTCTTTATAATACTCACCCGTGATAGAAAGTCCAGAAATCTTCTGCATTTCCCATAAAGAAATGCCAATTTCCCCACGACCCGTCACAAAAGTATTAGTCTTGGGACACCAAAACTCACATAAAGCTCGATACATGCCGTTAGGACGACTGTACTCCTTACTAGCTGTAAATATAGCTTCACCAAAGGAAGCTGTCAACTTTTTGCTCTGTAGTTTATGGCTCACATCCAAGCTCCAATCCCAAAAACCACTGAGATATCGAATGTCGCCTCGAGGTTTAATGTATGAACCCCATCGAGTAAAACGATGTATGATTTTCTGTGCCAAAACAGCCTGTGGACAATTGCGAGTTTGGTTATGATGTGGAGGATGACATAAAAATGGTTGACGCTCTGTATCATTCTCATCTCTAGGGAGTAAGTCAGCTGTTGGAGGATATTCACCTAAAGTTGTCATATCAAGTGATGTGTCCCTTTCTGTATCATGCGCCTTCAAAGGATCGATCATCGGTGTGCACAACAAGCTTCAGCTCCACAGATGAAATGTTTCCTCCTCTTGAATGACCAGCTAGCATAACATGGGGAAAACAAAGTCATTTTCCCTTCTGAGAAAGATCTGCAAGGTCATCTACTCAACCTTCACGCGGTAAGCTCCGTTTGGAACGACTCTTACTCCTTGAACCTTTGGAAAGATTGTCCCTAGCCATCTCAGCGAAAAAAAAAAAAAACCAAACACACTTATTTAAAAAAAAATAACATGTCTCATTAAGTACTAGGGTCACATTGATTAGGGATATATAAGAGTGAATAAAAAAAATCATCATGATCAATAATGCTCTGGCACTAGAGTTTGGCCAACCGACCATACAAATAATTCGTGCATGGTTCTTTTATCCAGTTGACGTTGTGCACTCTTAAGCACTACTAATAAACAATTGCTTTAAAGGTTGGCCAACTAGCTGGACAAATAATTCGTCTCATGATTTTTTCTAACCAGTTGACGTTGTGATGCTGCTAAACAATTGACATTTGTCAACCAATTGACGTTGTCCACTCCTAAGCACTACTGATAAACAGTTGTTTTAGAGGTTGGCCAACTAACTAGACAAATAGGTCGTCGAATGGTTCTTCTGCATATACAAATCTTGAGTCTTGTGATTCTGCAAGCCAGTTGACGTTTGTCAGCCAGTTGACATTGTTTATTCTAAACACCACTAATGGACAGCTGCTTAGAGATTGGCCAACTAGCTGGACAAATAGGTTGTCGCATGGTTCTACATATACAAATCTTACGTCTCGTGATTCTGCAAGCCAGTCGACGTTTGTCAGCCAGTCGACGTTGTCACCTCCTAAGCACTACTGATGAACAGCTTCGCTATAGAGTGGCCTACTGGCTGGACAAATAATTCGTCACATGGTTCTTCTATGTATACGAATCTTGCGTCCTATGATTCTGCAAGCTAGTTGACGTTTATCAGCCAGTTAACGTTGTCACCTCCTAAGCACTACTGATGAACAACTGCGTTAAAGATTGGCCAACTAGCTAGACAAATAATTCGTCGCATGGTTCTTCTGTGTACAAATCTTGCGTCCCGTGATTCTTCTAGCCAGTTGACGTTGTCCACTCCTAAGCACTACTGATGATCAGTTGCTTTAGAGATTGGCCAACTGGCTGGGCAAATTTCTCGTCGCATGGTTCTTCTACGGGTACATCTCTCATTATGCAATTCTTTTAACAAGTCAACAGTGTTCGTCCCAAACATGATTAACAAATATAGTCATTATAAAATTTAGCGGACAAGAACAGTTCCTGATATCTTGATCAATGCACCCTGTTACAAATCATTGTGTACAAGAACAAAAGGTATTAAAAATTTCAAGTTTGGGAGATTACATTGTTTTGGTAGTGACAGGGACTAAAGCTCTTAGTTGCAGAGATTAGATAATGAGAACTAGACCTACTAATTTATGAGATAAAAAATTTATATACCCCTTAAAAAAAAGGAGGGATGTATGTTAGGCGCTTGATCAAAGCTAGATTGGAGAAGAAAGTTAGTCATCAAGAATTATATCATGTGAAAGATTCCAATCGTATGTTCATCCACTAGGCTCGAGAAAATAAAAATAAATAAATAAATAAAAACGTACGACCTTTCATACTGCTAGAGGATTGTTATAATTTCTTGAAATCATGGAGGATGATGGTCAATTTAAAATTTTCACAAATTGACTTTCTCAAGATCATCGGACAAGAAGGTTACATCATTTACGTTCCTGATTTATGCTCACACACCTCTTTCCTTTGTCATCACATTCTGTAGGTAAACAGATGAATTGGGTACAGGGGTTGTATAGACTACAACATTTTGTGACTTTGCAATATATGCATCTAGTAGGGAATAGTGGGTGCTTGCTCAAAGAAGGAGACAACAAAAACCAATTAAAGCTTACCAATCTGTAAGTTATGAACCATTATGACGGCTAAAAGAATATTTTTTTTTTTTAAATCTGTTTTGGGCTTCATTCAAGGTTTTCAGGATGGGCATAACTCCCGGATTTAAAGTGACAGTCGAACTCAACAACCCTTAGTAGGATTTGAGATTTTACTTTCTTAGTAAGGGTAGCATGACTCAAAGAAGGCATAGCCCTGTTCTAGTTTCCATATACGGTAAAATCAAATTGGAAAATAGAAAATAACAAGAAAGGAAAAGAAAGGGACATACCTATGGCAACAATGGAGGCACGTTGGTGTGGCGTACTCTCATGGTTCTTCAAATCCAACGGAAAAAAAAAATATAATACCTTTTTTTTTTTTGTAGTCATCTAAAGAAAGAATGGGACTCGTGTTTCGTAGACTGCAAGTTGCTGAAAGATCTCCACAGATTATTTTAGGAAAACGGTGTTTGGGAAAGAAATGTTTGACTTGGTATATTCCTGATTTAGTTAAAGAAATCCCTGATCTTATGGGATTTAAAATTTGTATTCTTTCCTAATGTATAGCTGTGTATTCTTTCCTAATGTTCAGCTGTAATTACAGCTGTGTATTCTTTCTTAATGTACAACTGTAATTGGCTCTTTATAAGGGCTGGCATCTCTTTGTATTTAATCAATCGATTTCTTAATATAATTAAAAACAATTCTGATCTCATTTGTCCACATGGTATCAGAGCCTTAGGCTCATATACAGGGAATCGTTTTTGTTTTGTTTGTTGTTCATTTGTTTTTTCCCTTCCCTTAGTTTTTCCTTTGTGATCTTTGCTGAATTCACAATGTCAGAAGAGTCAGGAGCCACCAATCAGTCCGAGATGGTGACGATCAATCAGGTTGCAGGGGAGTTGTAGAATATTCAGGCTGCTTATAGACTTAATGGTAAAAATTACCTAAAATGGTCACAGTTGGTTCGAACTTTTCTCAAAGGCGAGGGAAAACTCAGTCATCTCCTTGGTACCAGACCCGATAAGAAGGATCATGTATTCGCTGCTTGGGACAAAGCAGACTTCATGGTCATGTCCTGGCTCTGGAATGCAATGGTGCCGGAAATCAGTGACACTTGTATGTTCCTCACCACAGCCAATGACATATGGGAAACAGTTCGACAGATATATTCAAAAGTAAATGATTCAGCCCAGATTTATGATATTAGGACCAAACTCATTGCTACAAAACAAGGTAATCGTTCAATTACAGAGTATTCTAATCTGTTGAAAAACATGTGGCAAGAGATGGATCATTATAGGTGTCTTGTGATGAAAGATAGTGAAGATGCTGTCATTCTCAAAAAATTTAATGAGAATGATCGACCATATGACTTCTTGGCGAGTTCCATTCCCGAGTTTGATCAAGTAAGAGTGCAAATCTTTGGAAATGAAGAATTACCGTCTCTAAATGAGACAATTGTAATTGTTCGTGCCAAGAAAAGTCGAAGGGGAGTCATGCTTGTTCCACACGCATCGCTGGAAGCCTCAGCGTTAGTTACAACAAGTTCTAAAGAGTCAACTCCCTCAGAGAAGGCTCTTGTTGTAAACTCAGAAGGCAAACGACAAGATCAAAGAAGTGGTAATAAGGCCAATCTCATCTGCAACTATTGCAAGAAGACAGGACATTTGAAGGAGCAGTGTTAGAAACTTCATGGGAGACAACAAAACTTTGCTGGCCGAAATGGAGGAGGATCAAGAAACTGACAGCAGAATTGGCAACAAAAGGGACAAGCTACTCTAACACAAAACGACAGTGATGGCTCAGGTGTTCAAGAGAATTCTAATAGCAAAGAGATCAACAAAGAAGACATTGAACGGCTAAGATCACTTCTCAACTCCTTGGAGAAACCATCGGATATGTGTTCATTTGCACATTCAGGTATGGTTTCTTCTTCTCATGCCCTTAGTGTCTCGGATAGTAACCATTTCGGCTCTTGAATCATTGATTCTGGAGCAACCGACCACATGACTCATTGCTCCCTTATATTCTCCACATATAGTCCATGTCATAGTAACCGAAAAATTACATTGGCCGATGGGTCATTTGCTACTGTAGTAGGGGTCAACGAGATATTCACATAAGTCCATTAATTCTGAAAAATGTTTTGCACGTTCTAAAACTTACAATAAATTTAATCTCTGTCCAACATCTCACAAAGGATTTGATTGTAGCTTGATCTTTTTATCCACCTCTTGTATTTTTCAAGACTAAGCTACGGGAATGACAATTGGGCATGTTAAGGAAAGCAATGGTCTCTATTACCTTAATGTATAGAATAAAGATAAGATTTGTAGGATTGACAATCCATCTTCCTTGTTGTCAGATACAAGATCTCCAATAAAAGACCAAATTTGGCTTTATCACCTTCAGTTTGGACATCCCTCCTTTAGGACTTTGAGTATCATGTTTCCTTCCTTATTTAAGAATGTTGATATTCGTGAATTTCATTGTGACATTTGTGAGTTTGCCAAACACAAACGAGTTTCTTTTCCTTTGAGTAATAAAAAATCCTCATTTCCTTTTCAATTGATCCATAGTGACAATTGGGGACCGTCGAGAATTTCAAATATTTCAGGGGCTAAATGGTTTTCACGTTTATTGACGACTGTACTCGTGTCACATGGGTCTTTTTGCTAAAAAAAAAATCTGATGTTTGCACGATTTTCCCTATCTTTCATGACATGGTCAAAAATCAGTTTGGGGTTAAAATAAAAAAAATAAGATCTGACAATGCAAGAGAATATTTTAATCAAGTATTATCTCCAAATTTTCAAAAAGAGGGGATAATAAATGAATCCTCTTGCATAGATACACCCTAGCAGAATGGAGTGGCAAAAAGGAAAAATGGCCATCTCTTGTCAACAACTCGTGCATTCTTATTCCAACAGAATGTTCCCAAATACTTATGGGGTGAAGCAGTTCTCACATCAGCCCACTTAATAAACCGTACTCCATCTCGAGTTCATGATTTTAAAAGTCCCTAGGAGGTTTTTTCCAAATTTTTTCCTGATTTTGCATCTCACAATCAATTGTCACCTCGAATTTTTAGATGTGTCTCGTTTGTTCATATTCATTCTCATGGTCGTAGTAACCTTGATCCTCGAGCTCTTAGGTGTGTCTTCATGGGGTATTCCTCAACTCAAAAGGGTTATAAATGTTATCATCCACCATCTCGCAAAATCTTTGTATCCGCCGATGTAACCTTTGTTGAAAGTGAAAGTTTTTTTCCATCCTTCTCTTCAAGGAGAGACACTTACTAGTGAAGATAAGGACAAAGGGGATCATGGCTTTCTAATGGACTTTCCTGCTCAAGCTAGCCAACCACCAACCCAAAACACTCCACCATTTCCCTTGCCTAAAACCGAACCACCAAAACAGCTTGAACAAGAAGTTGAGCCATCAAAACAACCTGAAGCTGGACAGCCTGAACCTATAACACCAGGACAGACTTGTATTGAATCTGTTGTCACAAAACCATTACAGGTTTACTCAAGGAAAAGAGGTTCCACTGCTAAGTCGAAGCTAACTCAAACGTCTGAACCAGTTCTCGTAAATGAGGTAAGTACCGATATCCCTGTCATCGACCTGTCTTCTAAATTTTTTGAAAAAAATGAGCATGACTTACCCATTGCAGTTAGAAAAGGTACCCAAAATTGTACAAAACATCCATCGTCTCATTTTGTGTCATTCGAAAAAGTGTCACCATTACACAAAAGCTTTCTCACCCATCTAAACTCCACAACCATACCACAAACACTATCCGAAGCCCTAAGCAAAGAAGAATGGAGACAGGCTATGAAAGTGGAAATGGATGCACTCGCGAAAAACAAAACCTGGGAGTTGGTAGAGTTGCCCAAAGGAAAGAAACCTGTTGGATGCAAGTGGGTGTTTTCTCTGAAGTATAAAACTGATGGATCACTTGAACGATACAAGGCCAAGTTAGTTGCAAAGGGTTATACACAGACCTATGGAGTGGACTATGAAGAAACATTTGCACCGGTGGCTAAGATGAACACAATAAGGATTTTGTTGTCATTGGCAACCAACTTAGATTGGAGTTTACACCAATTCGACGTGAAAATCGCCTTTCTTCACGGAGACCTAGAGGAAGAAATTTATATGATGAAGCCTCCAAGATTTGATGACAATTCAGGAGATAAGAAGGTATGCAGGTTGAAAAAGCATTGTATGGGTTAAAACAATCTCCACGAGCATGGTTTGGAAGGTTTACAAAGGCAATGTTAGGAATGGATTACAAACAAAGTCAAGGTGATCATACTCTATTCGTAAAACACTTGGCCTCGGGGGGAGTAACTACACTACTGGTATATGTGGACGATATTATTGTCACTGGTAATGATGCGAAGGAAGGAGCACTCAAGAAACGTCCTGCAGAAGAATTTGAAATAAAGGACCTAGGCAAGTTGAAGTATTTCCTAGGTATAGAAGTTGCCCGTTCAAAAGAAGGAATATTTGTCTCACAACAAAAGTATGTGCTAGATCTTCTCAAGGAAACTGGAAAAATAAGTTGCAGGCCCATAGAGATGCCGATAGAAGCAAATCACAGGCTAAGTGAAGCTCCAGAAGATGAGATTGTCGACAAAGGGATGTATCAACGTTTGGTTGGAAAACTGATTTATCTCTCTCATACTAGGCCTGACATAACATATTCTGTTAATGTGGTTAGCCAATTCATGCACAATCCTAAGAGTATACACCTGCAAGCCGTATACCGCATCCTACAATACTTAAAACGTAGTCCAAGTAAGGGAATTTTATTTAAAAGGGGAGCAAACTTGCTTTTGGAAGCATACACAGACTCAGATTATGCTGGGTCCGTGGTGGATAGAAGATCGACGTCCGGTTATTGCACATTTCTAGGAGGAAATCTAGTTACATGGAGAAGTAAAAAGCAACCGGTTGTAGCAAGATCAAGTGCAGAGGCAGAGTTTCGGGCAATGGCACAGGGAATTTGTGAACTTCTGTGTATCAAGATAATTTTGGAAGATCTTAGAATCACCTGGGACAGTCCAATGAGATTGTATTGTGATAACAAGTCAGCCATCAATATTGCTCACAATCCAGTGCAACATGATCGTACAAAACATGTGGAAGTGGATCGACATTTTATAAAGGAAAAACAAGACAGCGGTTTAATTTGCACCCCATAAGTTTCAACAGAAGGGCAACTTGCAGATATTCTAACAAAAGGGTTACCTGGAACCACATTTCAGAAGGTCCTTGGCAAGCTGGGAATGGAAAACATATATTCACCAGCTTGAGGGGGAGTGCTAAAAGATCTCCACAGATTATTTTAGGAAAACAGTGTTTGGGAAAGAAATGTTTGACTTGGTATTTTCCTGATTTAGTTAAAGAAATCCTTGATCTTATGGGATTTAAAATTTGTATTCTTTCCTAATGCATAGCTGTGTATTCTTTCCTAATGTACAGCTGTGTATTCTTTCCTAATGTACAACTGTAATTAACTCTTTATAAGGGCTGGCATCTCTTTGTATTTAAGCAATCGATTCCTTAATACAATTAAAAACAATTCTGATCTCATTTGTCCACACAAGTCCTCTGTGTTTGGGAACAAACCAGCAAAAAAGTTAATAAATAGACAAATAAAAGGGAGGGAGAAAAGGAAACGAAGCATACCTGTAACACTTCCCTTCAAAACAGAAACGATGTGCTACAAATCACAAACCCACGGCAGCCGAACGTTTTATTTATAAAAGAAGTGATAGAAGCCTTTCTTGAACACGTTGTTGTAGATTGGATATAAATAAAAAAAATCAGATCCGTTTTTCGTATTTGTTGTGGGGTTAAATAGAGAAGGAGAGGTGGTGTTGGAAAGGGATTAAAGAAGAAGAAAGAGGAGTGGTTACCTACAAGCATGTAGTGCCCAAGAAACTGGCTCCTTGCTGCAAATCCCTTCAAGAATTAGCCATTAACCGCAAAAGGATCGAAAGAGATTCATCTAACTGGCTCGCTCGGTTTGTAGAAGAAGAAATCCTTCTTGGACACAGTTGTAGGTGGCAGAGACATGAAGAAGAAGAGGAGAAGATAAGGTTTGAGAGAGCGGAGACGAAGAGAATTGCCATTATTCACCAAAGAGCATGAGAGAACACATCGATTTTTCAAACTCTCAAGAATGAGCAACCATGGAAGAGATTTTGGGTTTTAGTTTGGATATAACTTATATCAACACCCCAACTTTTTACTTCTTAAAACTCCAACCTTATATCGGCACCCCAACTATTAATTGTTAAACCTCAAAGGTTTTACACAAAATCATCAACAAAAAAAAAATCAGTAAAAGAAAACAAAAAAAAAAAAAGATGGTAAGCTAAGCTTACTAACTTAGTAAGATTCAAATCTTACTAAGGTTGTTGAGCTCACCTTGTGGTATTCGAATGCATGACCCACTCCTTTTGGGCCAACAATCAACAAATCGGGTCCATTGCTACCCATTTAACTCGACCCAATTAAATTTGAGGTGACTCAGATGCAACTCACAAGAGCCCTTGAGATCATTCTGAAATTCTAGATAGTTGACTCAAACACAAACGTTTGATGATTGACCAAATCCTTCGATCCTTCAGTCCATATCCATTCTCAAGATCTTGATTCAGCCATTGATTATCATTTCCTCAAAAAAAAAAAAAAATACCTTTGACTCTACCACCAAAAACAATTGTACCTTCTTCAAATCCAGCCACTGGAATTTCTAGAACATGAAAAAACTTGGTTTCATTATATAATCTAACCCCCAATATTAACTTTCTTCTCTTTATCAAAATGAGAACTAAAAAATTTCCATATGAATGGATCACTAAGCCGCTGTCGATGCTTTATATGTCTTTGAACCACAACAAAGGTTTTTTTTTTTGAAGGAGTTAAAAGTCCCCAATTTGAGTTCTGTTCAAGTGTTGAAGATCATGACAAAGAGATATGATCTTGTGCTTCTCACATAATCAACTTTGGGTTTAATGATTCTAGGCCTCCAAAGATTTAATGGGCTTGATTTTTTGGTTACCTATGAAAAAGGCAGTGGACCTGAATACGTGGGCCTCTAAAGCCAATACATGGGCCATTAGCTTGTATGGGATAGAGTTTAAATGAGAAATACCATGATCAATGATTATCGTACATCATGGTCAATTTTAGTTTAGTCTTCATCAGCAAGATCCGCACAATAAATATTTGCACAAATCTTTCAATGTTGAAACTAGGAGGGGTTCATAATCAAGCAGCCCAACAATTATTTCTACGTGCTTTGGATGAAGTATTGATACTACCTTCTGGTATATGCATATACCAAACACGTGGATTTAATTTCATGCACCTCAACTACAAAAAAGGTAAGTATATGAGGACTATACATCTTCATGTGGGATAAATTGTTCTCGAGGATCACCCATCCTTTAGTGAAAGACGTCCTACTACAAGGTTCAAAAGACACGTGGCAAATCCCTCTAAACTCGAAGTCTTCACGTGTCAACCGACATAATCAAGGATACCTCATCCTTAACCTCACATTCGACGATGCATCCTTGAGGGGGCATTTGTAAGCACTAAAATTTTGAAGAGGCCTTTACAAATTTTATAAATAAAAATCCCTAATTTTATTAATGGACCTCAAATCCAAGTGGAGTCCATTAAATGGGAATGTACTTCTTACAGGCCTGGGTTTTGAGTTTTCGCAGATAAAACCCATGATCTAAATAAAAATCAAGTGATCCACACATTAAATATTGAGCCCTACACCCAAACAAATGAGTTCAGCCCAATAATGATCCATAAAATCCTTAAAATTGGATTTGGACAAATTTAGCCCTTTAAACAAATTAATTAAACCTCTTTAAGTTGGAGTATAATTAGAAAGCTAAATTACCTTTAAGTCTATAAATACAAGAACCCCTCTTATTGAGAGGGGATCTGGATCACTTTCTCTCAAAAGACAGAAACTCTCCCTCTAGAGAAGAAGAAGCTCTCAAGCCCTCCTCCAAAGACAAAGCAAAAGTTCTTCAGAGATCTGGACTCCGATTAAAGAGAAGAGCAAGCATAAAACCCTTCTCCAGAAGCCAAGAAAACCTTCTCAGCCGATAAAACGCGAAGTCCGGAGAGAAGAAAATCTACAGAAGATCAAGTACACAGTAAAGCCATTACCCAAGCAACTTTCTCAGCCGATAAAGCGCGAAGTCCGGAGAGAAGAAAAGCTACATACATCATCTTCATCTATTTTGTATTTGACTGTTAATTAGAGAAAACACTGAGATCTGTATCTACTTTTCATCAAAAATCAATAAAATCATTTGCAATCATATTTCACGAATCTCGAGGTAGATCTGTTGAAATTTATTATCGACAGTTACTTCACTGAATAATGAGATCATCAGTTTTAATGTTCTCACGATTGATGCCAATAGATTCTTTGAGCCCAAGTCTACCCTTGAATAGGTTCTAGCCTATATCATAAAACTTTGGTAAAAAAAATTATAATACAAGTGAAGGATTTTATTGAAGCATCGACAAACAAAATGATAAGCTTACTTGGTTGAGAAGACTTACCTTGGATAATCCAAAAAAAAAAAAAAAAAAAATATATATATATATATATATATATATATATATATATATATTATAATACAAGTAAAGGATTTTATTGTAGCATCGACAAAAAAAAATGATAAGCTTACTAGGTCGAGAAGACTTACCTTGGATGATCCAAAAAATCAAATGTAAAAATGATAAAGATAAAGATAGTATCTATAGTTTCTATACAACGAATTACATACCCAGAAAAAACACCACCAATTTGATTTCCATTCCTTGGCTTCTTATCCAGTTTGCAGAAATTGGTAACCATATAACTTGGTAAAACACAAATCAAAAACTACTTCAAAACATCAAAATATTTACCAATATAAAATGGTTCTTCATAGATAAGGATTGAAATCCCAATCATGTTAAGGGTAACTATAAGTTGTCAAAAAGATATGTCTAAATCAAGATGGAATTAGATTTAATGTGCACTGAAAATAATCATACATTCAACATGCTATGATGTCAAAAGGATGATGTTTGACAAAACAAACACTGCTTTCAACCATGAAAAGAACATAATTCTATTCAGATATCTATTTTTGATTAATTATAATAAAATTTCTGGTATGATGCGATACATACTCCTGTATCTTGTATCGGTACCTAACCTGTACAAGATGTTTCAATCAAGACATCTCAAGACCAAACAATACTTAGGAACATGTTCAGAGAGTAATTTTCTTGGGTAATGTCATCTTTTTAGATTAAAAACAGGAAAGCATCATTCCAATGAGAGAGAATCTAAACTGGAGAGAAAGAACTAACAAAAAGAGTACAAGTGAATATTTTTTCAAAAAAGATGTTAAAACCAAGAAAGTAAATACCTTTTCCCAAAACCAATTCAGTTGGTCGTTGTCCATTCCATGTGTCTTCAAACTTGTGTTGGGTGCTTTCAATCCACGCCCTGTAGTGCACTGTTACAACAATGGAAGTTACTCATTCACAACTAGTCTCCAAAATACATCTTGAAATTCCTCTTTTCTTCACAAATATTCTATGGGACAAAATTAGCTCTATGTTCCATTTAAAATTCAAGTCCTTAGTCCTAGAATGTACAAAAAAAAAAAAAAATTGGCAAATACAAAAAATGCAACATAAATTGCATTTTTTTCACCAAAACAAAAAACTTGTTAAACGGTTGTTCAGGTATAAGGTTGACCTGATACATTTTTGGTAGTTTGACTGTGAGAAGTACAAAGGAAATAGAAATATTTTCCCAATAGTTTTAGAAATATCTAAAATCAACTAATAAGGAATTGAATGGTCATTTTTATGTGGACAAGGAGAAGTAAAACCTTATTTTGGAAATTAATTAGTTCAAGACCCTCAAACAACAAATTCTGTGGGCATTTCTTGCAAGAAGGATTACTTTGACAATTTAATAGGGTGTGCCATGTGAAATCACATATCTTAGAAGTACAAATCGTAATGAATGAAAGATGTCGGAAGAATTACAAAAGGTAGGCATCTTGACGATATGATCACATTACATCATAAACCATAAAAAAAAAACTATGAAATCAACAGTCTTCAAACTCGAAGAGAATTAGTTTTATTCACAAGTTCGCTAATGGGAGAGAATATTTCCAGTGGGGGCTCTCACAAAATGTGATACCAATTTATCTTCTCTACGATTTACAATATGACCTAGATTTGAGTTTTTCTAGGATCGAATTGAACATTATTTGAATCAATTGAGGCATGTACAATGCTAGATTTCCTAAAGTGCAGTCACAACCCAAATGAAATCATCGGATATCAAAGTGATTAGGAAGAATGATCAATGATCTTCATGAGACATCAAGGTAATTAGTTAGAATGATCATCATGAAATTGAGGAAACACCTACATAGTGAAATAGGAAAGACTGCCTATAGAAGCAACTTAGATCCATAGTGAAGAGAGGGTGTATTCAAGGAGGATGATTCTAGCAGGAGGATGCCTCTAAAAAGAATGGATAAAGAGTTGCAACTGAACGTGGGATGGAGACATGAGATGTAAGGATATGGAAGAGGAAGATGATATAAAGAAGATTCAGCACATACTAGGGAAGGAATTAATGGGAATCCATAAAAGACCTATTAGGAGAGGGAGGAAACTGAGGCTGGTAAAAGGCAGAAAGTCTGAAAGAGAGCCTCAACAGGAGTGGAATAAGACAAAATGGGGGCAAATGTTGAGGGCAAAGAAACCTTGTTATCAAATGAAGTTGAGATTAATGTCATACAATGAGAGAGGTTTTTCAGCTTGGTATAGTTGTGTTAAAGGAGACCAACTCAAGAATGTGAATGATAGTATAAATAGGGAGATGTGAAACTGAAAAAAATTGGGGTGACGTGATTCATCGGCTAT
Source organism: Akebia trifoliata (assembly GCF_017979445.1). NCBI lineage: Eukaryota > Viridiplantae > Streptophyta > Magnoliopsida > Ranunculales > Lardizabalaceae > Akebia > Akebia trifoliata. The sequence goes on from NC_141380.1 coordinate 21,591,645, forward strand.
ATGCACCGAAAAGGGCATTGTGATTATGTGAGACAAAAGGACCATTTATGTAGCTACCACATTGTGGGAGCTTTCTTGATATCCTCATTGTGCTCATGTTTCATGTAAAGGAGAGGATTTCCATGAGTCTTCGGGCTAAAGGATCGATGGAGTAGAGATCAATGTGGAATGAACTTGATAATATTACATGACTATGGGATGTTTCGTGGTTCCTAGAGGGTGATTTCATTGTCACAATATTTTTCTGCAAAAGAGAAAGGAAGTCATGTGGCAAGGAGTATGAAATAATTTGGAGAATTTTTTAGTTTATATATGTCGATAAATCTACATCTTGAAGGAGGCCTCTTACCATGGTTGAATAGGTAAGACACCCAGTGCTTTTTTTTTTCTTTGTCTAGGTAAGTAAGGGATCAATGGTTAATGGCGGTGAAGGTTAGTTCAACAGGATTTGAACCTAAGTCATGGGATCAACTCTCCTCAAGCCTTTACCACTTAGTTAAGTGGCACCTTCAAGACACCCAATGCTTAGCAACACAAACAGATTCCCTATATCCTACCAATTGGAAGAACATTTTTCTCGATTGATGAAGAGTCCTCAACCATTGTCTTATGATTATAAACGAACAATTCCATTTCTTTTTTTTATTATAGGTAAATGCTTGATTAGTGTTTAGTGACAGGTAGTTAGTGGTTAGCATAAGAAGTATGGGTTCAAGGGGGATTGAACCTGGGACATGGGAACAACTCTCCATATGGCTTACCACTTAGCTAAGTGGCACATCTTACAATTCCATTCTTATTGTTTTCATATTCGATAGATTCTTACTTTCTTGTTGTCAATCCTATTCTCTAGTTGGTCCAATCATGTTCTCAATGCTAGAGGGAGAATCCTATGGAATATTTTACCTTTTGCAAGTTGTTGAAGTATTTTGGAAAGAGAGGAAGAAGGAATCTTTTGAGGGGAAGAGAGGAAATCTATATGATTAAAAAATTTGGTTAAAAAGGCAACATGTTCATTGTAGCGAGTCACAATCCTAAGAAGCACATCCGTCATCAATGTGGTGCCTCTGGATTTGTATTGATGTACATGAAAGCTTTACTCCGACCAATCCGTTAGTTTGAGGTTCGTCTTTAACCCTCCAATAACCAATTACCTTAGATCAACCAACTAAGATCGCTATTAATATGAGGTTCCCTTGACCCTAAAATGATAGGCCACCTCAGATTAATTGTGGTGAAGTCACCCTTCATTTGAGGTTATATCCAAGCCATCACCACCTCAACCTGCCATTTTAATCGTGGTGCAAGAAGGCCTCTCTCTCTCTCCTCATGGATACCTACAACCTCCTTACCTCAACTCAGGGTCCATCTTATTGTTGCCTGATAGAAACGTCACCCCAAGATATAGTTCAAAATAATTAGCCAGCATGCAAACAAGTTGGACACAAGTAATCTCCAATAGAGTACCTTGGCCATCAAGCACTACCCCAGACAGGGTGCCAAACAAGTAAGATACCATCCCAATAGGGTGCTAGTTTGTCCTAATTAGAAAACTCCCAAATCATTTCCAATTTAAGGTAGTATGAGGAAACATGTCACTCTATAAATTGAGGCATCACCTCAGCTAAGCTCAGAGACTCAAGGTACTATCTCCAGCAGTAGTCCCACATGGGAGACTATTAGTGCTAGAACATCAATCATAAGTGTCCCTTATAAATAGATAGTAGAGCACAACCTCCAATGTCAAAACTCGATTTTCAACCTCTATGCTTCCCCCTTCCTTTCCCTATATAAAAGGATGAGAGAATCTAGGCAAGAGGGACTTTTGGCAGGAAAAAAAGAGTTCAAAGCACAACCCTAAAGCTTTAAGGGAAATCTATGACTTTTCCTTTGCAACTTTAGACGTGTTATCTTTCTTTTTGTTCAATGCTCGACTTGATCATCAGAGAGTATTTGGAAGGCACACACTGATAATCAAATGGAGAAGATTTTCTACAAAAGAAGGACCCCACCAAAGAAGAAGCAATGTCACCGGAGGCACGAATCTTGAAAATTGTTTGACCCCAAAAATCACCACATTCCTTGGGCTAAATTTCATAAGAAATTTAAGGGGGATCGTTTATCATAAACTTTCATTTTCAAATGGATTCCTTGGTTGTAATGGTTTAGCCTAGCCTGATTGGAATTTGGATTGACTTGTGCTTTTCTTCATTTAGTTTCACTACTTTGTTAGGGAACTCTGACCTCCATGTGAGTTATCCCCCTCATTTTTGTAGTTCTCTCCTCATCTTCAGTGATATATTATTTTACTCATTAATAAAGAGATAAATAAGGATATGGTTATTTGTGGATTCGGGACTCATGATGTTTTTCAGTGAACTTATGATTTTGGTTTCCGGTTACAAAATGGAACCAATACAAGAACTAAATGAATTACAAACATGCTCTCAATACAAGAACTAACAACCATTTTACTTACAGAAGCATTTTGAATGCTTTGATGGTTTTTGCTCCCCATGACCTTCCTCGATGACTTGCTTGGTGACTTTCTTGTGAAGAATTTCCACTTTTTCTGAATCAATCTTTGGGATACCTTTTGTATCTTGGGGAGTTTCTTCCCCATGATGAAATGGTTTCCATTTTTTTCTTAGCTTGTCATGAAAACCTTTCATTGTGATTAAAAAACTGCAAAGAGCTCCAAAATTGAGCAAATAACAGATCACTCAGAAGATGATAATAATTAATTAATAATTGGAACAAATCAACAGAAAGAAAGAAAGAAAGAAAGAATTGAGAATGACATTCCAAATAATTGATTTGAACTGTTTTTATTTTGACAAACACGGCAAAGACACAGATCATAAATGTTGTTAATCCAACAATGAAATTGAGGTTAAATCGTAGATCGATCTGACAGAAAAATATAACTTACAAAGCTAGGGTTCTTAAATTGCAAGGAATAACGATCACAGCAAACACATTTGAGAGGAAAGATTCGTACTCCTTACTTTGGCCAAAACAAATAAAAGGTCATTCTTCCAGAACCGGATTTTCGGATCGGATAGGCGGGTTCCGAGTAGAGTTCGAACCAGCCAAGTCAACACGTTTCATATCAAAGATTCTGACTCCTACATTTAGGTGAATATATAATGTACCCCCACTAATTTTAAAATTAATGACATAGCCCCTTGTCCTTGGTCTTATCTGAGAAGCTAATGGAAATGTCTTAACTGCCCTTGTCTTCAACCTTGAACAAAGTTTTTTTTTCCCAAGTAATTTACCCAATAAACCTAACTTTTGCAATTTTAGTACAAAAACTCCCTTACGAGTTCTAACAACTCCAAAGGGAACCCTACTTTATGAAGTGTGTTATCCATCAAGCCTCACTTTATCAAGTTCTTTATTGACCAAAATCTGGAGATCCACGTTTTAAAATTCAAATATATGCAATAAATTTGTTACTTAACATACCTTAGTGTGGATTCTAACAACATCAATTTTAGGCACCCAAAACCATGATCTGATGCCATAAGGTTATAAAGGAAAAAATTCTAAGAACTTTAAAAAAAAAATTATTTTCCACCATCGAATTTTAGTTTTAATTTTTGGGAGTTTGGTAACCATCCATCCATATATATATATATATATATATATATATATATGTGTGTGTGTGTGTGTGTGTGTGTGTGTGTGTGTGTGTGTGTGTGTGCGTGCGCTTTTAAGCTGAATTTTTCCGTAAAATATAGAAAGTTGTGTTGTTAGATTGCTACTTTTATAATTCATGTGGGCCTAACAACCCTTATTAAGATTTGAAATCTTAATAAGTTGGTCATGGTAGTATGATTCATAAAGTAAGGTTTGCTCGAGTAAGAAACTTAGGATCTATTCTTTACAGAAGTCAGCTCCAGCTCCAGAAGTTGGCTTCTAGAAGAAGTAGAAGCCCAAAGCCTGAAAAGTCACATCCAGTAAAAGCTTGATCGTTACAGAAGCACATAAGCCAGAAATTAATGTTCGTTTGACAGCTTTTTATTGCTGGATTCTTATAAAATGATCAGAATACCCTTAATGTTGATAATACACAAAAAATTAGCAAAATACCTTAACAAATATATAATTACATATATATATATATATATATATATAATAAATTTATATTAAAAAATTATAAGAATAATTATTTTAATAAATTTATAAATTTTATAATTCTATTAAAATTTCGATAGCATCTCCTCTTAAAAATAAATATATGATAAAGAAAATACCTGCATAATATACAATCTAACATCCACATAAAAATGAAAGGTGTTTTGATAATAAAGTAGTGATGATGAATTACTTTTGGTCTTTGTGGTAAAGGTGAAGGGTATTTTGATAATTCTGTTTTATTTTTTAAGGTTAAGTTTGATTGAAAATTTGATTAAAATGAAGGGTATTTTGATAAAGATGAAGGGTATTTTGATGAAGATAAAAGGTATTTTGATAATTTCATTTTATTTTTTAAGATTAAGTTTGGTTGAAAATTTAATTAAAGGGGTATTTTGGAAGATGAAAGATATTTTGATAATTAGTAAAGATGAAGGGTATTTTGATAATTTTATTTTATTTTTAAGGTTAAGTTTAGTTGAAAATTTGATTAAAAATGAAAGGTATTTTGATAATTGGTAAAGATGAAGGGTATTTTGGTAATTTCATTTTATTTTTTAAGGTTAAATTGGGTTGAAAATTTGATTAAAGATGAAGGGTATTTTTGGTAATTTCCTTTTATTTTTTAAGGTTAAATTTGATTGAAAATTTGATTAAAAATATAGGGTATTTTGATAATTCCTTTTTGTTTTTTAAGGTAAAGTTTGGTTGAAAATTTGATTAAAGATGAAGGGTATTTTGGAAAATGAAGGGTATTTTGATAAATATAAAGGGTATTTTAGTTATCTCATTTCATTTTTTAAGGTTAAGTTTAGTTGAAAATTTGATTAAAGATGAAGGGTATTTTGGTAATTACACTTGAACTATTTTATGTTTTTTGCTTCGAACAAAAGCCATTTGAAGAAACCCCTCTTGGGCGACTTCTTTTAGGAGCTAATTTTGGGCTTCAATTGAAATCTACAGGAGTCAAAAAAGCCTAAACGAACATCATTTTTCTGGCTTTTTTGGCTTAAAAGCTAAAAAAACTGGCTCTTGAAGCTGAAAAGAACAGGGCCTTAATAAAGTAAGTGAATTTTTGTAATAAAATTGCAATAGATAGGTTTGCTTGATAAATCTCTCTTTTTTTTCTTCCCAATACCAATAGTCATTAACGTGTTGGTTAAAACTTTACCTAATGTCCAAACCTCAATAATAAGATAGGAATATTGTGGAAGTAGAAAATGGTAGAATATTGGGTGGAAAAATAAGGATTATCCATAAAAGGTTAATATGAGGTTGACAATGAGCTTAAATAGGTCAAAAGTAAACAATATACATAGAGATTGGAGAGCTTGAAGATGACAGTTTAGGGGGGAGAAAATTCAAGTTTTCTGGCTAGAGGTTGGAGTTGAGGGCATTGAAGTCAATTTTATTAGTCTTCTAGAGTATAATGAGATCGAGGGGGATGTGTCATCAGTTTCAAATAAAGAGGGGTATCTCAAATATTCACTAAAACATGGAGTACTAGACTAAATGGCATTAGTTGAGATCGGTTGACTAATGAAAAAAACAAACACGAAAACCCAATTGTCAAGATTTCACTTAGGATACATGACATATTTTCAGCATGACTAGAGATGAACCGACTCCAAAAAAGCCACTCGAAATTCACTTGTTGACATGGATCAATGAGTGCGTGTACTGAACCATAAATCTTTTTTCCTTGTGCATCCCGAAGATAAAGATCTATGATTTTTTATACATGCCTCACCAGTGAGTAAATTTCGAGTGACTTTTTCCGAGTCAATTTATCTCAACTCTTTCAGAATACATATTTTACCAATTGTTGCATTTTGTATTTTAACGACTAAGATTTCATGTTTTTTCACAAATTCATGAGTCACTAGATTACAAACCATTTATGATATCTATGGATCGGGGATCAAATGACTTATAAAAAATATGAAATTGTCTAAACCATTTTAGAAAAGTGTACACCTGTCATATGGTGCCATGGACTCACATTATTTGGTGTTTAAAATAGATATAAATTTGATCAAAATAGGAGTACAAGAAAGAGAATTGAAGAAGAAAGCACACACTAGAAGAAATGCAGAGGAAACAACTCTTAGAATAACCATTCGCTATCTAAGCAAATAGTAGGAAAATTCTTCTATTTTAGTTAAGGGTATTTTTGTAACTTCAATTTTCTTGTTGTAACAATCTCCTTCTCTATGAGTCTATGAATAGGGGAGTTATGTAAAGATTTAGGGAGAACTTTTTTGGAGAAAAAAACCAAGGAAAAATTATGTCCAAGTATATTTCAAACTCTTCTTAGAGGATTTTTTTGGATTTTAATTCCATTTTGGTAAGTGGTCTACTTTTAGTTTTTGTTTTGTAATTTTTTTTTTTTTTTAATTATTGGATTCAAAGCCACAAAACTCTTCTCTAGTTTTTCTTCTTTAATACTTCATTAGATAGGATCACAATCATATCATCACTTAAGAGGGTGGATTTGGATCCATCATCCTTGTGATGAGAACAAGGGAAAATTGATTATCTTTCTCTTAAATCTTTTGTAGTTTGGTTGCTTTTGCTAGTTGATAAAGTAGTACTCCAAAGTTGAGAGTTTCATGAATTTAGTTATTTAATAGTAACTGTTAAGTGCCTAAGAGTGTGTATTTTTCCATTATTATATAGAGCATTTAACCGTAATTTCTAATCTAAGAGCTACGATTTCTTTATAAATCATGCATAATAGTTAATTCATCATAAATTATATTTTACTGACTAAATTGAATGTATTTTCAAGAATTTCGAGGGTTTAATTATATGTTCATTTCTTAGAGACAAAATAAATAAGAATTGAATAATTAAAGAGTGGAAAAAGATCAAGGTCAAAGACAAGTTCAAGAGATTCGATGGTTCCAGATTGATAGAATCAAGTTTTAAATCTGTCACGTCATACCATCTTGTCTATAACTTTTCACTCACTTATCAAAATAAAGAGAAATTTTAGGATTACCAAATTAATTCAGAGGATAATAAATTTGTATTTCACGCAGAAAGCTTATTTAGACTTCGAATTGGTAAAAAATATGTAACAAATCAAAAACTCTAAGTTTGTCATATTTCACCATTTTGGACGTAACTTTTAACTCGATTATCAAAACGGAGCAAGGCCAAGAATTAGAAATCTACTTAAGAGGGGAACATATTTATATTTTTCATAGAAAATTAGATTTAGACAAAAAAATGACGAAAACATATTGTCAAAGCAATCTTAATTTTTATCTATAAAAGATCTTCTTTCTTTTCTTTTTGATCCTTCTCTTTTCTCTTTTTGATCATTCTCTCCACTCCTTTCCTAATTTATTTTTCTTCTATTTTTTATATTTTTAGGTTTTAATTTATTTTTTTGCAATTAAAAAACACATTGTTCAAGTTTATTCAAGAGATCAATAAAAATTAAGTATAATTTTGATTTTATGTTATTTATCTAGAATGAATCTTAGCGAATCGCCCAATCTAAGGAGATTGATGGAGTCAAGGTTATTACTTATTTTTAATTTATTCTTCTAATTCTTGATGTTTTTATTGTTAAAATAGATTTCTCTTTTAAATCTTATTTCTTCAGTATTCTTGATTTATTTCTCCTTATCCTTCATCTCGGCATGATCCATTACTATTAGGTACAACCCATTATATCGGATGCTCGTTGTAATGTTAAATCATTAGGCGATAAAAATATTGAAAGGAAAGAAATTTTAGGCAATTTCAAAATTTTAATTATTTAATTCATTATTATTAAATCTTTCAAATCAAGAATCTTTGTCAATTTTTTTATTTGAGTTATCCAAAAAGAATTTGAAAATAAATTAATTATCCTAATTGGATTCATTATCCTTATATGTTTTCCAATTCAAACAATTTTTTAATTAATTTACTTAACTTTTGGTTTAGTCTCCAAAATCACACTATTTTTCTTTTGATTTTCTAAAATCTAGAATATTAGTCCTCCAATCCTCAACAGAATGACCCTACTTGCCAATTTAAAATAAGTTTTTAATTTTAATTTTATATTTTGATCTTACCCTTTTAAAAACATCTTTACACAATGAACAAATTGGCATTACTGTTGGGGATTGACGTGATTGATTTTTCGGATTGAAAAAAAAATCAAGGAAAATTTATATTTTTCTTACTTTTTTATTTTTCTTTCTTTCTTTTAATTTTTTAATTTTATTTTAATTTTTATTTTAAGTTTAATTTTTTTTTTTGTGTAGGAAATGAATCTAGAAGATGGAGTGAAGAAGAAGATCAAATTTTGTTCAAAACCAATTTAGAAGTAAATTAGGATTAATTTAGGTTAGGTTTAAATTTTTAACAAGTAGTTTTTTTTACTAATTATTTATTTTAATTATCCAGGAAAACCCAGATTATAATAGAATTAAGGACGAAGTTACAGTGGCACGTATTATACACCAAAATTTGTGTTAATAGCCTAAGTCGACTCAACTTGATCATCCCCATTTAGAACATGTGGTAAGTTCTTCTAACACTCACACATCTATTGCAAGTGGGTTTGTGATTGCTTTTTCTTGTTCTACATTTCACATATTGATTGCACCGTTATAGTAAAAGGGCATCGTATAGGAAGGACACTCGATAAGATAAAGATCAGATTTCATCACTGATCCCTTTCCCTCTAGGATTAAATTGAATTACTCAAATCAACCCAATTAATTATTAAAATTTAGTAGACTTGGACCTTAGGAACCTCAAGCTCAATATGAGAGACCCATTTCAATTTGTCCCAATTGTTGTTCTTGACCCTAATCAGTGCCTAAGAACAATCTTGCCCCATTGTACCATGTTGTGCGATGGGGATAGACTATGTCTATTCTAGATTAGAGATAATTTAAAAGTATCTTTGTTACGTATTGTGCACCACCTCTTATTTAGATATCTAACTGGTCGATTTTGATTTCCAAGAACTGGGTTGGAAGGCTCAATTTATTGTTTCAAAATTTGTTTGAATTGTCTAGTTTTAGGCATTATAGCAAGTCAACTAGGTTGTTTGATCATGTCTTTGTGTGCATTGGTATATGCTTGCTAGACACAATCTTAGAGACGACAAAACATGGAAAATAATCAAGATAACACCGTTGATAGAATGAATAATTAAGGTAACTTTATTTATAAAGTACATATCATGTTAGAAAGAGAGAGCATGCATGACTTATTAACTCCTTCATCGACTCATCTTCCTTTTTGTATTATTTTGCCTTAGATTGAGGCAAATTACTTCAAAATTAGCTAGACTACCATTAACATGCTGTGCAAGTTTCATGGGCTAGATAATGAGTAACCATATACACATCTCATCAAGTTCTTGACAATTTGTAGCACTTTTAAGTAAAAGAACTTGGATGAAAATAGTATAAATTTGTGTCTTTTCTCATTTACACTAGAAGATCATGCAATTACATGGTTAACTCACCCAGTCTAGATTCCATCTAAGCATGAGATAAACTTTCAAACAAGTTTATGGCCAAGTACTACCTTGTGGCCAAACCGAAAGGATTAGGAAAGTCATTAAAAGTTTCAAAGAAAGATGTAATGAGAAATTCACCCAAGCTTAGGAGAGATTCTGGAACTTAAAAGTTAAGTGCCCACACCACAAGCTTACTAAAATGTAGCTGTTGCACTCCTTTATAAAGACTTTCCAATAATGTAGAAAACTTTAACAGAGTCCATACACAGAGGAAAATTTATACACCAAACCCCTAATCAAGCTTATGACTTTTTAGTCGAGTTAACCAAGAGTGTCAAAAATTAGAGTAATGCAAGAGAAAAATATGATAGAGAAGACTTAGGAACTCGAAGGTAAGGTATTTATAAGGTTAAATTCGACCCTGAATTGAAAAATGTCATGGTCATTCTCATCAATAGAGTCTAGAATTTAACTCAAAAAATCAACACTCTTGTTGTGTCATCTCCACCTAGAGTTCAGTTCCAAGAGTCCAACCCCACTATGAACATAGGGAGTGAACACTGAACCATGTGTATTCTATATGAAAGTAATGAACACACAGTCGAGTACTATCTAAGCTTTCTCGAAATTAAGGTCGAGCAGGCCAATGCCATAGATTCGTATAGTACCTTTAGAAAACCTATGTTCAATTCCTATAGTTAGACGTACCACCCTAATACTAGGTATCATCCTAACTTCTCCTATAGATAGAATGATCTTAGTCAATCTCAAAGTGGGCCTCCTAGATTTCATAAAAATTTCTCCCAAAAATTTCAGGGCCCAATTCCTCAACATCAGTCTTAATATACTCAACAGTCTAATCAGTGAAAATGATACAAGATCAATATCATCAAATTCAGGCCATTGCCAAGTTTGAAGTTCAAATGGGGTAGTTGGCACATACTTAAGGAAAAGAGAGAGGTTATGTTTCTAACCAAATGGTACCCAACCTGAGAGACAATGCAAATAAGGAAATAACACTCGAAGACCAATATGAGGTAGGTAGTAATTTTAGCATAGGCCACAGAGTCTTTTAGGCAATTCATGCCTTAAAGTCTGGAAAATAAATGGACAATCATGTCCATGTTCCTAAAGAGAAACAATGAAAAAAATTAGTGATCCCACTGATCTACAAGGGCCTAGGGCCCCTGAATTAGGAAATCAGAAAAAAAAAAGTTAAAATACTACTAAATGTGCCATCAGTCCCTACATATGTGCCTAAGGCACCATTCCATCAGTGCCTTCAAAATAATAAGAAGGGTAAACAATTCAAGAAAATCTTAGAAGTTTTCAAGAACGTCCAAATCAATATCTCATTATAAGATGCCATAAAGCAAGCACCCTCTTACGTTAAGTTTTTAAAGGATCTCACCACCATCAAGAGGAAGATATTTGTCTCTCGACAAACTGTTATGGCAATACAAGCCTCAGGTCTCATTCAACAAATCATAGTACCAAAATATAAAGACCTGTGCTGCTCCATAATCTGAATCACCATTAGTGATACTGTGATGAAAAAATGTCTAGTAGATCTAAGGATGAGTGTGAATATCTTACCATACCCAGTTTACATGCAACTAGGTTTGGGAAAGTTGAAACCCACAAACATCACTTTTAGTCTAGTAGACCGGTAGTGAAAATCACAAAAGGAATTGTAAAAAATATTAACATCAATGTCAATGAGTTTTATTTCTCAATTGATTTTTTTGATTTTTCACACAGAACCTATTGTTAATCCAGACCGTCACGTGCTCATGATTCTAGGATGTCTTTTTCTAGTCATGTCGGATGTTGTAACCCATTGTAGGAATGTAGTGATGACATTAGCCTTCGGTAATATGAATGTCAATCTGAACGTCTTCCACAACAATCTACATACTCATGACTTAGAGGATGTTGATTATGTTAACATGATCGACACACTCATAACCGAGTCCTTCGAAAATTCATTTCCTTTTGATTCCTTAGAAAATTATTTAGCCCATTTTGGCATAAATTTTAACATCGATAAGTTTATTGATGAGGTGAATGCACTCCTAAAATATGTACCTAGTCTAGATTTCAATAAGTAAAACCCAAGATTAAATATCTTCTTGCTTCTGTTAGCGTGCACGTCCCATCAATTCTTGAGCCACCCAAGTTGGAGCTCAAACCACTACTAGACACGCTTACATATGCTACGTTGGCGATTCAGACACCCTTCCTGTAATTATAACATCTAATCTAGATTTTAAATAAGGTGGTAAACTTTGAATAATACTATGAGAACACCATGAGACTATTGGATGGATCATAGCCGACATAAAAGGGATTAATCCCTTAGTGATCATGCAACAGATTCATCTAAAAGTTAACACTAAATCATTAAGAAAACCACAAAGGAGACTAAATCCTATTTTGAAAGAAGTTGTGAGATTCGAATTGATCAAATTGTTAGTTGCAGGTATCATATACCCCATCTCGGGTAATTGGTAAATTAGCCCAGTTCAGGTTGCACCCAAGAAATTAGGAGTCACAATTGTGGCTAATAAAGAAAATGAGATTGTCCCTACTCACATCCAAATAAGATGGTGAGTGTGCATTGAAACTCAATGCCATGATCCAAAAGGATCATTTTCTTCTTGTATTCATAAATCAAATGTTGAGCACCTAGCTGCCTATTTCCATTACTACTTCTTACATGGTTATTCTAGCTATAGTCAAATCTTAATTGCTCTTAAAAATAAAGATAATGTTATCTTTATACGTTCATTCGGTACGTTCACCTATCTAAAAATGCCCTTGATCTGTGGGGTGTGCGGATCCACTTATGATTTTTGAGGTTTGAGAGTCACCACCTAATTATTATGATCTAGGAACTGAGCATTAACTCTAAATAGATAAAAACAACTGATCTACGAATAAAAGAAACTATGGTCCGGGGATCACATTACAGGGTTGGAATGTGTTAGGCACCAACCCCGTCCGTCAAACGTCGATCTCTACTATTTCTCAAAAAAATTACATTGTTAAAAGACCTAAAACCAATATAAAAAAAATAAGAAGTATACCTAGATGATCGCAACAATTTTTTCCCTCAAAGTTGGTGGAGAAACTCCTCGTATGAGATTCCTTACTTTATTTCTGTCACTAGATCTACTTCTAATCTTCAAATTGAGATATCTAGATTTGAGTATTTCTATCTTTTTTTGAAGGATTTCTAGATGTTTTTGAAAGGTTTCTAGGTGTTTTTTGAGTAAAAACTGGGGTTTAGATGATAGGTAGAGAGTTAAGGCTTCAAAATTAGAGTTTGGAGAAGGCTAGGGAGACTTTTTGACCTACTTTTTCTAGGATTTATTTTGACTTGTGAGATTGGGTAGTGAAGGCTCCTATTTATAGATTTTTTTTTAAAGAGTTAGGTCTTTTAGGATAAGGTTAATTAGGGTTTTGACTTAAGTCTTATTTGATTGACTAGGTTTCTTTAGATTAGGATTTTAATTAGGATTTTGACTTAAGTCTTATTTGATTGACTAGGTTTCTTTATATTAGGATTTTAATTCTTACGTACAATGAAATAATATATTTTTAGTTTTTGGAGAACCCCCCTTAATTATATTTTAATTCTTTAGACCCCCAAATGGAGGGGTTTTTAATAAATATCAGGGGGCTCTACTTAAATAAGTAGGCAACTATCAACAATTTTGCCTGAGGGTTTGATTGATTAATTTTCTTGGTTTAGATTTTTAAATTAATTTTATTAGGATTTCACTTTACATTAATTAATGTTTTATTTATTAATTTCAAATTTTAAAATTTTAAACTTAAAAAATTACCGTTTTGCCCTTAAAGAGAACTTTTGCATTTCAAGTTGTTTTTCGATGTTTTAGAATCGATTTTTCATAAGAAATTTGATGGGATTATCGATTTGTGTCACTTATGAATTTTTTCACGTGAAATGATTGCAAACCTTATGAGGGGTATTTTCATAATTTTGTCAAATTTAATAAAAATTGACGAAATGATTTATTTGATTTTAGTTTATTGTTTTATATGTTCGAAAAGATTTTCCTAAGAGTAATGTAGGCTCTATGAATATTTTGATATTAGGGGCATTTTAGTCATTTTTAGTGATTTTTATCGTTAAGTTTCTTTTTATCTGAAGAATGATGATTTCTACTTTTTGAGGTCTTATTTTCCTAGCGTAGCGTGGTTTCTAAAGTTTTGTTTGCTTGAGATACCTCATCTGAATTTCTGAAACATATCTAGTAACAAAATAGAGCATTGGAATATTCATCCATCATTGGGAACCGTCGCAATCAGATTGACGAGTTGATTAATCAGGTGAGTGCAAAAATAGGATGTCTACAGATGCCCCTCTTTGGGCGGAGGGTTGAAGCAAACTAAATAGCAAATCTATTTTAGTAGATAGTACGATATCTAAATGCCAAAGCTAGTGACAGTTCATTTTACAGTCTGATTTAGCAATTCATTAGGGCATTCAGATCCTTGAGGGTAAAACTCTCCTTAAACTAAAAAATTATCAGGTCCTCTAGCGTAAACTCTCACTGATGGCGTCAGATCCTTGAATTTTAGAAAATTACCCCTGACTAAAAATGTGCAAGTGTATGCACTTGAAATCTGAGATAAATCTCAGATGGTCTGAGCAAAATGTAAGCATAAACTAAGCATAATCTGAGCATAAACTAAGCATAACTGAGTAAAATCTGAGAATAAACTAAGCATAATTTGAGTAAAAGTTAAATGTCTTACTCTACCTACCCTGGGTAAAAGAGTAATGAACAGTTTTTTTTTGGAGTCCTACTTTACCTACTCAGGGTAAAAGAGTAATGAACTATTTTTCTGGGAGTCCTACTCTACCTATACGGGGTGAAAGAGTAATGAACTATTTTTCTGGGAGTCCTACTCTACCTATTCAGAGTGAAAGAGTAATGGACTAATTTTCTGGGAGTTCTACTCTACATACTCAGGGTGAAAGAGTAATGAACTATTTTTCTAGGAGTTCTACTCTATCTACTCAAGGTAAAAGAGTAATGGACTAATTTTCTGGAGTTCTACTTTACATACTCGGGGTGAAAGAGTAATGAACTCTTTTTTTGGGAGTCCTACTCTACCTACTCGGGGTGAAAGAATAATGAACTAATTTTATGGGAGTTCTATTCTACATATTCAGGGTGAAAGAGTAATGAACTATTTTCCTGTGAGTCCTACTCTACCTACTCGGGGTGAAAGAGTAATGAACTATCTGAGTAAAATCTGAGCAAAATTCGAGAAAACTCTCGGCGGTATCTGAAAAAAATCCAAGAAAACCTCGGTTGTATCTGAGAAAAATCCGAGAAAACTCTCGGTGGTATCTGAGTAAAATCCGAGAAACCATCGACGGTATTTGAGCAAAATCCGAGAAAACCCTCAATAGTATTTGAGTAAAATCCAAGAAAATCCTCGGCGGTAACTGAGCAAAATCCGAGAAAAGCCTCGGCGGTATCTGAACAAGATTTGAGAAAACCCTCGGCAGTAACTGAGTAAAATCCAGGAAAACCTTCGGTGATATCTTAGCAAAATCTGAGAAAACCCTTGGTGGTATTTAAGCAAAATCTGAGAAAACCCTTGGCGGTATTTGAGCAAAATCCGAGAAAACCCTCGGCGGTATCTAAGAAAGAATGAATAAATTTAGGAAAGAATAGATGAATCTGAGAAATAATGAAAAAATCTGGGAAGGAATCAATAAATCTGGGAAAGAAAGAATGCCCTATCTCCTATTCTATGTGAAAGGGTAATGAGTTAATCTTGGGCAAAATCAAATATGAGATCAGAAATACTTCTATTTAAATCTTAAGAGTTTTCAAAAAATTTATGAATTTTTTAACTTCTTTGTACCTTAGGGGTTTTCAAAAGATTACTATCAAGAGGGTAACCTTAAATTCGGGGTTCCTATTATCTTTTAGGATTAACATTGATCAAGCTTGAGAACAAAATGCCCCTAGTTTGATAGGAAAAACTACACTAAAGATAATTGAATATAGTTTTTTTTTAAATGCCCCTAGTGTAAAGAGAAAAATTACATGCTATAGAAAAAAGAAAGTGCCCCTTATTACAAAGGTGTGAAATATTTGATTACCACAAGCGTAATAAAGATTTAACTTTTAATTTTGACTTTTTATATTGAAGATGTTAAGTCAGGCTCAAGAGAACAAAATATTTCCTTTTGAGATTCATTGTAGAATCCACCATTTTTCCTCTTGCTTCACTTAGGAAGCAAAAAATCTCAGATCAATCGTAGACAAGATACTCATGGCTTTTGAGTTTTTGTCTGGTTTAAGCTGGGTATTAAAACTTGATCACTCAGACTTCTAATATTTCGGTTCGGACCGCCCTTTTAGCTTTTCAATTCAAGGGAGATTTTTTTTTTGTCCTAACTTTTGCCTAGATTACTTTTTCAGATTTTCGATCTAGCGAGCTTATATTTTTTATTTTTGCTCTAATTGTTGTAAAAGTCGTCCTTTCGGATTTTCAACCTCGCAAACTTGCCTTAATTTTGCCTAAATCGCTCTTTCAAGTTTTTAACCTAACAGGCTCTTTTTATTTGTTCTAATTGTTGCCAAGATCGTTCTTTCGGATTTTTAACCTTGCGAGCTTGCCTTAATTTTTGCCTAAGTCGCCCTTCCGGGTTTTCAACCTAACATGCCTTATATTTTTTTTCTTTTTGAACTTCTGGAGTTATTGTCTGATAATCCTTTGCTACCTTCCTTGACTTTTTCACACGGTACTTAAGAGGACTTTCATGGGTATACTTAGGACTGGGCATAAAAGGAAAGGAATTTTGAGCCTCAAAAACCCAAATGCCCCTTGTGTGGTATTTTTTTTATTTTTATTTGAATTTTCTTCCCCATTTTGAAAATATTTCTTTTTCTTTTGAATATTTTCTTTTTGGATTTTTTTTGTGGGAAAATCTATTTTTTTATTTTGATGTGGTCGGGCCTAAAGTAACTTCTAAGGTTGCCTACGTATCCTAGAATTTTGGGATCAGACCAAAATGTAATTCAAATTTTCCCTCCCCTAAGTTGGGTGATCGGGTTGAGAAAGAAAAATACATTTAAAAAAAAAAATACTGTAAAAGGTTGAAAAAGGAGATGTTGAACTGGGTAGTAGGAAAATTGATTCGGCCAAAGATGGACTCCTTAAATGTAGTACCACTTGATCTGGTCAAGGTTGGTTGGTTCTAATAGTTCAATTCTATCATGATCTTGAAGTCTGATGACTTTTTCAGGCAATATTTCCTTAATGATTGGATCTCTCTAATTGGGTTTAAACTTCTTATTATAATCGAGGAAGAGTGCTTAATTTTCTTTGAAGTCTGATGGTTAAATCCTTGACTTGTAAGTGGTGAACTTTAACCTTCTTATCAAACGTGCGAGCGATTCTTCTTTGATAAGTTTGCACGTAGTATAAAACTCTTAAGTTATTTTTCTTCAATTAAGTTTAGCTCTTCGTACCCCATGATGAGCCTAGTCTGTTTTTAACAATTGACTTTCCATCAAGACCTTAAGATACAGGATTTCCTTTTCAACTGGTAAGATTGTTTCTATATCATATGCTAGACGATAAAAAGTAGTTCTAGTGAAAGGCTGTATTGAAGTACGATATACCCATAGTGAGACCGGTAACTTCTTTAACCAATCTCGATTTTTGATTGACACATTTTCCTGATGATCATTTTGAGATTCTTATTGGCTGTTTTAACTGCTTCATTGGTCTGAGGACGGTAGGAAGATGATTTGTGATGCCGGATCTTGAACTTTGAACATAGAGTAATAACCTCGACTTTGAAGTATGACCCATTATCAGAAACTAATTCCAAAGGTACCATGTATCGGCCTATGACATCTACTTTGATGAAATTTGCAACTTGAGATGCAATGAGGACAACATCGATACGTTTTGTAACATCTTCTTTGATCTCATTGGTATTTTCATTCCATCAAACAAGTATGTATTCCGTGTCGGATAATACCCAAGCTTGCACCTAACATATCCTCATAGGATCACGCGAAAAAGTCTTTTAAAGTTTCTGAGTAAATTCATTATCCTTTTGTATTCCTCTAGGATAGGATGGTTTCTATTTGAATTTATTGGGAATTTTTTGTTCTAAGGTCAATGACTTAAAGGTTGAACCCAACCATTATCTTCTCATTCAAGAAAGAAATATATCCTTGAAGTCAGATTATTAGTTAATTCGTTAATGCGTTTGGGTATTCAAAAATTTCATTTATTCAAATGGGGCGACAAACGTGGTTCTAGACTTGGCAAATGAACTTGACTCATAGAAATAACAGGGGTAGACTCAACCTAAAGAAGACATGACCTTGCTGAAAAAAAGGACTCAAGCTAACCCAAATGACTCATGAAAACTCAAGACAATTACTTACAATGGGCTTGATTAGGACTGAGGACTGAGACATTACTTACAACTAGCAGGAGGACTGAGGCATTGTGATATTCAGGGAATAACTGTGTAATTTTGAAAGTTTTAGGGTCATTTCTGACAATTGATTTTGTGCTGAAATTTGTTTTAACTGATCGGACTTACAACCTTAGCTAGACGATGGACAATTGAACTTAGGTGCAATGATAACCCTTAAACCTCATTGAAGGTGAATTTAATCCATTTTAGTGTTACTCCCTTAATAACATTTTAAATAAATCATGAGATTTTATTGAATTTTGTGCACCAATCCATTAAACAATTCATCCATTCAATGATTACTCAGAAGGAAAATAATTTTATTGCACTCTTGAAAATTATTGAAAAATAATATTTTTATTAAATAAAAATTTTCACAAATTTGATTATTTTTTGCAATCATTTTCTTTTAAAAAAAATATATTTTGGTAATTTTTCAATGTCCATGCAAAAAAATAGATTTTTTGTAAATCATTTTTCCTTCTTTTTCTTTTCTTTTGGAAAATATTTTTCTTCTTTTGAAATGGGTTGGGACGCGAATTTAAAAAATGTTTGAATACCATTTTAATTTGGATGGTTCGATCCATCATGATTGTTGGACTGAGATGGACTTCTGGTCCATGTAAAAAATAGATTTTTTGTAAATTATTTTTCATTCCTTTTCTTTTCTTTTGGAAAATATTTTTCTTTTTTTGAAATGGGTTGGGACCCGAATTAGAAAAATGTTTTAATACCATTTTGATTTGAATGGTCCGACCCACATGATTGTTGGACTGAGATGGATTGGATCATTATGAATCATTACCACATTTAAATTGAATTCTTTATTGGGTTGGTGCACCTAGCCTTAACTTAAATTAAATAAAAATTTGACATCTTGAAGACAAACTATAACTTCCTAATCTCAACATTTGTAAAGTTCCTTTTAGAAAAGCAACCTAGGAACACCCACGATAAGTTCGAGTCGTGACCGATAGGGAGGTTTCTAGACTCTAAGTTTACTACGTGCAATACAATTTATCTGGCCACCCTTGCCTAAGTGCACCTATATATCTCTCGAGCGTACTCAATCAGATGGTACGTGATGACTTTGTTTAATATATCGTATAGGTGATAATCTAAGACTTTAACTAAAATCTCTGAAGTCAAAAGCAACTAGTTTAATCCCCAGTTGGGAGGTGGCGCACGATGCTAAGCAATGGCACTTTTAAGTCACCTCTCGTCTAGAATAGACGTAGTCTATCTCCCTTGTACCATAGTATATCGGGGCAGGATCTCGTTAGACACTGATTTTAACCAAGAAGTGCAGTTGGTGAACTCAGATTAACTTTAATATACCATACATGTACGAGTCTAAGGTTGGCAATCGAGACATGTGACTTTGTGACTTACAATAGGACAAAGGCTCAGGTCGCTCCAGCCTGGGTGCATCGATATACCTTTCAGTGTCACCTGATCGAACGGTGCTGATGCCCCAATTTTATATACCATAAAGGTACATGACTGGAGTTGTAGTTTTCATGAATGACGTCCCATCTCCGAGGAGATCGGGCCACGCACTAGTGCTACGTAGGCTATATGGGACATGCAAGCGTTCAAAGCGATAAATGTGCTAGTGGTGTGTACAAAATAGGGTGGGGTATACCCGGGCCTTTTTCAAACCAATGGGCCTGATCATTTCATCACAACATTGATACCACATGAATATTAATCACAACTAATATCAATCCAATGACATCATTAAGATCAAAATAAGTATATCAAGCATATACCTCAATCAAGATCATGGCAATGTTAGATAGGTAATCAACACAAGGACTAAAAATCGGATTCGATCGTTGAAACAAGCATACAATTCTTAGTCCAAAACAAGAAATATATGTTTTTTATGGTCCAATTAAAGATCACTTTGGGTGACCCAAATAAAATCAAGACTTTAATGAATATTGAATTGAGGATAGAATGAAAGTTATGGACATGGAGAGTTATGTCCATTATTTTTTTTAAAACAAACCAATTTTTATTTTACCAAGCAACAAAAAAAATAATCTTAAAAAAAAAAAGGAATCCTTTAAAAAAAACTGATTTTAAAAAACAAAGTAAAGAATTAACACATATCCTGATTTGGTGTGTTATAGGTAAAGATTGGTGCAACAATAAATATTTTTTTTTCTCTCTCTTTCTAGATCTCAAAATTCAATTTGGGGTCCACAATATTTGCATTTCTACCAACGTCCACAACTAACTCTTCTTGAGCATCAAGAAAAGCTTCACCCTTTCCGGCATCTTTGGTTTGATTTTCGTCTTCAATAGTGAAGGAAGAAAATAGTGGGATGTGATATTGAGAGAAAAAAAAAGAGGTGCGTTTGAAATTTCTTCTTGTTGAACACAGGCCAAGATATGCGATTGCACATTAGATTAAGTCGATTGAGATCAACGAGGCTAGAAGTAGGAATCAGGCTCGTAGTTGCAAGTATTATGACTGCTTCAACCTCCTTATTGGTGAATTCAGATTTATAAGGGAGAGCGAAGTTGGCAGTGAGCTTAGATGGAATTGAAGAGGAACTTGGTGGTCAAGGTTTCCTAAAAGAGAGAGGAGTCTCAGGTTCATTGGTTCAGGCAGTCTTTGTGAGAGAAGAATCAAACGTAGGAATAAAAGGGAGAGAATGAAGAGAGAGAGAGAAGTTCATCTCTGTTCAAGCACCAAAGAAATCTCAACACTCATCAATGGACTTTTTTCGATCTGGACCATTCTTCCACTGTTTTTCACAGACCACTAAAATGTAGAACAGAAGCATTTCGATCTTTTGATGTTGCAGATAAATTTCAAAACAAGCTCAATTTCTACCATTTTTAGTCCTAATTTGTTTGAGGAAATCGGGAAAAAGGGATATATAGATCTAGTGAGCATTATCTCTCTTTGACTGTTCGTATATATATAACTTTTTGTCCCTTTTTGGGTTTCGACCTTATTAGTTGAGAAAATCGGGGATCTTTTTTTTTATATAAAAAAATGTATAAAGAGAGAGGGAGGGGATAGGCGTCCCTTTCTTACTATCTTCTTCTTTCTTCCATGGGAGAAGAAGATAAAAATTGTAAAAAACGCTTTCGTCTAACGGCACACCACCCCTTTAAAAAAAATTATTGTTGTTGCTAACAGCATGCCCTTTATGCAAATTTTTTTTTTTTAAAAAGATAAAAAAAAAAACACCAACAACCCTAAAATAAAATACTTATTGACGTTGTTAATAGCATGTCTCCTACGCAAATTAAAAAAAAAAAAAAAACTGCCAAAAATCAGACTACCTCCAAAAAAAATTAAAAAAAGTTATTTATTTATTTTTTCTTTTAAGATATTCATGGTTCAACAACCATCATTCCACCTTCAATGAAACTAATCTCTTGAATTATTTAGTTCATCCCAAGTGACCCTCGATTGAACCATAAAAAATAACATGCCAAAATCAAGTATTCAAAGACTAAACAAATGCTCAATAATTGAACCAAAGAGAATAATAAAAATAAAAATAAATCGATAAACAAGTAATTAATAAAACAAACTAAAAAAAAACTAGGTCGTTTGAGCAATGTTCCCATACTTGGGGCTTTTCAAATTTGATCCTCAATAATCCCCAATGAAGTGGCCACAGAAAGCGCCCTCGATCCGCGGGGTGTACGGATCCACTTTTGATTTTTGAGGTTTGGGAGACGTCATCTAGTTATTACGATCTAGGAACCGAGCATTGACTATAAATAAACAAAAATAACTAATCTACGAATAAAAAGAAACTATGGTCCGGGGATCACGTTATGGGGTTGAAAAGTGTTAGGCACCAACCCTGCCCGGCAAACTCCGATCTCTACTATTTTTCAAAAAAGATTACATTGCTAAAAGACCTAAAACCAATAAAAAAAAAAAAGAAGTATACCTAGATGATCACAACTATTCGTTCCCTCAGAGCTGACGGAGAGACTCCTCGTATGAGATTCCTTATTTTGTTTTCCGTCACTAGATTTACTTCTGATCTCCAAGTTGAGGTATCTAGATCTAAGTATTTTCTGTCTTTTTGAAGGGTTTCTAGATATTTTTGAAAGGTTTCTGAATGTTTTTTGAGTAAAAGTTGGGATTTGGATGATAGGTAGTGAAAACGCCCTCGATCTGTGAGGTGTGCGGATCCGCTTTTGATTTTTGAGGTTTGGGAGTCGCCACCTAGTTATTATAATCTAGGAACCAAATATTGACTCTAGTAGATAAAACACTAATCTACAAAGAGAATAGATCTAGGGATCACGTTACTAGGTTGGAAGGTGTCAGGCACTAAACCCACCCGGCAAACGCCGGTCTCTACTATTTCTAAAAAAAAATTACATTGCTAAAAGACCTAAAACAAATAAATAAAATAAATAAATAAAAAGTAAAAAAAATATACCTAGATGATCGCAACGATTTCTTCCCTTAGTATTAGCGGGGTGCGTCCTTGTATGAGTTTCCTTGTTTTTCCTCCGTTATTGGATCTGCTTCAAATTTCTAAGTTGAGGTGTCTTCTTCTTAGATCTGAGTATTTTATTTATTTTTTTAAAGGATTTTTGGATGTTTTTACAGGGTTTCTGGGTGTTTTTTGAGTAAAAGCTGGAGTTTGGATGATAGGTAGGGAGTTAAGATTTCAAAATTAGGGTTTAGTGAAGGTTAGTGGGACTTTTTGACCTACTTTTCTTAGGATTTTCTTTGACCTATGAAATTAGGTTGTGGAGGCTCCTATTTATAAAGTTTTTTTGGAAGAATTAGGGTTTGAGTAGGTCTCCTTTTAGATAAGGTGAATTAGGGTTTTGACTTAAGTCTTATTTAATTGACTAGGTTTCTTTAAATTAGGATTTTTATTAGAGTTTTGATTTAAGTCTTATGAGATTGACTTGGTCTTTTTAGATTAGGGTTTTAATTCTTACGTACAATGAAATAATATATTTTTATTTTTTGTGGAGAACCCCCTAATTATATCTTTAATTATTTGGACCCCTAGATGGAATGGTCTTTTAATAAATATCAAGGGGGCTCCATTTAAATAAGTGGGCAACCATTAACAATTTTACCTGAAGGTTTGATTGATTAATTTTCTTGGTTCAATTTTTTAAATTAATTTTGTTAAGGTTTCACTTCACGTTAATTAATTTTTTATTTATTAATTTTGAAATTTAAAAATTTAAAATTGAAAAATTATCGTTTTGCCCTTGAAGAGTTTTGCATTTCAGGTCATTTTTTGATGTTTTGAAATATTTTGGAATCGATTTTTCGTAAGGAATTCGATGAGATTATTGGTTTGTGTCACTTACAAATTTTTTGATGTGAAATGATTGTTAATCCTTATGAGGGGCATTTTCATATTTTATCAAATTTGGTGAAAAATTACTGGAATGATTTATTTGGTTTCACTTTGTTGTTCGAAAGGGTTTTCTTAAGCGTAATATGGGCTCTAAGAATGTTTTGATGTTAGGGGTATTTTGGTAATTTAGGTCATTTTTTAGTGATGTTACGAAATTGAATATGATTGAGTTCCTTGTATTTGACATTAACTCGTTCAATCTTTTTCAAACTTCGAAAGAAATCTCATATTCTTTTGTTAATGAGAAAATTGATGAATCCCTTATTGTGAGTCTTGCACCTTTGTCAATGGTTTCAATTACATCATTCTTAACTGATAATCTTTGATTTTGAAGTTCATCTTCAACTTTATATCCTCATGAGACTATGTAGGAACGTTATTGAGTTTCTCAAATAAGGTTATTATTCTCTCATATTCTCCTGTAGTATCCATTTGCACCTTTTGAGTGTACTATTTAACTCCAATATTTATCAAGTTCGATTTATGAGCCTTGAGTCATTCCTCATGTTTGCTTTTATGTTCATATCATTATTGTACGCATGATAATCAAAAGCTTCTTTATTTATTGAAAGAAAAAAAAACATAGACTCTAACTTGACCGAAACTTGAAAATTGAAGAAAGACTGACGTAACTGAAATAACTAACTGAATGACTGACGAAGATTGAATTGAAACTAAAAGAAAACTCAAGGATGCTTATCTACAAAGTGAAGAGGTCTTTCTGGGTGGATAGACATAATATTATGGTGCAAGGGTAGATTACTTGGACTTGACATTGGTACTTTGGCTAAATGATACTTTTGACGGACTCACAATAGCATAGATGGTGATTTAGAACGTCTAGGAGCAATTATTACCTAAGTGGAAGTACACCAAGATTAACCATTGATTTGAAGTTTGACTCTTAACCACATGATTAAAATTTTGAGATTAGCCTAAGTTCGGTGGGAAACATTAAATCCAATTGCACTATAAGTCTATAGTGACCAATACTCTGTTTGGAAAAGCCGTGTGCAGGCAAAATAGACGTCGAACATGTTGCTGTTTTGGAACTTCAGTGTTTGGCATCCATAAAACCTCTTTGTAGTTGTCGATTCGTTCGTAAAAATTAGCCAAATCTCACGACTACCCATACTTCAATGAGCCTCTTCAAATCACACGGTTCTTCCATAAGTTTCTGCAAAAACAGAGTACCGAAATTTTGGCACCATCTCTCTCTCTCTCTTTCTGATCTTACAAAGGAAGCTCAAGAAGATTTTTTTGCCATCTTCATCTTTGCAATCTTTCTCTCTCTCTCTTTCTGATCTTACAAAGGAAGCTCAAGAAGCCCTCTTTCCATCTTCATCTCTACAACTCTGTCAGGTAAGCAACCATCATTCTCTTTAAAAAAAATTATTTTTTGTTATGAATTTCCGTTTCAAGGAAGAGATTGATTGGTTCGTCGATTGTTAATTTGATTGGAGAAATTTTAATTTAATTTTACTGATTCCACTGCTTGATTAAGTGTATGTCAGCAATTTTAGTTCCAATGTTTTATTTTTAATTTATAGTTTTCTATTTGGGTTTCTGATATTGTTACCAGCTTACACGAATTTTAATTTGATTTCTTTTGATGATTTCTAAGTTCTTGGATTCCTAATTTGGTGTTTTTCGTTGAGAGATTCGAATCAGGCATTGCCAATCAATTTGTTGGCTTCTTCAAAAAATTAAGGCATTGAAGTCTTCTGGTAATTATACACATAAATAGTTTTAAATTCTTTATATCTACTTTTGCTTGTAGTTTTGAGATGTTGTTGGTTAATTTTTTTTACATTTATTAAGTTATTTCCATCCTTGTTGATCTTACTTACATGGTTTCAATACCGAATGCTAAGTAAGTAATCTGTAAAGATTAGTATATTAGTTTCAATGTGAAAACGTATATCTAGTGGGAATTTGATCATATTTGGCATTGGCAATTTTATTGTGCAATAGCACTTATGATAACTAGTTTTGATTGATTTATTTTGAAGGAATTTTTAGTTGACTACGATCATGTATTAGTGGGGTTTTGGTTGCTCATTTATTTTGAAGAGGGAAGTGGAATCTGATATAAGGCACAAATTCTAGATATTGCCATTCAAGGGAAATTGAAGGACCATGATCCCAAGTACTTCAGAATATGAAAGCTTATGATGCATGGAGACAATGGGGTTTAATAAGAGGTTAAGGTAGTAGCAAACCAAATGATGAATTTTCGTAATTCAAGATGTATTTACCCGAATATGTTGAATTACACTTAGTGATGAATACACATGCCTTCCAATTGAATAATTAGCAAGATTATCTACATTGGTGGATCAACTAATTTGAGTTTGGATGAACCAAAGCTTAAGTGATGCAACGACAGGCAAGAGACATTCCTCTGCTGCTAAATCTTATGTCACCATTATAGAATTTGAATAGTTGAAGGCAATAAGAACAACTCTGTTGAGAGAAACATTTATGTTTTCTAGTGTCTACAATGACAGCACAGACACATTATATTCGAGTGAGCCAAGGTCTTAGCTTCCTCTCCAACTCTACTAATCAAGAGCCGTAGTATCCCTTGTGGTCAAAGAAAGCCCTTTCTTATCCAAAAAGGTTTGAAAATGGGATTTATCGTATAGTTAGGATTGTCCAACTGAACACATGTAAATTAGAATACTATGTGTATGCAGTTCAATATATTAAGAGAAGACTAATATATGCTTGGATAGAAAGAGGTTCGCCACACCTCATATAGTTAAATGCGGTGGTCATATGGTGTGTATATAGATGTAGGAACTGTGAGCACATACCAACAAACTTTTTGAGCAAGTCTGTCTTTATTCAAAACTTAGTGGAAGAGGGTGTCTAACACTATAGGTTTATGATACTGACGTACTTGAGTCCTTGTTACTTACTGTAGGAGGATCAAACCTCTACTATCCGGGACCTACCGATGATATTAAAATTAGACAAATTGTTAGTGAGCTTAACTAAATGTTGGTTGTTTATCTGTAACTTGCTGAAGGAAAATTTACATGTAAATCTATAATATTTTGGCAATATATAGTTCACAACCTAATTTTAAAACAGATGAGAAGTGTGTAAAAAAATTGTGTCCTTATTTTTCTTTATTTACGGGCTCTGGGGTGATTTTTAAGTGAAAATGATGATTAAATTAAGAGGTTTTGAATCAAGAAACTTAGCAGGGTTAAAATCAACATCAATTTTCTATATAATTTCACATTTTTGTACATTTAAGATAACATTAGTAATACAAATGTGTAAATGACGTTGATCTATAGATCTATGATACATTAACAAGAGTTATGTGTCATATTTTGGATTTTTAGACAAACTAACTTTAAATCTCGCCTCTACAATTTCAGTCCTATTTTGATATTTTAGTCAAAATGCATGTCTCCCCATTCAACTTGTATATATTGAATCATGATGATGATGATTATTATTATTTTCCTTTTTTTCTTTTTGTGTGTACTTAGGTTATCGTGTTTTATTTTCCTATAATTTTCTTTAACTTTAATGTGTTTTTCCTATGTTTCGACAATAATTTTCCATTTTTTGGTGAGTTTTTAGAGAACTTCTCCACATAAAGATCAACACCCTCAATTAATTTTAATTTTGACGTAGCGTGTTTAATGAGAATTCAAAGTTCAGTAGCAGTCTCACTAGAATCATAGTACTAAATGATCATAATTTCCCACCTCTCCATTCCATATCTTTCTATTGGGAGCTTTTCTCATGTTGTCCAGAGAATGTACAGAGTAGTGGATGATTTGTGTTGGTCTTCCCATCATGATCCATGTTTGTGGCATTATTCATTGAGTTTAACTGCAACAGATATATGTCAAATTCTGATGTGTATCACTATATTCATCTTTGATTTTCTTTTTCCAAGATTAAAACTCTAATGAGGATTTGTATTATTGGGTCCTGTAATGGATGAGTTGGTTAAAGCAATATGTGACATGGCAAAAGAGAATGGCTCATATTCCCATGCTTTCACGAACTCATGGGCAGATAAGCATTTGCTAGGGAATATTTTTTACTTTTATAATGAGAGAAGGAGAAGTAGAAGTGGTTCGACACCAAAATTTGGATTCCAAAAATGCCCCTACCTTTACATTTAAACCAAGAAAATTATAAACAACAACCGTATAATGACGTTGGTTAGTTTTGAGAATTACAAAAATATCTTTTTTTTATTATATAATCTTCAAGAACCCTTTAATCAATATTTTAAATTATGCTAGAAAGTGTAATTTATATTGTTTGAAGAAAATCTGCATTGAATTTGACCATGACTTTTTGAATCCTTCTGTGTTATCTCTCTTCTTGCAAATATGTAAAACTCGGTGTAGTAAGGATTAGAAATGGTTATTTAAAACTTGAGATTTTGAATTTGAAATTGAGAATCGCTTCATTTCTGAAATTGTTATTAGTAATTAAATACCAAATTTGCATTCCATCTTGTGAAATCCATCAAAACGCAGATTTTTGAGATACTTCCTGTGTTTTGCGTGCATGTGTGTCCCAAGAGGCAACTGTGATATTTTCTTTTTATTTAGTTTTTTAGTTTTCTGATTAGAACTACTCTTGCAACTAGTGTGTGTGTTGTCTGGGATGCATCTGTGATTGTTTTCTATTTATTTATTTAGTTTTCTGATTTGAAATACTCTTGCAACTAGCTTCTCCTACCACTGTGGGAAAGGAAACGACAATTTTTGCTGCCAATCACCGACAACAATGTCGCTATTTTTCTCAAAATTTTATTACAAAGAAGCAATCTTTTCGTTGCTTGATTGTTTTCAAGCGATGAATTCATTGCTTGATTATTTCAAAGTAATGAATCACCTCGTGGATTGATGGTTTAAAAATGACACTAATTTGCTAGTTTGTTTATTTCGAAAGTGGTGAATTCTCTTCTTGTTTATTGTAATGGTAGGGGGCGATTGGTTGAAAAAGTTCATTTATTGGATTATTAAATTATCACCAAAATTAGATAGCATTTAGTGAAAGAATTCGAATCAGGCATTGCCAATCAATTTATTAGTTTCTTTAAAAAATTAAAGGCATTGAAGTTTTCTGCTAATTTATACACATAAATAGCTTTATATTCTTGATTTCTACTTTTGCTTGTAGTTTGGAGTTGCTGTTGGTTAATTTTTTTACATTTATTGACTTATGTCTACAAGTAAGTTGAACAAGAACTTAGTCAAGTTGATGCATAAACAAATTTGTGTGTGGATTAATTTACTAGTTTCTTTGTCTTAATTTTTTTTAAATTTAAATTTTGTTTTTATAGTTTTTATCAAGATAATGTCTAGTCAACCATCAGCAAAGGCATATTGAGATTCAATGATACATAAAATTTGGGTGGAATGTTATGTTGAAGTAGTTTAAAAATATGGTAAAGGATGAGGGGGTCTAACCTCAAAAGGACATGATTATTTTATAACTATATTTGAGGAAAAGTAAAAAAAATCTTACACCAACGTTCAATACAAGCATCGTTGGGATTACGTGAATGATAGATGGAAAGCATGAAAAAATCTTAAGATGAAATCTGGATTAAGATGGGATGTAAATATAGGATCCTTTGAAGCAATTGATGAACAATGGAAGTCATATGTTTTGGTAATTTTTTTTATTTATTGTCATATGATAATTGAAGTTAAATGAATTAGTCAATTTTTTTTTTCTGATTATATTTTATATATTTTATCAGTTAAATAAACATTCCAATCAATTTTGATATAAGGCACTAGAGTACAAAGATAAACTATACCAAATATTTGGTGGGACCGTTGCAACTGAAAAATATTGTATGACCTCAAACGAGACGTCTTCTTCAATCATGCAAGGTAGTCGGGTTTCTCTCGATGATTTGGATGTAGATATTGATGATGCGAATGAATGGTCAAAACCAAATACTTCAATTGATCTAGTTGGAAAATCTATTGAAGAGATATCTAAAAGACGTCATAAGAAATCGAGTGAGTTTGACCCCTCTTCTACCACAAGTGTAAATGCAAAAAGGAATGCAAAAATGGGCGACGTTGAAGTTCATAGAATGCTTTGTGTGATGGCTGACAGTATAGAGGCAGATTTGAAAAAATAAGAGATGACACAGAACGCAAAGAAAGACACTTCTATTATCTCATGCATCAACCTGTTGAGTACTTTTCATGACATGGATCGGTGTTGACCAGTATAAATATTTTTAGTTAACAAATTATTCAACGAATATTCTAATAGGGAGATTTTTGTTGGATTGATGGATATTGACCGCATGTTTGCATCAGAGTGGATTAAAATGAAGTTTGAAAATGCTCATGGGATCTCATGATGAATGATCTTCTTAGGATAGGGTAGATTTATGATTACAAATTCTATTAAATGTTATAATAGAATAGTGATATTATTTATTATTTTTTTATTGTCATAGTTGTTAGAAGACATTATTTTATTTTATTAAATTTTTACATGTATTTTTTATTTAATAGTTTTACGTTATGGTTGGTAGAAATGCTTGTTAAATTTTTTTATTATTTTTCATTTAAACTCTATGTGATTGGATGATTATGAATTGTTATATGTTTATAATAATATGATTTGCATATATGCAATAACAGATAGATGATAGCACAAAGAAAAAAATATTCTTTTTTATTTTACTGTGGTATTACTACCGTACAAAGAATCGACGCATGAAGCAACTATGTCAAACTTCATTACTTTCTGGTGATTCATATGTCAGAGAAATATTTGATTCAGACAATCCAGTGCCTTGTTACTACAATTTTCGTATGGATAAGTATGTCTTTAATAGATTATGTTATTTTATGAGAGATAGAGGATTACTTAAGATAATAGAGCGGTGAGAGTTGAAGAACAAATTGTAATTTTTTTATATACAGTTGGGCATAATGTTAGGAATAAAAATAATCAAGATAGATTCCAACATTCTGGTGAAATGATAAACTGATATTTTTATCACGTGTTACAAGCATTATATAGTTTTGCCCATGACTTAACAAAAGCACTTGACTTGAGCGTCACACCACCAAAAATATTAGTAGATCGACGATATTTTCCATGGTTTAAGGTAATTAATTATTTAATATTTGAATTAATATAATTAATAACATAATAATTGTTTAATGTTTACTTTTAAATGAAATAGGATTGTGTGGGTGTAATTGACGGGATTCATATACCTGTAGTTATACCATTTGACAAACAAATACCATTTCGATCATGAAGAAAGACCAAATGTACATAGAATGTCTTGACTATTTGTTTATTTGATATTCAGTTCACTTCTGTTTTAGTTGGATGGGAAGGTTCGGCACACGATTGGCGAGTCTTTCAATCTGCGCTTAGTGATCCGAGTTTATATTTCCCACATCCTCCTACTGGTAATGAAACGTTATTTTATTTTTTTATTTTTTATATTTTTTATATCCATTAAGGTAATTTAAATTTACTAAAAAAATATCTTAATTGTCTTAAGTAAATATTACATGGTTGATGCGGGTTACCAAAATATGTGAGGATATCTTACACCATATCGTAATATACGGTATCACATTCACGATTTCCATAGAGGAAATGGGCCAAGAACGAAGGAGGAGTGGTTCAATTATTATCACTCTTCGTGTAGAAACGTTATTGAGCGATGTTTCGGTGTATTGAAAAAATGATTTTCGATTTTGAAACGGATGTCTTCATACTCTTTTGTGACTGAGATACGTATTGTATGTGTGTGCATGGCCTTACATAATTTCATCTGACAACAATCAGTTACTGATAGTTGGTTTACACAATATGAGAATGAAAATGTTGACATTGATAAAAGAAGCGCATCTAATACGACACCAAATGAAGTTGATGATGAATTGATTGCTGATATGAATATTGTAGAGATTATTTATTTGATAGACATTAAATATGTTAGTACAGAAAAAATGAAATTGAATATTTATTTTTATTTTTTTAATATTAAATCCTATGTTTACACTTATTGTTAACATAGTAGTACTTATATCAGATAAATAATCTCTTTTATAAATATTATTTTTAATTTCATCCAGTAATTTCTAGACAGTAAATTATCAAACAGTTTAATATCTTAACAGCATAATTAGACGGCATATTACCAAACAATATACTCAGTTTAGCAAGTTGTTTCAGTAACAACAACAGTAACTTTCTTTCAACTTCAACAACTTAATTCAGCATCAACAACTTTATATACAGCTTTTCCAAACAGAGCACAAGAATGTGAGAAAGGTTAGTTACGAGTTTACCCCTGATTGGGATAGAACCTTTGATTAAACAAATTAATTTGACCTTAAGATCGAATCTCTTTTGTATAAAATAATCTGAATCTTTGAAAGTAAAACCAATTGGTCCAACTGGTTTGATATTGATCAGTTTGATCCTGTAGACACCCAAATTTGAACAGGCCCCTACTTGAAAATGCCCAAAAATATCGATTTTCCAAATAAATGGGCCAACGGACCTTAAGGGCCCAAGTCATTGAAAAGTGACATTTTGATCGAACCAAGGCGCCGAAGACCTCCTAATGGTTTAGGGGACCTACTAAAAAGATTTGGCTTACTCTACGCTTTCCCAATATCCGTCACTTCGCTTCTAAAATCAAAAATGCCAAATTTTAGATAAAGTCCATCAACAGGCCTAAAAAGCTCGATTTGCCAACACGTGGCATTTTGATTAATCCAATAATTTCAAAACCTAAAAAAAAATGGATAAAATTAAAATGAGACTTAAGACACCTATCACTTCCTCTACTCTCACCGCTCCATCTCCATATCCGAAAAAACCTAAGCTCATCTAAGGCCCAAGAACCCGCAAGTCACCTAAAATGTATTTCTTGCATTATCCCCTAATCTAAATACAATCCCATATCATCTAAAAATCTAAAAACGTATCCACCTTCCTAAATCCAATCCAAAATGACCCCAACAATTCCTAAAACCCAAAACCTAAGCCCAATGCCCTTAAGCCCAAACCCATATCCAATTCATATCTAACCCACAACCCTAACCCATAAACCACAATCAACATCAACCAATCACTCTTTTATCATCAAAAGGTGAGACATGTCATCACCCTCTTTCACCTCCCTCATCAAACCACTCACTCTATCACCTTTCTCTAAAAAATTAACTACCCACATCACCTTTTTTCTAAAAAAATCATATCAACCCACACCCTCCCCTAACCTAGCCTCATTACTCCCTATAAATCTCCATTTTCTCAAATTATACACCTTCAACCCATACCTCCCCTAACCTACCCTCATTACTCCCTATAAACCTCCATTCTCTCAAATCAAACACCTCTAATCCACACCTCCCCCTAATCTACCATCATCATATCTCCCCCTAATCTATCATCATCATTCCCTATAAACCCATCTTTACAATCTAAACCTACACCCATCCTCTCAAATCAAATATTTATTCTCTCCCATCAATTCATCTAAATATCTAATCTCCACACATCTTGTCACATGTCACCATCTCCCTCACCCTTCTAAAATCTAATTAAAACCCACTCCCCTCAACTCACCAAACACTCAACCACCATTTTACAACCTCCATTCTCTTAAACCAAACACCACTCAATCAATCAATCACCTTCTTAAACATATATCATCTCACCTTACCAAACACTCCACCTAAATGGTTTAGGTAAGATCCAAACCATTTGGATCAAAATACAACCCATTTACTTTTATTACATAATTACTCCTCTCACAACTCCTAATTTCATATCCCCCACCTTTAAAACATGTGTCATTCTCTACTCTCCCACATTTTACCCCATTATACCCTCAAAGTATCCTCCCAACACTTATAAATATCCCTTTCCTCTCCTAAAAATGAGTACCCAATTCTTATCACAAAAATCTTACCAATTCTCATTTACCAAGTCTCTCACAAAAATACATAATCAATCCAATTCTCTCATCATCTCTTCTCTACTCTTTCAATTACACAAGAAAAAAAGTGACATTTTTCTAAATCACTAAGGATTCAAGAAGACATGGAAGAAGAAGGAAAGAAGAAAAGAGAAGCTTCAAGGTGGGTTCAAGGCAATCCTCCCCTCTTTTTCTCTCTCTCTTTACCCTCTCCACCTCCCTCTTTTATTATCCCCCTCATCTCTTTATTTTTATTTTAGAAGGACTTAAGATGCAATGATCCCCCTCCCTTATCTTCGGTAGACGGACTTCGGTCCGGTCGAAAGTATGTAATCTATTTTGAAAATAAAATCGATTTTAATCCCTCAACTATTTTGAGGCAATTAATGTTTGGGTTCTTCTCAAGTCATGAGAATGAACCCATAACCATAACCAATATTTTTCAAATCACACTTAGCTTTTGAGGCAAATGATTTAAATGATCATCTCCTTCAATGGGATGATTCTATAATCAAGCTGAAAACAAATCCCTACTAAGGGGACAAGATATCGACACATGGCACTTTACTTTTGTTTTGTATTTTCAATTAAAATGATCGAGTTGAGTTGAGGTTACCACCACATGGTGGGGAGAAAATGGTGCCTAACACTTTCCCTTTTTTCCAATCGAGCTGTTTACCCCGATCTCGAGGTTGATCGGTACTTTATCCATCGAGAGTCACTACGTGCCAAAAACGATACACTTTTCAAAAAATGTACATCGGGTGACTATTCACACTCTCTTACAATATGAATGGTGACGACTCCAAACCTTAGTAGATGTGGCCATCGTAATCGAAAACCACGTATCTATAGATCCATTTGTTGATTGGGCCAATTGATTTACATTTCACATATTGGGTCGGACCAATATTGCGGGTTTAGTTTGAACGGTCTGGATCGGTCCACCCACTTACCTGTTGGTTGGATTGATTAGAGCAACCCGGGAACACCCATAGTCAGTTCGGGTCGTAACCTATAGGGATGCTCTTAAACTCTAGGTTTACTACGTGCAATGCAATTTATCTGGCCACCCTTTCCCAAGTACACCTATATACCTTTCGAGCATGCTCAATCAGACGGTACATGGTGACTTGGTTTGATATACCATATAGGTGATAATCTAAGACTCCAACTCAAATCTCTGAAATAAAAAATAGTCAGTGTAATCCCCAGTTGAGAAATGACGTACGATGCTGAGCAAGGGCCCACTTAAATACATCTCGTCTAGAATAGACGTTGTCTATCCCCCTCATACAGTAGGGTATAGCGGGGCAAGATTTCTCTTAGGCACTGATTTTGACCAAGAAGTTTATTAGTGAACTTAGATTAACTTTGATATACCGCATAGGTACGAGGGTTGGCGATCGGGACTTGTGACTTAGCGGCTTACAATAGGACAAAGGCTTAGGTCGCTCCAACATGGGTGCATCGATATACCTTTCAGTGTCACTTGGTCAAATGGTACTGATGCCCCAATTTTATATACCCTAAGGTACATGACTGGAGTTGTGGTTTTCATGAATGACGTCGCATCTCCGAGGAAACTAGACCACACAGTAGTACCACATTGGCTAGAAGGGACATGCAAGCGTGAATTGAAATAAAATAAACATGTTAGTGGTGTGTACAAAACAGGGTTGGGTGTGCCCGCGGCGTTTTCAGATAAATGGGCCGTGGGCTAGATCAAACCATACAAGCAAGAGTAAATATTGATCATGAAATAGAAAATATATTTTTCATCATTCAATTCAAGATCAAAGCATGCCCATTTCATGTGTATATCAATTAAGATTATGGTACATCGAATAGGCAAAAATTATGGTACAAAAATAATCAATCATAGGCCAATTGATGAAATAAGTACAAGAAAAAACTTTTTTTTTAACGAACTAAAAACAAAATGACTATTTCTCTATGGTCCAATAAAGTATTGCTTTGGCCAACCTAAAACAAATCGAAGTTTCAATGAATATTGAATTGATGATAATTGTTAGCATAAGGAATTATGATTTTTTTTTGTCACGTGGTGAGGTCCATGACCATTAGAAAGATTTGAAATCTTGTTAACCAGTAAGGAAAGTAAATTTTTTTGAAAATGTGTTGCTACCAGCACAACACTTATAACACAAAAATGTGCATGACATCATCTTATTGTTTTCTTTTATTGCAACCAACCCGTTTTTTTTTTTCGTCAGTCTTGTCGCTGCCTAAGACACACACTAGCTATTGTTTTTTTTACTTAGCTGCCCAAGGACAGATGCACACCCCATTTTTATTTGGTTTCTTTTCAAATGACTCTTGAGGTACAAAAGAAACTTGTAACCCAGCGAACTCGGCTTAACCGAGTTTGACTTGGACCTGGATCAAGGTCTCCTTTTTTTTAATTGGTTTTTTTTTAAGAAGATCATTACCAACAAAACAACAACTAACTTTCGTAATTCAGATTCAAAAAAAAAAAAAAAAAAAAACTTCTCTACTGCGTCACTCGCAACACTAGCTCTCAAAATAGCGTCTCTTGCAACCAAATCCTGAAGCGCGCCATTGTGGCAAACCTCTTTCTAACGCCCAAGCTCTATTATGCCCAAATATTCGGGACATCCACCAAACACGAGCTGTATTAAAAATTCCCTTGTCATCGTAAACAACTAGCCCATCTTTGTAATCCCTCTTCCTGTTCAAAAACCAGTCGGGGGACTTTGAATAGTCGAGGGTTCGCAACGATCACCATGAGGTTCTCAAGCTCCGCTACAGATAATTCACCAGCTCTCTTGTTCATGTTGACATCAGCCTTGTTACAGACGATATTAGCGAATCTCCTCCCAATACCCTTAATAGAGGTCAGAGTGGACATAATCTTTTGTTTCTCATCAACGTTAGTGTTCAACACACGCAAAATGTGTTGAAAATCTTCGTTTGCGACCAAATACATCATATTGTACAGATTTGTTGATGGATAGAATAAAGCTTGAAAATTATTAGAGAGAGAAGGAGAAATAGGAAGGAGAGAGAGACATCTCCCTCCTCTTGCTGCCCCCTTCTCACACATAGATGAGAAGAAGTAAAAATTACCCTTTTACTAACAACACCCCATACACAGTTACGCTGGGCTTTTATTTATTTTTTATGATTTTTTTTGGAAATCCTTTCTCATCATGCACAACAAAGAATTTTTTTATTGTTACTGACAACAGCATAAAAAAAATTCCTTTTTTTTTTTCTTTTTCTTTACTACCATTCATCATACCTAGATCGAGAAAGGGGAGGAAAAAAAATTAACCATGTACCGTGCGTAGCAACATCGATTAAAAAAAATTATTATATAAAAAAAAAACATTCATGGCTCCTCATCCCAACCACCATCATTCCATCGTTATTTCATTGATTTTTGAATCTTGAATTATTTAGGGTCATCAAAAGTGGCCCTTGATTGGATCATAGAACAAGAAACAAACAATCTAAAATACTAAAAATCAAATAAATGATTTACAATCAAACCAAAATAAATAAACAAATAAAGATAAATCAAAATAAAATAAAATAAAATAAAAAACTAGGTTGATTTGGCAATGCATCAAAATTTAGGATTTTTTTCAAGTCAGATCCTCAAAATATCCCCAGTGGAGTTGCTACTGAAAGCGCCCTCGATCCGCAGGGTGTGCGGATTTACTTTTGATTTTTGAGGTTTGGGAGCCGCCACCTAGTTATTATGGTCTAGGAACCAAATAATGACTTTAGCAGATAAAGTACTAATCTACAAAGAAAACAGGTCCGGGGATCACGTTACGAGGTTGGAAGTTATTAGGCATCAACCCCGCCCGGCAAACGTCGGTCTCTACTATTTCCCAAAAAAGATTACATTGCTAAAAGACCTAAAATAAATAAATAAAATAAATAAAAAATTAAAAAAATATACTTAGATGATCGCAACGATTTCTTCCCTCAGTACTAGCGGGTGCGTCCTTGTACGAGTTTCCTTACTTTTCCTCCGTTATTGGATCTGATTCAGATCTCTAAGTTGAGGTGCCTTTTTCTTAGATCTGAGTATTTTATTTATTTTTTTGAATGATTTCTAGATGTTTTTACAAGGTTTCTGGGTGTTTTTTAAATAAAAGCTGGGTTTGGATGATAGGTAGGGAGTTAGGGCTTCAAAATTAGGGTTTAGGGAAGGTTAGGGAGACTTTTTGACCTACTTTTCCTAGAGTTTTCTTTGACCTACGAAACTAGGTTGTGGAGGCTCCTATTTATAGAGTTTTTTTAGATGAATTAGGATTTGACTAGGTCTCCTTTTAGATAAGGTGAATTAGGGTTTTGACTTAAGTCTTATTTGATTGACTAGGTTTTTTTAGATTAGGGTTTTAATTAGGATTTTGACTTAAGTCTTATGAGATTAACTTGGTCTTTTTAGATTAGAGTTTTAATTCTTACATACAATAAAATAATATATTTTGATTTTTGTGGAGAACCCCCTAATTATATCTTTAATTATTTGGACCCCCCCAGATAGAAGGATCTTTTAATAAATATCAAGGGGGCTTCACTTAAATAAGTAGGCAACCATCAACAATATTGCCTGAAGGCTTGATTGATTAATTTTCTTGGTTCAGATTTTTAATTTAATTTTGTTAAGGTTTCACTTTACGTTAATTAATATTTTATCTATTAATTTCAAAATTTAAAACTTTTAAAATTAAAAAATTATCGTTTTACCCTTGAAGAGAACTTTTGCATTTCTGGTCGTTTTTCGATGTTTTGAAATATTTTGAAATCGGTTTTTTATAAGAAATTCGATGAGATTATTGATTTGTGTCACTTATAAATTTTTTGGCTTGAAATGATTGTCAACCTTTATGAGGGGTATTTTCATAATTTTGTCAAATTTGGTGAAAATTATCGAAATGATTTATTTGGTTTCACTTTGTTGTTTTATGTGTTCGAAAGGATTTTTCTAAGCGTAATGTGGGCTCTAAGGATGTTGTGATGTTAGGGGTATTTTGATAATTTTGATTATTTTTTAGTGATTTTTATCGCAAAACTTCTTTTTGTCTGAAAAATGATGATTTATACGTTTTGGGTCATATTTTTCTAGTGTAGCGTGATTTCTAAGTTTTGTTAGTTTGAGATACCTCATCAGAATTTCTGAAACATATCTAATAACAAATAAAGCATTGGAATAATCATCCATTATTGGAAACAGTCGTGATCGGATTGACGAGTTGATTAATCAAGCGAGTGCAATAATGGGGTGTCTATAGGTAGGGAGTTAG
The DNA here is from genome assembly GCF_017979445.1 of Akebia trifoliata. Taxonomy (NCBI): domain Eukaryota; kingdom Viridiplantae; phylum Streptophyta; class Magnoliopsida; order Ranunculales; family Lardizabalaceae; genus Akebia; species Akebia trifoliata. The sequence continues at coordinate 21,630,424 of NC_141380.1, forward strand.
GATTTCAAAATTAGGGTTTTGAGAAGGCTATGAACACTTTTTGATGTACTTTTTCTAGGATTTATTTTGACTTGCGAGATTGGGTTGCAGAAGCTCCTATTTATAGATTTTTTTGGAAGAATTTGGTGTTGGATTAGATCTCTTAAGATAAGGTTAATTAAGGGTTTTGACTTAAGTCTTATTTGACTGACCAGGTTTCTTTAGATTAGGATTTTAATTAGAGTTTTGACTTAAGTCTTATTTGATTTGCTAGATTTATTTAGATTAGGATTTTAATTCTTACATACAATAAAAGAATATATTTTTGATTTTTGGAGAACCCCCCTTAATTATATTTTAATTCTTAAGGCCCTCAAATTGAGGGGTCTTTTAATAAATATCAGGGGGCTCCACTTAAATAAGTGGGCAACTATCAACAATTTTGCTTGAAAGCTTGATTGATTAATTTTATTGGTTCAGATTTTTAAATTAATTTTATTAGGGTTTCACTTTACGGGGAGCAGTTCGACAGCCCTAAAGTTTGCCAAACATTTTTTGTAAATCACTTTTGATAAGGTTAGAAGTTTTGAATATGTTGATTTTTTGTGAGGATGATCTCTACGATGAAGAGATCATCCTCATCAAAAATCAGGTCATTTTGAAACTTATAACCCTAGTTTACAAGTTGAAGAATCGTGGACCGGCCAATTTTTGTAAATCACTTTTGATGGGGTTAGAAGTTTTGGAATATGCTGATTAATGGTGAGGATGATCTCCTCATCATAGAGTTCATCCTCACAAAAAATTAGCTCATCCCAAAACTTCTAACACATGTTTTGAAAAATGTTTGGCAAACTTTAGGACTGTTGAATCGGCCCCCACTTTACGTTAATTAATGTTTTATTTTTTAATTTCGAAATTTAAAATTTTTAAAATTAGAAAATGACCATTTTTTTCCCCTAAAGAGAACTTTTACGTTTCAAGTCGTTTTTCGATGTTTTGGAACCGATTTTTCGTAAGAAATTCGATGGGATTATCAGTTTGTATCACCTATGAATTTTTTCGCATGAAATGATTGTGAACCCTATGAGGGGTATTTTATAATTTTATCAAATTTGGTGAAAATTGGCAAAATGGTTTATTTGATTTTAGTTTATTATTTTATATGTTCGAAAGGGTTTTCTAAGCGTAATGTAGGCTCTATGGATGTTTTGATGTTAGGGATATTTTGGTAATTTGGTAATTTTTTAGTGATTTTTATTGTAAAGCTTCGTTTTGTCTGAAGAATGATAATTTCTACGTTTTGAGGTCTTATTTTCCTAGCGTAGCGTGATTTCTAAAGTTTTGTTTGCTTTAGATACCTCATCTGAATTTCTGAAACATATCTACTAACAAAATAGAGTATTAGAATATTCATCCGTCATTGGGAACCATCGCAATTGGATTAACGAGTTGATTAATCAGGTGAGTGCAAAAATGGGGTGTCTACACTATTATCACATACCCTTTGAGTTATGTAATGCGCCTGCTACCTTTGAGTGGTGCATGTTAAATATCTTTTCAGATATGATCTAACGATTCTTAGAAGTCTTCATAGATAATTTTTTTGTATTTGGGTCTAGTTTTGATGAATGTCTTCATCATCTGACACTCATACATAAACATTGTATAAAAAAGAACTTAGGTGCTATTTGTTAAACTAAACAAATAAGTGCTGAATGATTATAATTGCTGAAACTGTATACACGCTGAATTTAAGTGTTGAAATTGTTGTCTGTTTACCGATCTAAATTATGCTGAACTGATTCAAATTAACCACTGTAATCACATAAATCTGTTTGTTACTTAATGCTGAAAACTGGTAAATTGACTATATTATCCTTTTCAACAGTTGTATGTTTAAGGGGAAATTATTAATAAAATCCAAAAATAAAAATTATTTATTAAAAAAATAGTAAATTTAATGAAATTCATTTTGGGAACCTAGCCGAACAAATTATCTCTCCTCCACATCATTTAAAAAGTAAATTTTAAATTTTTTTATTCAAATTAAAAAAATAATATTAATTCAAATTAAAGAGAGAGAATATTAAATATAAATATTTCGTTAAATATTAAATATTAAATATTCCAAAAAATAAAAAAAGAAAGAGGAAATTTCTCTCTCCTCTTTTATTTTTTCGAAATATTTAGTATTTAATATTTAATATTATTTAAATGCGTGGAGGAGAGAGAAAATTTCGACCCTTTAAGGGCCGAAATTTTCTCTCTTTAATTTAAATTAATATTATTTTTTAATTTAAATTAATATTATTTAATTTGAATTAATATTATATTTTAATTTGAATTAATATTATTTAATTTGAATTAATATTATTTAAATACGTAGATGAAAGAGAAAATAGGAGAGAAATAATATTGGTGTGGGTTGCCTTATTAATTTGTGGGGTGCTTATACCATTATCCATAGGACATAAGAGGTAATATTATTTCAAGTATAATGGCATACTTGTCCGTATTGAAAGAGACCGGTGTTTACCGCTTCAGCAAAAAAATTAAGTGATCCAACTTCACTTAATGCTTTTCACTTATTTTTCAACAATAAGTGCTGAAAATGTGGAGTAAACAAACGTGTTGATTGCTGAAATTGAATTGCATTCAGCATTAAGTGCTGAAATCAGCGTTAAACAAACACCCCCTTAGTTTTTAACTAGAAGAAGTGTCATTTTATGGTGAAATCAGAGATTGTCTTAGGTCATGTAATCCCCAAAAAGGAAATAGATGTCAATAATGCCAAAATCGAACTAATTGCCAATCTTCCACTTCCTAAAATTATTAGAGAGGTAAAATCTTTTTTAGGACATGCTGGCTTTTACCAAAGATTCATAAGAGATTTTAGCAAAATCTCAAAGCCTATGAGTGATTTTTGGCCAAGGATTCTCCTTGGGGATTTGACTCCAACTACTTACAAGTTTTCAATAAGCTTAAGACTGAGTTAATTTCAACACCCATCATTAGACCTCCAGATTGAAATATCTCTTTTGAGGTGATATGTAACACTTCTGATTATGCTATATGAGTCATACTAGGACAACGATTGAACAAACTTTCTCATGTCATTCATTGTGCTAACAAAACTTTGAATGACGCCCAATTCAATTACTCCACCACAGAAGTCTTAGCTGTAGTATCTTCATTAAACAAATTTAAATCTTACTTGGTAGGATCTAAGGTGTTGGTCTACACTAATCATGCAGCCCTCACATACCTTCTTATCAAGAAGGATGTTAAGGCTTACTTTATCCGTTGGGTTCTTCTTTTACAAGAATTCGATTTTGAAATTCGAGATAAAAATTATCTAAAAATGTGGTTGCTAACCACTTTTCTAGGATAATCGTTGAATGCCCACTCAATTCCTCTCCGGTTCTTGAAACATTCTCAGATGAACAACTTATGACCATCTCACATCAAGGAGTCTTCTCAAGCCTCATGTTCTTTCTGCACCAATTCCCGAGAAGCCACTGATTCTCTATATTAGTGCACAAGAAATGTCACTTAGAGCATTGTTGGCTCAAGAAAATGTCGAAGGAAAAGAAGGTGCACTCTACTATTTGAGTCGAACTTTTGTCTCCAATGTTCTATGGTACGCTAACACTGTAAATTGCATTGTTACAGAACAAATATCTAGTACTTGGTCCAAACAAGAATGACTTAGATTTCTAAACAATGTAAAATGGTACTTTTGGGATGATCCTTACTTGTTTAAGTATTATAATGATCAAATTATCAGGAGATGTTTCCTAGACAGTAATCACGCTCAACTTATGTTCTTTTATCATGACCATGCATGTGGTGGTCATGTTAGTGGAAAGAAAACCACTAACAAAGTGTTGCAAAGTAGTTTTTACTGGCAACCAATCTTTTGTGAGATGCACGACTATTGCAAAATATATGATAGGTGTTAATATTCAGGAAAGATCTCACGCCGGAATGAGATACCCCTACAACCCATCCTTATAATCAAAATATTTAATGTTTGGGGCATTGATTTCAGATGATCATTTCCAAATGGGTCCAAGTTATTACTTGTAAAATGAATGACAATAAAGGGGTAGTCATGTTCCTCAAGAAAATCATATTCACACATTACGGTTCACTCCAAGATATCATTAGCGATGGGGGAAATCATTTTTGCATTTATATTTTCAAATCTATAATGCAAAAGCATGGGATAACTCATAAAGTTGCTACCCCTTATCACCCTCAAACGATTGGAGAAATAGAAATCTTTAATCAAGAGATAAAGATAAGTTTAGAAAAAATTGTTAAAACCACTCGTAAAGATTGGTCCTTGCGACTCACAGATGCCCTGTGGGCATATCACACAGTTTACAAGACACCCATAGTAATGTCTCTATACAGGTTCATATTTGAAAATGTTTATTATTTGCCAATTGAGTTAAAACATCAAGCATAATGGGCTATTAAACACATAAACTTTAACCTTGATAAACTCCAACTCAATAAGCTAGATGAAATTAGGAATGATACCTACGATTTAGCCAAAAAATACAAAGATATAACAAAAATGATGCATGATAAGTTAATCCTAAAAAATATTTTAACCAGGGTAAAAATTCTGCTCTGCGACATCAAGTTACATCTTTTTTCTTGAAAAATAGATGGTCAAACTCGTATATAGTCCATTTTGTGCACCAATATGGTGTAATAAAACTCTGAAATCCAAAGGATGGGTCAATTTTCAAAATCAATGGACAAAGAATTAAGTTGTATTTAGAGTACTCCATTCTAAAAAATGATGAACTCCAACTCGAAGATCTTATTTATTAGGATTAGAATTGTCATCTGTTTAGTTGAAAACGTTAAACTTAACGTTTTTAGAAAGTAACCCATGGTTTTAAAGTTTTTAGGCAATCGATTAGTTTTTTTAAATGTAATAGTGTTTATTTTCTTATGAAAAATGGATTTTAATGTTTTAATTTTTTTTTCAAGTCACCTATATCAGAGATATATCAAATCAAGTATTTTTCACCATTTTTTCCTTATCTTTTTAGTTATTTTCAATTCTACATTTAATGCACTCATTCTAGAAATTAGAATATTGAGGACAATATTCAATTTAGGTTTCGAGGTATGGGTTGGTTAACCAAATATTTGTTTTAAGTTATATTTTTGAAAAAAGAATAAAAAAAAGAAATTGGCATTTTTTTTCAAAATAAAGCATGAGTAGATGTTTTTAGACATTTTATTGAAACTAAAAAAATTAGAATTTTTGTAATAACCCTTGAGATTTGAGTCATTCCATTGTCATTCACTTAGCTGATCTTTTAAAGAATTGCATCTCTAAAAAATTCACTATATATTTAACTAGTTCTTAGAGTCTAAGTTGATATATTAGGGTAAAATCTTTGTTTTCCTAAAGTATTAGAAAAAAATTAGGTCTAGTGAACTCTGACTTCCTGTCCTTTGATTGACTAGTTAGAAGAAAAACATAACTAGGTATTTATGTATGAGACAGTAACCTTAAGATTAGATTGGATATCCTAAAAGACTACTTACTACAAAAAAAGAAAAGAAAAATGTATCAAGAAATTTTTTTTTGAAGTATGAAATGCAAAATATAGTAAAAAGATTTTTTTTAAAAAAAGTCAAAAGTCAAAAGTCAAAAGAGTGAAAAAGTAAAACAAAATAGTCCAATGTGGCCAACTTATCTATGTTGAAATAGGTTGAAAGTTGTCAATGGTAAAAATATAAATAAACTAGAACCTCACAAATAAAGTCCCTTAGAGGTATAAAAATGGCTATCCACACCTCTCACTACCACAAACATGATGATGAGTATAGAGTTAGATTTTAAGTTAACTCGACTATATTAGATAAATTGAATCTAGCTCTATTTTATAAAGTTGAATCTCAAAGTTCTAGTCAAAATTTCACTATGCACTAAAGGTCATGGTATTTCTAGAATTCTCCTAATGGATTTGATAATGGCTTGGACTCTATTAAAAATAAATTACTAATTTTCTGCTAAATCTAAGTTTAATTTAATGCTTTCAAATCTTAACTTGGTTAAACTTTGATTCAATATGTAAATCCTCACCGGTCAAATTCGTCTATTAGTAATAATTTAAGGGTTTAAGAGCTTACTGCATTCGCTAAATATAATTGGAAGGTTTACGAAAATAGTATTATTTTTATTTTTTATTTTTTATTTTTATTTTTATTTTTGTGTTTTACTTAGGATTAACAAAATCTAAGTTTGGAGGTGTGTTAAGTGCTTAAAAATGTGTATTTTTCATTTTTATAGACCACTTAACAATATTTTCTAACCTAAAAGTTGTGATTTCTTCATAAATTATGCAAAATAGTTGATTCATCAAAAGTTACACTTTACTAACTAAATTACATGTATTTTCACGAATTTTTAGGGTTTAATTATATATCTATTTCTTGTAAAAAAAAATATGAGAATTGAATAATCAAAAAGTGAAAAAATATTAAGGTCAAAGTCAAAGTCAAAGTCAATGCACAGTCCAAAGAGATTTTATAGTTCCGGATTGATAGAATCAAGCTCTAAATCTGTCACGTCATACCATTTTATCTATAACTTTTGACTTACTTATCAAAATAAGGTAAAATTCTAGGTTTATCAAATTGATTCAGAGGAGAACAAATTCGTACTTCACGCAAAAAAAATCATTTAGATTTTGAATTGGTCAAAAACACGTAACAACTCAGAAACTCCAAATTTGTCATGTTTCACAATTTTAGATGTAACTTTTGACTCGATTATCAAAAATAAGAAAAGTCAAGGGGTTAGAACACTAATTGGTAGGAAAACATATTTATATTTCTCATAAAATATTAGATTCAAATGAAAACAATGGCGAAAAAGTATCACCAAAACAACCCTAATTTTTACTTATAAAAATACCTTATCATTTTAGTTTTTGGCTCTCTCTTCTCTCTTTGAACCCTCTATCCTCTTATCTTCTAATTCTTTTTTTCTTTTTTTATATTTTTAGGTTTTAATTTATTTTTTTACAATTGAAAGATACATTGTTCAAGTTAATTTAAGAGATCAATAAAAGTTAAATATAAGACTTCAAATTGTTATTCTCTTTGAATAGCATTTTTTGAAAACTTGTTAGAAAACTCTCATTTCAAAGTTATTTTATCAAACTATCACAAATCTAAGACTTCAAACGAGCTCCGCACCATGAGGTCGAGGAAATCAAAAGGCTCATCCTGTTAGATCCCATTCTTGGGTAACTACTTCTTATCATCAAATTCATCAAATCAAATCGCTGTTTTCAAATCTTGTCTAAGCAAAATCTTCGGGCTCGTACAAATAAGGGTTTCGTCTATTCTTTGTATGCAATTCCTACAAAAAGGGACAGTTGTAAACACCCAAATTTGACAAGCCCTCGATGCAAAGTATCCCAAATCTACAAAAATTGGAATGGGTTCTCAAAGCCCAAACCTTCAAAATTTTCTTTTTCTTTCAATAAATTGCTTAAGGCCCTTCTTATGTGGCCCATGGGCTAAAGACCTACCTCACCCCTCTTCCACATTATTATCACCTCTCAACCCAACCTAACTTTAGTTCAATTCAACTCAACCTATTATTATGTCTATTCAACTCACCATCTAACTCCATTGGATTTAAAACCTATTACCATAGCTACTCAACCTACTACCCAACCATTATCTCAAACCTAATCATTCTACCCAAGCCTAAAGATCACAACCAATCACTTAAGATCATTAAGGTGGGACATATGTCACCACCTCAACCCATCTCCCTTATTCAACTACCTACCCTCATCACCTTTCTATAAAAAATCATCTACCAATATCTTAACCCATACTTTCCTCTAACCTACCCCCATCATTCTCTTCAAATCCATCCTCACAAGTCATTTCCACATCCTTTTAACTCATCTATACACTCATTCTCTTCAATCAATTCATCTAAACACTCCATCTCCATACCTTTTGGACACATGTCATCATATCCTTCACCTTCTTAAAACTTAATTACCTAATCCTTTACACAACCCATTCTTCTAACCAAAATCACATTCCATTTAACTCACTTAACACTCAATCAACCAAACACCACTCATATTCTCCAACATAATACTCAATCCAAATAGGATGAAGGATCAAACCCATTTGGGTCACAAATGACCCATTTAAATCCTGTTTCACAAATGCCCTTTCACCACCCTCAATTTATATACATCCCCTCTCACAAACCTCACACCATTCTACCATTTCTCATCATTTCACCCCATCCGATCCTTAAAAATAACTCCCAAAATCTTATAAAACCCTTCATTCTCAACACAATCCCCCCTCCATGAAAAAATACGCACACAAAAAAGTACTTGAATTTTCCCTCAATAACTCTCTCAACTCTTAACCCTCTACTCACTCTCAAGTAAACCAAGACAAGTCAAAGAAGACTCATCGTTTTAAAGTCAAATTAAGATCAAAGTGGGTTTTTGGACAAAAAGAAACAAATAATCCCCCTTCTCTCCCCTCTACTTCTTCTCTCCTTCTCCTTACACTTATGCACACACCACGAAAAGTTGGAACCATAGAAGGGCCCATTTTTCAATAAGGAGGCCTTCAACGGTTTAAACCAAAATTAAAGTCCCTATCCATACTTTTTGACTTTTCTTGTTTATTTTCAAATTGACCAATCCAAGGTTACCATTGATGGTGGAGTGAGTAGGGTGTCTAACACCTTCCCTACTCCCTAATATGGACTCCTTACCTAGATCCAAGGTGGACCAATGGACTCTATTCATACAAGAGTCACTAACAAAAAAATAATTTTCAAAAACTATTTTTCGGGTGACCATTCACACCATTTTACAAAAGATGATGGTGACGACTCTAAACCCAAGTAGGAGAGATATTTGGAAACGAAAATCTCATGTCCACAAGGACAACGACTTCTCCATTCCTCAATCACTCAATCAAATCAATAAGTTCATTTCAAATATATTTACTATTTGATTTATATAGACCGCTTCTGATTCATCTATACACAGTTACCACATGACCTTAATCTAGATCTTTAGTTGGATCTTCTACACTGAAATGCCAAAAATGGTCATGCAACACCAATTAGTGTACACAAATTTCAAGGAATTATGGATGTGGTCAGATTAGCCGACACATTTTATAATGAGAAGAGGGACATCATACCGTTCATATTCAATTACAAATTTAAATTTATACAAGGAGATTAGGGTAATTTTAAGGTGCCTTTATGAAGGGTTTTTTTAATAGACTAATATAAATTTAACAAAGTACACTCATCTTCAACCTCTTACAAACTTTATATTTTATTTTTATTTTTTTTATTTAAAAAAAACTCCATTGGTCTTTTTATGAGTAAGGTAAATTTATTTTAACTATTCTACCTCTTCTTCAATAGTGCCGAAGACCATCAGATTTTCTTTTTCTCTTTACCAACATCCATCAGTATTAACTTCCTTGAAAAACCTATTATGTTACAAAATACCCTAGAGATTGAAGACTTTTTTATTTTTATTTTGAAAAAATAAGGATATTTTGACAAGAAGTTAAAGATGAAGGCAATTAGGTCATTTTATGTTAGTCTCTCGTAGAAGACCAAAATTAAGAGTCACGCCATGAGTTTGGAAACTTGATGGGCATGTCTTATTTTCCACAAATAATCATATTTAAACCAAAACGTATGAAGGGAATTCATATGTTCAACCATAATCTTGACTTTGCCAATCATGATTTAGTTTCATAATTAACATGGGTCTTGTTTAAATCAGGGAGTGGTTCAACCCAAAGAATAGAAAGCAATGGTAGGAAAGTCCTGAGTGGAGAAGTTAACTTTTGATCCCATATATATTTACAGAAGAACAAGAAGTACTGCTCCTGTACATGAATGCGCATGGCATTAAGAAGACAGTTCAATGTACCAATAAAAAAGATTTACAAGGACCTGAGAATGTAATTGGCTTAAGAAGATGGTTCTCAACTACTCTTTAGGTGCTGTTTGTTAAACTGAAAAAAAAAAAGTGCTGAATAGCATTAAGCGCTGAAATTTATAAGCACTAAATTTAAGTGCTGAAAAAGTTGTTTGTTTAAATGCTGAATCATGTTTGTTACACATTGCTGAAACTGATAAATTGTCTTTTTTACCCTTACAATCATATTATACATTGTTTACATGTTTCAAATGCTTATTTATTATCAAACACAATAAAATATATTATTTCTTATAAAATTAAAATACAATTTATTTTTAAATAATAAATAATACTCAAATAATATTCAATTTATAAATAATAATTTCTATTTATAAAAACCCACAAATTTCAAATTAAAAATAATAATGTCATACAAGCCACCAAAATTTGAAATCAACTTTAAAAGAACTTAATTTTGGATGAATAATTTTCGATGGAAATGAAGGATGTGTAATTATAAAAGCACCCTATGAATTAATAAGGACAACCCACATTATAGCCATTTTTTGTTTTGTTTTATATGGGTTAAAATTTTTGGAATGAGCAAATTTTTAGTGAGGATAGTCTATATGGTCTAGAGATCATCCTCACCAAAAATCAATCTATTTTGAAACTTCTAACTCGTTAAAAATAGTTTTTTTTTTAAAGGGACAATTTACGGTTCTTGAATTTGTTTTGATAGGGTTAGAAGTTTCAAGATGTGCTGATTTTTTGTGAAGATGATCTCCTCATTGTAGAGATCATCTTCACCAAAAATCAACTCATTCCAAAAATTTTAACCCATATAAGACAAAATAATTTAGTTATGGTGTGGGTTTATTAATTTGTGAGGTGTTTATATACTTACCATGGGATATAAGAGGTAATATCCTTTTAAGAATAAGGGCATACTTGTCCATGTTCAAAAAAACAAAGGGCATACTTGTCCGTGTTGAAAAAAGCGAAGTGCTTACCGCTTCAGCACTTTTTTTCAGCATCAAAATAATGCTGAATTTTTTTCACTTATTTTCAGCAATAAGCACGAGTAAACAAACGCGCTATTTTGACAAAAGTGCTGAATTTAATTTTTTTCAGCAATAAGCACTGAAATATAGCGCAAACAAACACCACCTTAGTCAAATTTTTTTAAGCAATTAAAGAAATTTTTAATTCTAACAAGAAAGCAAACAAGAATAAGATTGACAGTTTCAGTTTCTTAGTGGCCAGGTTCAATTTCATTTTGTTCAAATCATTATCAACATTCCCATTGATCACTATTTATTTATTTTACTTATAAATCCATAAAAATGATGGCTAACAACTGTCGTTTTTGTCGACTGTCAAACACAGTTGTTTATTCTGACACTTTACCTATGGATTTCAGCTGTCAGCAAATTAAAAACGACTCCAATTAAAACAACTGTTGTTGCAACGATTAGAGCAGTCGTTTTTTGCTCACTTTGACGTAGTAGTTTATTCCATCCAATGTCTGTCATCATTGTCTGTGATACTTGGCATCCTTGTTTCCATGTGCCCACAAATATTAATTCTTTGTTATTTTGATGCAATTTGGATCATATTTTTAAATCGACAACTAAAATTCCACTTTGGAGGGTTACCGTTTGTATATATCAATCGCACAAGCACCCATTCCTCACATTGCTGACATGAATGTTGTGGGCATTCATTGGAATATTATTAAAAGGAAGTTGCTGTCATATAAATCAAGAACCATATGTTTGGTTCTTTTTCTCTCATTTTTTCAAAGGTGATCACTTAAGACAATAAATATCAAAAATATCAACCACTTGTTTATGAGGATCCCTTTGGGCTCCATTGTATAGGTATTGTGTAAAACTATTTAATTATGATCTCAAACAAAGTCCGCCACGGTTAATTTGACATATTTAATAGTGTTCTTCATATAGGCTTTTGATGCAGCAAGGAAGACACCTCCATGTTTGTTTTACATCCATCCATTGGTAATTTTCAGTAAATGGATTTATGTTGATGACATTATATCCTCATTTCACCATTTTTGTCATGAATTCTAAAATGTTGTCTTGTAAGTGCAAATGAGGTATACCTTTCATCTTCTAACTGTTGACTAATTTTTCTTGAAAAAATTGTGGTTTTTGGCTGGAGGTTGAAGATGAGAGGTCATTTAGATTATATTTTGTCAGTCTTCCTATCTAGTGTAATGTGTAGAGCATAGACTGAGGTTAAGGGGGGAGCATGACACCAGTTTTGAAAAAATAGGGGCATTAAAATTCACAAAAACAGTTAAGATTGTTAGACGACATGGGCCGTGAAAGATAAATATAGAATCTTCCCCTAAAATGAACTGACAAGAGAGATTCACTATGAACAAAAACAATTCAACTGTTAGTTTTTCGTTATGAGTGAGACTTTCTGATCATAGAACACATATTTTCTAGAAGGTGAAATAGAGTTCACTATAAGAAATTTTTTACACCAGGTGTCATCCAGGAAATTTCCATTTCCAATCAACTTTTCTTTTACCTTCAAAACAAACTCTTTTGCGACAATCATCTGTCTGTCGTTAATGTCCAAATTTTCAACTACACTCGTTCATAATTTATTTTATTTTTATGTAAAATTTCCGAGGTAGATTGCACAGAAATTCAACAAAGAATGACAAATAGTTTAGAATGAACCAAAAGGTCAATGGGAGCCAAAAAAAAACCATTTTTTTTTTTTTTTGGGTAAAACATATGGTATGAGAATTATAAACCAATGATCACATCGCACTTTGATGATTTACCTCTTTAAGCTAAGCTCTTGAAGTACCTCCGTGGTCCCGTTCAACATGTTCGACCAAATCTACTGGATCTCGGAATCCTCTACTACACTTGGGACAGACATCAATTGTCACCTTTTTAACACCAGATCGATTGCCACTACCTTCATGGACTTTCTCCACATGTTCTACCAAAGCTGAAATAGAAGAGAACTTTGCCCGACACTGAGGGCATTCCTCCACTTGGCTGTTACTGCTGCTGCTGCTTTGTCCGACACCATCCCTTCCCTTCTGCAATGCTTGGCTGGTTGCAATACTCAACTTTGCCATGCCAGCTTCAGCCGAGGCTCGAACGGTTGAAGCAGCATTCAGAAAGCTTGTAGCCCATTTCGGTGATGATGCATTGGGACTGCGATTCGGCCTTGACTCGTCTTTTGGATTCCTTTTTAAAAGACCTATAAAAGGGAAACTAGAGACAGTATCGGGTTTCTTGGGTCCTGGACACTTGTGGTCAGGCCCAAACCGGTGCTTCAAACAGTGTTCTACGGTACAATCTCTGCATCTGATTGTGTTCGAGAATGTTAGTGTCTCTCTGCATCCGGCAACGGGGCACCTTTTCTTTTTTGTTACTCTCTCATAGTTTGATGGGTCACAGTCGGTATTAACATGTGTCTCCCACGTTATGTTTGGGTCTTCGTCGGGGACCAGACGGACTCCTTTAGCACAAAGAGGGCAGATAACAACTGTGACGTCCTGTCTGTTGGCATTTGGACAGAGATGTTTAGTGTAACTTCTATGTTCTAAACAGAATACCTGTCCAAGATTTTGGGAGACCATAATAAGCAGAGATCAGAACCATAACTTTGATTAGAAACAATAGAATAATTAGCAGGAGAGTAAGAAGCAACTCTAATAATGAGGAATGGGTTTAGTCCATAATGGTAGCAAATGGGGGTGATTGACAAATCATCCGGCACACTAGCTCACACTTAAAGATAAAAGTCCTCAAAGAAGAAACCCCTGAATCATTGAATAGCTTATGCTAAAACAAAATTAAACATGGCAGCTTCATGAACTGGGTATTCCTTTGTGTCAGAGATAATCATATTTTAACATAGTCACCAAGTTGGGATCCGGGAATATGTCGGCAAGGGAAAAATTCGGTAAAATCAGGAAAAAAAATCAGAAAAATCAGGCCAGGTTTAAGTATGTGTAATTGTTCATGCTAAGTGGTGTTCTCATATTATATCACCAAATCTCGTATTAAACCAAAAAAGTAAATCACCAAACATCCATATATATATATATATATATGGGGAGCGTTCGGCAGACAATCTTAAGGGGACAACGTTAGGAGACAAAATTTGTCCTTTATGACTTAAAAGTTTCGGATTGGGCTGATTTTTTGTAAGGATGATCTCTATGTTGAGGAGATCACCCTCACAAAAAATCAGCCCAATCTGAAACTTCTGACTCCATCAAAAGTGGTTTACATATTAACAGTAAAAATCAACAGTTAACAATTCTAATAACTTTTGATGGGGTTAGAAGTCTTGGATTGAGCTGATTTTTTGTGAGGATGATCTCTATGATGAGAAGATCATCCTCATACAAAATCAGCCCAATCTGAAACTTTTAGGCCATAGTTTGTTTCCCAATGTTGTCCCCCTAAGATTGTCTGCCGAAGGCTATCCTATACATATATATATATATAGTAGAGCGTTCAAGGGACATAAGTAAACATATGTAAAAACAATCATTTTTCAAAATATGGGTTAGACAGTTTCGGATTGAGCTGATTTTTTTGTGAGGATGATCTCTATGATGAGAACATCATCCTCACAAAAAATCAGTCCAATCTGAATCTTCAAACCCCATCAAAAGTGATTTAGAATGTAGACTGTCGATTTTTTACCAATAATTTGTAAACCACTTTTGATGGATTTAGAAGTTTCAGATGAGAAGATCATCCTCACAAAAAATCAGCTCAATCCAAAACTTCTAACCCATATTTTGAAAAATGATTGTTTTTACTTATGTCCCTTGAACGCCTCCCATATATCTATATATATATACCCGTTCAACACCCTAAGCTTTACCACACACTTTAACAAAAGTGTTTTGTCCTACATGGGTTAGAAGTTTTGGAATGAGCTGATTTTTGGTGAGGATGATCTCCTCGTTCCAAAACTTCTAACCCCATCAAAAATGGTTTACAAAAAATGGACGGTCCACGATTTTTCAACTTATAAACATGGGGCTAAACATTTCGGAATGGGCTGATTTTTGGGGAGGATGATCTTCTAATCATAGAGATCATCCTCACCAAAAATCAGCCCATTCCAAAACTTCTAACCCATGTAGGACAAAAAACGTTTGTTAAAGTGTGTGGTAAAGCTTAGGGTGCTGAACATTTCCCATATATATATATTATCCTTGCATCCACAACAAGTAACCACAAGTCCACAACACATTCAAGGTGTATATAATTTAAAATATAAAAACATTCAATATCATCCTCATTTGCAACCTTAATATCTAATGCTTCATCAATAAAAAGGTCATCATTATCTTCATCAAGGTCATCTTCGCTTACTAGTCCTTCAATTTCCTCTTTTGTTTTAATCTGATTTAATCACAAAGATCACGATTTGATCAAGAAGTTCAAGATTTAATTGTGATGTGATGTAGGACATCTAAAATTTTAGTCAGAGGGTCTTAAGTAGTTTCTTAATTCTAGTAGAATTTATTTTTATTTTCTAGCTCTAGGAGGATTTCCAATTTCTAATTCTGATAGGATTTCTATTTCATAGTTGCTTTAGGAATAGTATTCCTTGTTAGTTTCTAATTTTATTTTCTTTAAGTTTCTTTTTTTTTGTCT
The DNA here is from genome assembly GCF_017979445.1 of Akebia trifoliata. Taxonomy (NCBI): domain Eukaryota; kingdom Viridiplantae; phylum Streptophyta; class Magnoliopsida; order Ranunculales; family Lardizabalaceae; genus Akebia; species Akebia trifoliata. Next base: position 21,646,070 of record NC_141380.1, read on the forward strand.
AAATTCATTTTTATTATTTAGGCATATAATTAGAAGTGCTCTTAGGTGTCCAAATCATGGTTTTAAAATTCATTTTGATGTCTCGTCCATGAACAAGACCAAGTCGTCCAATTTATTCGAGCCGTCTCGTTCAACAATGAAATGATTTGCCTATCCGTCTTGTTGGTGGATGATATCAAGATGAATCGGATGAGTCATCTTGGTCTCGGACAAGATTTAAAGCCATGGTGCAATTGAGTTATAAGAAGTTAGTATTATATTATAAACAGGTAAGTTAGGTTTCTAAGTTTTTATGATGGAGTTATCTATATAAGGAGGTTCAAAAACGAAATTCAATCAATTCAAATCTCTTTTACACTATCTTAATAATTAATTTTCAGCTCTTTGCTTTATTTTCTTCCAAGCTATTGCTTGTTTATCAATTGGATCTATTGATTCACACGTTTTCGCTATGTCACGAAATTCGTAAGAGTCACAATTTATTGAAAAAGTCATGATTAAATTGATGAAGGGAAAAAAAGTAATGATTTAATCGTGATTTTTTCAGTTAAGTCCGAGAATTTGGAAACTATGCTTCCAAAGACGGGCAAACCACAAGCGAAATCAGTCTCCTCATAATCCTCTTTCTATTATTGAAGGTTGTGGATTACCAACATAGAAGAAAGATGAGATCAACATAGGAAAAACCTGATCAATATCAAGAAGATGAAATCAATGGGATCAAATTACTTGAGTGAAATTACACCAAATGGGAATAAGATTCAAGGATTTGTCACAAGATCTGTATATGGAACAAGTGTCTATGACCCAAGAAGCCCAATTCAAGTGTCTGGGCACAAGAAACGAAAGTTCAAAAAACCCCCCAAACTCTATCATGCTCTTAGTCACCCAAGAATAAGCAATGGGATCAAATTACTTGAGCGAAATTACACTGAATGAGAATACGATTCAAGAATTTGTCACAAGATCTGTATATGGAACAAGTGTCTACGACCCAAGAAGCCCAATTCAAGTGTCCGAGCACAAGAAACGAAAGTTCAAAAAACCCCCCAAACTCTATCATGCTCTTCGTCACCCAAGAATAAGCTTTCTTCTCGAAAGCAAAACTAATGACATCAAAGTCCCCAATGGAGATCCCAACAGCTAGCAATAATGTCATTTGTGTGTGCACATTTATATATATATATATATTTGTCATCATGGTTAGCTCCTAAGATTTTCAATTTTTATCCAGAAATTGGAGTGAATAGAAGCAGAAGCAATGATTTCCAACCCTTCCATGTATTTGGGTAGAAAAGGATCTACCAAATTGATAAAAACATTGAGAGCTCCATTTCAATTTTCAACTTAGTTATACCTACAGTTACAAATTATAAATCAAAATTATTTCACAAAAAAGATTATGTAATCCAAACCATTGTATGCTAGTAATTATGTATTCGCAGACACCAATGGTAGCAACATCAACAATAAGGTCAAATGAGAAGATGATCTACTGAAAAGAAGCTGAATTACAATTACACATAATTTCAAGACATTGATTTTCACACAATAAATTCCTTCTGAATACACAAAACTATGCAGACAAGCAAGTGACGACCAACCGATAGCTTCATGTAGACCTCCTCACAATTCAAGTATGGTGTTCACATACATATAGAATTATGATCAACTACTAATAGCAACCTCATCAGAGATTTATCTCAATTGCATGTGCTAGGGAAAACAAATCTCGATACATTATCCAACTTAAGGTCATATCTTCAAAAAAAATATTTCTCCTCAAATCTTACCTAACTTCCTTTTCGGCCTTCCCCTCATCCTTTAACGACTCTTTGGCTTGTACATGAGCACTCCTACAGTTGCCATCAATGGTTGTTGTAGGAGCAATAAATTACCCTTAACATGTGTTAAAACACGTGACACCCCATCTTGCACTAAAGAGGATCAATTTAATTGTAATATCAACCAAAAGGCCCAAATCAATTTCATCAACCTTGATATTAGTATATTGGGGACCTTGGATCCCTAGAGCTCAAAAGCAATTACGTACCTAGTCAAGAATTAAATTTGAAAGATTGTTTGGTCCTACGTAGAGAAATAGCTATAAGGAGTTGATCCTTAGTAGGGAAGATAACTTTAAGGAGGTATTCCCTAATCTACAGATAACTCTAAGGAGATGGTTACTAGTCAAGAGATAGCTTTAGGAAGGCGGTACAAAGTCCAAAAATAACTCTAAGGAGGTAGTCCCTAATATAGCGATAGATTTACAGAGGCAACCTCTAATTAAGAGATAGCTCTACGGAAGCGATCCCTATGAAAGTGATAGCTCGAAGGAGACGACCCCTGTCAAGAGAGTTGTGGGGAGGCTGCTTCAATATCGAAGCATAATAAGACGACCTAACATCACATCCAAACATTGACATGTAACCATCATGGGTAGAAAAGCTTCCACAAAGTCTAAAAAGAACCACGTGCTGCAATTCTCACTAAGAATGATATGATTAGAAAAAAATATGATATGAACATAAATGACAGAGACCAAGGGAAAAAATTCCTACTAAAAAAAACTTTGTTACTCTGTCAAAATTTTTACTAACTTGATCATTGCAATGCAATTGTAGGGTCAATGAAACTAAAATTTGATCACTAGAATCATTTATCAACACCCTTTATTGCAAGTTCAATCATGTACCTTGAGGTGTGTCTAGCACAGATTAAGCATAATTTATTACTCCCACAGTCAAACTCTTCTCAGTGGTGGAATAAAATGTAATTGTGGTTTGCCGTCAAGAAATCAACTCTTTTTTGTCTGTTACTATGGGCATCATGGCTTACTAGGTTGCGAATTAAATTCCTTATTTTCAACCATCATAATAGCCAAGATTAGAACAAAAATTCATTTTTCATAAAGAAATGATCTTATGATGATTCTATCCCCCTTCTGTTGTCGAGGACACCTTATAAAACTTGTGATTCTTAGATTTTTCCTCATTGATAAACTACAATTTGTTCTAATTTTATTCAATCCAAGAATGGGTTTGAGTAGTTTCTACCATAACACGGATTGCGTAAGGGCTTGATCCCATCTCGTTTTACATATACGAATGTTAATAAGAAATTGTCCCCCTTTCCAAGGATGTGTTTTCACGGGCCTATTCAAGGAGTAAACACAAACACATTCCATTCTCGAAGGGGAAGTATTAACACGAACCAATTCCGAGTATAAGTAAAAATCTATCCCATGTCTTGGGTAAGGTGTCAAAACAAACAGATTTTGAATTCCTCTTAAGGGGATAAGGGTAAACCTATCTAGGTAATTGTGTTTTAATCAGATGAACTATAATAAAGTAATGAAGTCCCTTGCAAGATAGGATCTACAAGAAGATATGGATCAAGACAGGTAGTTCCTCCATTCCTTCTGAAGTAAAGTGTTGATACAAACTGATTTCGAATGTATTTGGGTGTAAATTCGAACTCACCCATTGTCAAAGATAGGTGCACCTCTAAACCCATCCCATTGCCAAATATGGATGTAAATTCGAATTCATCCCATTGTCAAAGACAGGTGTAGCTTCGAACGCATCCTATTGTCGGAAATGGGTATAACTTCAAACCTAGCAAAAATATTTCAAATGGTTGGTTTGGCCACAAAGATGTGCTATAGGACATTGTGCAAGATCTTGTATCAAGATAATTAATTCTCATTGGTCAATTTTGTATCCAACACCACGACACACCATAAACCTCATGGGAACAAAAAAAGGTTTTTTCTCTCTTTTTCTTTTTTTTTCTTTTTGACCTTTTCCACTTTCAATGGTTTGGTCATGTTGCTCAGATCCACCAAATGGGGGGAAGTTGGGGCATCCCATTCATTTAAACTACTGTTATTTAGAGAGGGGGAAAGCAAGAAACCCATCTTTTCTCTTTACTCGAAAAAGAGAGGATTAACTCATGTTGTTTTGGCTAGCTTGACCTGAGATGAATCACGTGGCAGCCCTCAATGATGGTTAGAAAAGCTCAATTGCGGAGGAAGATGGTCCGATTTAGACCTCGAGGTAACCCCAACAATTTTTGTTATGGTTTCTTCTTTTTTTTTTTTGGCAAAGCTCAGATGAAGGAGAAACCCCTAACAATAACCTGTCATAGCCTCGTACAATTTCTTTTTTGTATCCTACAACTCTGAGACAAAAGAAGCTGAAATCCTTTATTATTGCAGATTGGTTGCGGTTGTGATTTGATTGCCAAAAATTATTTAATCCACGTTTACTTCAAAGGGTCTTCAGAGACTCATAACTCATCAGTAAAAAGTCCCAACACAATGTCAACTCAAAAACCTTGAGGAGCTTGGCGGTGCTTGGGTGGGGTTGAAGTTTAGGGTACAAAGCTTGGCTCCCATCTTTTCTTCTATCAATTAGTTCCCAATTTTACCCAATTTGAGCAAGGGGTGGCGAGAGACCTATGAGGTGATGAAGCTTTTCTCATTTCTTCATCTCCATCTTTCACAAGTGAAAAGGAAAATTTCATATAAGAAAGGCCAAATTAAAGAAATAGGGATTTCTTGAAGATAGGATGACTAAAAGCAAAAGTTTTAATTCTTATGCAAATAGAACAAGAAAAGGGTTTTTTGCCTATGATAAATCGTGGATCCAAGGGGTCTTGTAAACATCTCATGGTCTAGATGGCATCACAACAACATAGGTAAATTAAAAAAGTTGAAGGATGTGTCTTGAGCCCCCAATTTGTGGAATGAGGTAAAAAGAACGTAAAAACCATTATCTGTAAAAAATTGTCCTGGATGGCACCAAGATTTGTGGGTTCCTAACTTCTTCCATCTTCAATCTTGAATTTGATTTGATGAGGGATTCTAGTTATCAAACTTCTGCTTTGTTAGCCCCACGATTGCATTTCAATAATCAAGTTAGTAAAACTTTTAGCAGAATAACAAAGTTTTTTTTAGTCATAATACATCATTTTTCCTTCATAATTTATGTTTATTTTTTGAAAATCTCTCATTGTATCATGTTTTTTCCTAACTGTATCATTCATGTTGAAAATTGCAACACATAACTCTTTCTAGACTTTATGAAAACTTCTTTACCAATAGTAGACATGTGTCAATACTTGGTTGTATTTCAAATTGTATTATCATGCCTAGAAATTGAAGCAACTTCTCGAAAATTATCTCTGAAGTAGCCCTAAAACTGTTTTTCACCCAAGGGCCTTGTCCCTAGAGCTATCTTCTAACTAGGAACCACCTCCGAAAAACTATCTTTAAAGTCTAGACTAGAGCCTATAAACCACATCCCTAAAGCTATCTCCGAACGAGGGACAACTTCCTTGTAGCTATCTCAAGGAAACTATCTTCGAATAAGGGACCACCTTGATAAATTTATCTCTAAAGCTATCTCCAATCTAAGGAATGCCTCCCTAGAGCTATTTCCAAACAAGGTAACACCTTCTTAGAGCTATCTCCCTACAAAGGTACCTCTGTAGAGATACCTCTCAAGTAGGAACCAAGTAATCTCCCGACTCAATACTAAATTTGTTTTTAGCTTGGATTCAAAGTTTCTAATATATGAATCTTGAGGTTAATAAAGTTGACTCAAGCCTTCCTGTTAATATTTTTTTGATAGGTAAGCCTTCTTGTTGATATTACAATCAAATCGACTCTCTTTATTACAAGTTAAATCTCATATTAAGAAGAATGTGGCCCAAGTGTAATTTATTGGTACCACCATTCCATTGCACTTGACCGAACCATCTCTATCGAACTCCTCTATTGTATCACCCATTGAGTATACTCATAGATTCATTTGGATGCATTCATTTCCATTTTTTTTCATGTTGCGCCTAAACCATATCAACTTTGCACATTCTATATAAATTTTTTAATTGCTTAGCCTTCTGCTCCATGAAATGGTCAAGTACATATCATTCTAGAAGAAAATCTTCACTCTAACCACCCAACTCAAATTCTATAAGGCGAATTATCTTTAAGCAGTCTTTCCTTATCTAAATGGTCGTCTTCTATCTCCTAGTTCTCGAATTTGATTAATGTCATCCTAATGACAACAACAGGAGCATCAAAATGATGGATAAACAATGTAATTATTGCTTGATCATATAGGTAACAACAAAACACATATAGGGTCTTTACTACATTGATGACACAAATTTACATAAATATGTTTCCAAATACATATCACGACGCTTATGATAGTATCGCCCTCTATCTTAATCATGAACATAAAACTATTTTAAAAATAATAATAGTGAAAGTAAGGGCAGAGCCAAGATTTTTCGTGTAGGGGGGCAACTATAGTTAGTGGTAAGGTTGACAATCTTGAAAATGACAAGTTTGGGAGAAAAATTCTAGTATTTTTTGCTAGAAGTTGAAGAAAATGGTATTTAGATCATTTCTTATTAACCTATGAGAGAAGACCAAAACAAGGGGGCAATGTCATCAGTTTAATAGCATGAGGTATCTCAAATTTCACCCAAACGCCTACTTGCCACCTTCAACTCGGTCTTCTCCAATTAACAATGGAAACTGACCTTACTACCCTTTTCCTCAACTTGAAACCAAATTCCTTTCGAATCATCATGCCAAAACCAATCATTTTGAACCTCTGGGATAGATTTTTTTCACCTTAGTTTTCAACCTTAAGTTTAACCTATTTTATCTTTTAAATATAAAGAACAAATATAACCTCTGAAGTAGAAGATGGTGAAAAATTTTTATACAAAATACTAAGATTTTATATTAGGGATTAAGGCAATGTTCAAAACGATGGATTGAAGATGAACTTAAATAGATCAAAATTAATTTTGTTGAAGTACTTGAAGATGGCTGATTTTAGGACGAAAATATGAAGTTTTTTTGTTACAAGTTGAAAATGAGGGTATTTTGGTTATGTTTTGTAAGTTTAGACTTTAGAGAAGAAGTAAAGGTCTAGGGAGTAGGGAGGCATGTCATCACCTTGAAAACACGTGGAAGTCTCAAATATTAACCAATTCCATAAAGGGGTTTCTATATCACACAAAAAATTGAGGGGTGGAGGCTAACAAGGTAAAAGGGGACATGTTATCAATTTGAAAACTAAGTTGGGGGTATCTCAAATATTCACCTAATTGTGGAGGGGGTTAAAATTGGGAGAGGAGGGGGGGCAACACAATCAAGGGGAGCTTGTTATCAACTGATAACATAGGGGTATCTCAAATTTTCTCAAAAATAGAAGGGTACATGTGATCGTCCAAAAAAATGAAGGGGGAGGGGGCCTCCCCTGGGTCCTTCCTGGCTCTACTCCCTATTGAAAAGGAGCTTTCAATCCCCATGAAGTACTAGCAGACTTACAATAGAAAATTTCAAAATGCAGAACCAATGATAATTCAATTTTTTTCACATGAAAAAAGAGCAAAATACTATTTTGTTTAATAAGTCCATTGTAAATGACTAGCAAGCCCTTTCACAAGGCTACTTATAGTAACAACCATTTCCACATGGGTAAGAATGTTCAAGGCATATCTTCAAGAATTTAGCAAATAACATACTCCCATGCAATGTGGAGAGTTTACCATAATGGTCCACGCATAGGGTCAATTTAGTAAAGTGACGTTCAAGCTGTCAAAAATCCAATCATTGGGATTTAAAATGAAGAGGATCCAAGATCCTTTAACATGGTAAAATGGACACATTTACCGCATAAATGAGGTGTTAGCCAATTTACCACAAATATATGCAGAACATCAAATTAGAACTTTGATTATTAATCCATGAAGTCCAAAATCATCCATGGTCTTCTTTTATTAAAGTGATCAAAGGCCAAGCATAGGAACACAAAAAGACTAATGCCTCTTTTTTTTGGGTTGAAGATAGTCGAGCTATCATAACCCTTGGTTGGGCCATCTATTAAAGGAAAAAAAGTTTGGCAATCCTCTTAAAGAGCATAATTTCAATGAAAATGGTCAATGATTACAAATGCTATGATCGTGAACCTACGAAATGACTAAAACACCCCATGCACTTGAGTTCTTCCTTTTAATCATGTAGTCAATTCAAACAATTGGGTCAATAATGCAAACCATAAGTCTTCCTTTAGAAAGCTTTAAAATAACCAACACACAAGGTGATGAAACCAAAACAATGCCATGTGCACAAGGGCTAAAAGGTCACTCCACATGACCAAAACCTTTCAAAAAAAGGTCATGGTTTTCAATGTAGGCCTTAACAAAGCCCAGAATGCAAAGTTACTAAAATGTCCCTGTAACGATCCTTATGTTAAGACTTAAAATTTCTGCTCCATTGACGCCTACGTATTTTTAGAGCATTGGTTTGGGTCTTAACATTTGGTATTGGAGCACTTTCTTGGGCTAAAGGTTGTGGGCTCAATGTACAATGAGGATCATGTGAAGGCTAAAGGGTGGAGGAAAACCCCCTCGAAATGGTTATTAGGAGGAAGATCTCCTCAAAGCGATCACCTTTGGTTTTTCTACGATTCGAAAGGTACATCAAATTCACATGAAGATTTTAAAGCTAGCAAGGACTTGAAGAACAAGCTTTACTCAAAAGAGATTTGAAGATTCTATATCTTCAAATTTTGACCTTGGGGACAAGGTCGGTTTTTATTGAATGATGTAATTTAATTAAAATAGGTAGAAAGTTTAGGATCTTTTCTTAGTGTTTTAGTTTAAATGAGAGAAGTGGTAGACGGGTATCTTGTACGTGCAATATGGATAGCTTGGTAGTTTGAAGAACTAATCCCTATTTTGTAGGAGATTAAGTTGTAAAGGGTACTTAGGATATTTTATTATCTAACTCTCCAGATTTGTATCAGAAAACATGCAAAGAAAATATTATGAAAGTCCTATTTGGATTTGGAGACTAACCATCTCGAATCTGGTTAGGAGTTCAAGTCTACCTCGAATGAGATCAAATCTATTTTTTCCTTCCTTTTTATTATTTTTTTATTCTCCAAAAAATTAGGTCAATGACAATTGGTATCTGCACCAACCCCACGTCCAAGGTTCGAGCCATGGTGAGGTGATTATGGAGAGAGAGAAAAAAAAAAAAGGGGGAAGGGGGGGGGGGGGGGGGTTGCGCTCCTGTGTAGTATGGGATATGGAGGGCGTTAAAAAAGAAAAGGGAAAAATGAGCTCTTCTATAGTATGAGATATAGAAGGGGTTCCCAAAAAACAAAAAAACAAAAAAAGGGGGCTCGCCATAGTATGGAATATGGAAGGGTCCGCCATAGTAGGCTACTGTGATTAATCTGGGAAGGAGCGACTTATGGAAAAAGTGAAAGGGGTACTTGGTACTTGGAAAGAAGGTCAAGGGGCTGGGGGCCTCGTCATAAAGTGGGACAACAAGGGCTTCGGCCTTGAAGCATGGGGATATGTTACGATCCTTAGGTTAAGACTTAAACTTTCTGCTCCATTGACGCCTAGGTATTTTTGAAGCATTGGTTTCGGTCTTAACAGTCCCTCTTAACCATAGTTACAAAGCCAGAGTATGAGTTGCTGGCCTTTGTTTGGTCATGCTGTTGTCTTACCATAGGATTGATGATTTGGTACCAAGTCAATGGGTTCTGACTTTTCTGAGAACCAAAAAATAAATAAATAAATTGATTCGCTCATAGGGTAGCCATCCTCCTCAAATAAAAACTTTATTTTGTTAAAAATAATCGTAAGGCTTGCAAGAACCCTAATTGGAAACAATTTTCTATGGAAAGTAAAGTATTAACCCGGAAAGCAAATAACAGACTAATTTGGAAAACAAAAGCAAAGTCCTAAAATCCTAATTAGAAAGCAAAGAAGAACCCTAACACAGAAGTCTGCTTCATTCATTATCAAGACTTGATTCCTCGTATTCTATTTTGCGCTGCGTTTTCAAAATTAAAATAAAATTTTCGCAGTATTTTTTCGCAATTATTTGAAATTGAAATGCCATTATAGAATCAAATACGACATAAGAATTCGATATCTATCAGATCTTTTCAACAAAAAACAAACAAATAGTCGAAGAGAGGGAGAGACAGAGACAGAGTCGAACCTTGGAGCATCGATCGCATGTGAAAGGCAAGAAATCGATCTGTTTGCAATCTTCGACAAAGCAATGCTTTCCGAGATCTGGAAATTCAGGAGTTCCCATGGAATCGAAAGTCTCACAAATTCAACAAAGTCAATAATTTTTAAAATTAATCTCTCTGAACAACTACCGAGTAATTAGGATTCCGTGTCTGCAAAATATAAATAAAAAACTTTCGATTTCCGCGTAAAAGAGAGAAACCGAGGAATCGAAAGTTCGAGAAGCCGTTGACACAGACTCCGCCCCAAAGCCAAACTACCACGTGAAATACAATGACCATATAGTTTCAAAAAGCTGGTTTCCGGATCGGGTTGGTACCCATTAAATCCGAATGATCTTATTGGACGAGCTAACGCATCTTATGAATTTATGTCTGTTCAAATAATTTTGTTTTTGAGTAGAGTCATGCTTGAGTGACCTCAAGCTTCAACCTCATTTTGTACTTCTTGACGTGAAAGTATACAAGACCATAGATGCTATTGAAAAGAGTTGTATAGGAATCATAAATGCTTTTAAAAAGTGTTGTGCTAGAGTGCCCTCAGTAGAGGACATGGGAGACACCTTTACGTGGTGGCGAGTGCATGTTCATAGATGCATTTTACTCATATCTTGGAGAAAATGTATCTATGAATTTACACAAGCCACCATGTCAAAATGTCCCCCGTGTGTCTCCCACTGAGGTCACTCCAACATTAATCTTTTGGAAAGCACATATGATTCATATACACTTTCGCATTAAGAAGTGCAATATAAGGTTTCAACCTGAGGTCACCCAAAAGTTCTTGAGTAAGTCTGGCCTTACTAACTTAGTAAAATTTGACTAAGGGTCGTTGAGCACACCTTGTAGCATTCAAAAACATGACCTTGCCAACATGGATATAGAGGACAAAATTTTATCAATTTTAAAAGAAAAGAAAATTCAAAAAATGCTTATTTTTCATCGTTGAATGTTAATTTTAAGTTTGGGAGTTTGGTAACCGTCCATTTTCAAAACCTATGATTAAGACCAAAAATTAGTTTTTCTTGAATTTCTTTTCTTTAGGATATGAGTTTTTCCATGAAATCGAGAGGGTTGCAGTCTTGGATTGATCATAATTCGATAATCCATTTGAGCTCAACGACCCTGAGTAAGATTTGAACTCTTACTAAGTAAGAAAATTGTTTCTCCTCAATTTTTCTGACTTTATGGTCCTCAAGTCACTCCAGAGGGCTACCCATTAAACTAGGGTTGCAACCTAGGCGGGTTAGAGGGTCAACACAAGCTCAACCCAAGTAGTAGAACCCTCAACCCGAACTTAACCTGACCATTGGGCCTAAGCTCTCTAACCCGGGCTTGATATTATAAAATTGGGTTGAGTTTGGGTTAGCCCAAGTTTAGATAATTTTATATGGTTTGGTCGGGTTGGACTCGTTCAACAACCATAATTTCATTTTGATTAGCAAATAAATTTAATATTTAAAAAAAAGATATATAAAATAAATAAATAAACAAAATTACTAATAAATAAAATCTCATATAACCTTCAAATCCATCATTGAGAGAATAGTTCCACAAACCATACTAAACCAAAGTTCACATTAATATTAACGAATTGTCCACGAGTCATAATAATAAGATGGGATAATAAAGTTAAATAAAAAATTTAGAATTAATATAAAAATATTTATCTATTAGTATATGGGGTTCGGGTTGCTCATACTCTCAACCCGAATTGAAATCGAGTTGAAATACTCTAACCTAGAATTAACTCATTTCTACATAACTCGACCCAGGTTCAACCCGATAAGCTCACCCATCTATCGGGTTGTGTTTGGGCCATCCCGCTCAAGTTGCAACCCTACATAAAATCAGAGGAAAAATTGCAGCCCTACATAAAATCAGAGGAAAAAATTGGTTTCATAGATATTAGTACTTATCCCAGATGCATTTTGCTTAGATTGTTGGTTAACCATTGTTTTTTTTCATATCTCCATGTTGTCAATGAATTTAAAAAGAGTAGTGCTGGAGTAACCTCAAGATTGAGCTCATTACCCACTTTTTGATGTGGAGGTGTGCACAAAAATATAGATAATTTTTACTCATATCTGGATGAAAAGTATTTATTGTTCGTGCAAATCCCCATGTCTACAAATTGTGAAATGAGATCAATCTTTGAGGTCACTTCAGCATTATTTATCTAAAAACCCCACAACCATATTCATATACTTAATATAAGGAGTTGTTATTGACACTCTAATTTTTACTTATTACATCCCAATTAAAAATAAAGAAAATAAGTGAATAGTTGATAATAAGTAAAAGTTGGGGTGCCAATAGAAGTTCTCTCGTTTCTTATGCTAGAATTTTATTGTTTGGGTTTAGGATTTTATATGAGCCTAATCATAATTGTAAACAACTACTAAAATTGTTTGAATGAGTGTTATAATGTTGAGATTATAATTTGAACGAAAGTCTTGTAATGTTTGAAGAGTGTGTTTCATCTTTAATTGGGCTTTGATAAATAATTTGAGAAATTAGGGTGTAAAAAGTAAAAGTTGGGGTGTCAATTGTAGCTCTCTTAATATAGGGACAATCTTTATTGAGAATGTCCCCCATCAATAATTTTCTAGATAACAATTTCTATGGCTGAATTTTGTGTCATTAACTAGGTAAAAAATAGATAAGGTTCCAATCAGAAAAAAAAACATTAAATAATGGTACAAACGCTTTCAATGGAGATTTATCCCATATAAAGCATAAAATGGAATAATTTAAAGAATTTATGCTCACAGGTGTGATGGTTTTCTTATTATAATAAACAAAGCAAAGAAAGGGATGCACTATTTTTTCATGAATGTTATTATTTTTTAATAAAAAGTAACTTTTTAAATTTTAGTAGGTGACAATGTCCCAATTTGCAAGTGTGGATCCATTTTTTTTTTTTTTGAGTCGCCACCTAATTTTATGGTCTAGAAATCAAAAATTGACTCTAAACGGATAAGAAATACTAACCTACAAAATAATTATGGGTACGAGGATCAGATTACGAGATTGGAAGGTGTTGGACACCAATCCCACCTGGCGAATGTCGATCTCTACTTTTTTCAAAAATTTATAATACAAAATAGCCTAGATCTGACATAAATGAAAGATTTCCCTTATTTTTCACTTGAGTGATTGAGACAGTTGATTCCCTTAGAAACTTGTGGAGATCGTTCCTCATGTGAATCTTTTCATTTTATCTTTGTTGTTATATCTGCCTTCGACCTTCGAGATGAGATTTTCTTTCCTTAGATCTGGATGTTTTACTGACTTTTCAGGGAGTTTTTAAGAGTTTTGGGATGTTTTTAGATAGAAAATTAAGGCTTGGAGATTAAGTATGGACTTGGGACTTCGGATTTAGGATTTTGGGGAGTATTAGGAGAGTTTTTGACCTTTCTTTTCTAGGATTTCTCTTGACCTACCAAATTAGGTGGTGAAAACTCCTTTTTAAAGAGTTTCGTGATAAGATTAAGGTTTGATTAGATTTCTTAAAGATAAGGTCTATCTCTAACTAATATGTAAAATTATTTAGATTAAGATTTAATTAGGTTTTATTTGAATTATGAATTTTGAATCTTTGACTTATGTAAAATAAGAATTTTTTTAAGTTTTGGAGAAACTCCCATGGAAGATTCTTTATTAAATTATATTTGTAATTCTTTAGGACTCCTAGTGGATGATTCTTTATTAAATATCATGTGGGCCACACTTAAGTAAATGGACCTCCACTTAAAATTTGGTCTATGAACTTAATTAATTGATTTTATTTGTCTAAAAATTTTAATTTGATTTATTAAGATTTCACTTTAATTAATGTTTTAATTATTAGTTTCAAATTTTTGAATATTAGGGTTGAAAAATTATTGTTTTACACTCAAAGAGGACTTTTGCATTAAGGGGTTGTTTTCAATGTTTTGAAATATTTTAAAATTAGTTTTTCGTAAAGAATTCAATGAGATTATTGGTTTGTGTCACTTATACATTTTTAGCGTGAAAGGATTGTGGATCCTACAAGGGGCATTTTCATAATTTTATTGATTTTTTTGAAAATTGATAAAATAATTTATTTGATTTTAGTTTGTTGTTTTATGTGTTCGAAAAGATTTCTCTAAGCGTAATATAAGCTTTAGGGATGTTCTGATGGCAGGGTATTTTAGTAATTTGATTATATTTTAGTGATTTTTCTCGTAAAACTTATTTTTATCTCAAAATAATAATTTTTATGTTTTTTGGTCATATTTTTCTAGCGTAGGGTGATTTCTAAAGTTTTACTTGCATGAAATATCTCATCTGAGCTTTGGAAACACATCTAATAACAATTAAAAACATTAGAATATTTATCCATCATTGGAAACCATCGCAATTGGGTTGACGAGTTGGTTAATTGGGCAAGTACAAAAATAAGGTGTCTACAGATGCCCCTTTTTGGTAGAGAGTTGAAATAAACTAGATAGCAAATCTACTTTTGTAGATAGTACGATATTTGAATGTCAAACCTAGTGACAGCTCATTTCACAGTCTGATTTAGCAATTCGTCGGAATGTTCGGATCTTTGAGGGTAAAACTCTCTTCGAACTAAAAGTTGTCAGGTCCTCGATCATGAGCTCTCACTGACGGCGTCAGATCATTGAATTTCAAAAAATTCTTCCTGACTAGTGCAAATGTAATGAATGTGCATGTATATGCAATAATGTAATGATGATTTTGAAAAGGTGTACCTCCATTTTATGCGTTCATGATGAGATGATGGCGAAGTTTAAACAATTCAAAAACTGATTGAATTAATTGAGCAAAAGATCTTAAGAAAAATCTGTGCAAAGTCTGAGTAAAATTTGAGCAAAATCTACAAAAAAGCTTAGCAAGGTCTAAGCAAAATCTGAGAAAAAATCTCAATAGGGTCTGAGCAAAATCTAAGAAATATGTTAGTTAGGTCTAAGCAAAATCTGAGAAAAATCTCAGCAGGGTTTGAGTAAAATCTAAGAAAAAGCTTAGCAAGGTTTGAGCAAAATCTAAGAAACAATCTAAGCAAAATTTGAAAAAAATCTCAGTGGGGTCTAAGTAAAATCTCAGCAAAGTTTGAGAAAAATCTCAGCAATGTCTGAGAAAAGTCTCAGTAAGGATTGAGCAAAATCTGAGAAAAATCTCAACAGGATCTAAATAAAATCTAAGAAAAAAATCTCAATAGGGTCAAAGCAAAATTTGAGAAAAATCTCAGTAGGGTCTAAATAAAATCTAAGAAAAAATTTGAGCAAAATCTGAGAAAAATCTCAACGGGATCTGAGCAAAATTTGAAAAAAAAAAAATCTCAGTAGGGTCTAAGAAAAATCTCAGTAAGGTTTGAGAAAAATCTGATAAAAAATCTCAATAAGGTCTGAGCAAAATTTGAGAAAAAAATCTCAACAGGGTCTGAGAAAAATCTAAGAAAAAATCTCAACGGGATTTGAACAAAATCTGAAAAAAATCTCAGCAAGGTTTGAGCAAAATCTAAGAAAAATCTCAGCAAAATCTGAGCAAAAATTTCAGTAGGATCTAAGCAAAATTTGAGAAAAATTCTGAGAACAAACTTGAGAAATATCTAAGAAAACCTAGGAAAACTTTTTAGAAAAATTTGAGAAAAATCTGAGAAAGATTGATGTCATACTTTACATTTTCTAGGTGAAAGGGTGATGATCTTTTCTTTAGGTAAAACAAAATGTGAGATCAGAAATGCTTTCGCTTGAACCTCAGGGTTTTTCAAAAAACTTTATGAATCTCATGCCAACATTTTAACTTCCTTTAAACTTCAGGGATTTTCAAAAAAAATTACTATCAAGTTGTAGTTTTTCCCCTTATACTAGGAGCATTCTTTTTCAAGTTGTATTCAATTACCCTCAGTGCAATGCTCTTGATCAATGCCTCAAAATACTGATTTATCCGTATTTTTTCAAGTATTTATCTTGATTTCTATCCTTAATTTATTAGATTAGGTAAATAAGTATGTTAAGCCTCAATTTATCACATTTCATGTTATACCATGCTAATTAGGTTTAATTGCCCAAAATAATTATAATTTTTGAAAAACTAATCGCATGTGTTCACTGTACAGATCAATGATCAATCCATCCAAACGAATATCAAATCAATCAATCAAGAGTACACTGCAATCAGGAAGACCAATCAAGCAACCAGGGAAAAATAGAGATCTAGATGTTTCCAGATCAATGTGGGACAGTCCACATCGAATTGATTGCACTAAAAATTTTCTTATTTGCTTCGCATTTGATTATATGCAAGAGTGATAGTAACTATTTTTGGATCCTTGTAAAGCACCTCAAGTCTATAAATAAATCATTTTCCCAATTAGGAAAGAGTCCTTGGGCCCTTGTTCCTTCTCTCTTCTCCCCCAATGCCTTTGGCATTTTCTCTGTTATTTTTGTTTTGTAGTTAGATTTTATTTCACCAACTTTTGTAATTTCTCAAAAAAATAGTGTATCTTGGTTACCATGAATACAAGTATTATTTCTCCTATTTCTTCTTGTATCCTTGCAATGACCATAAGATAGACTCATTCCATTAATGAGAGGATGAAGTCTAGGAGCAAACTTTAATTTTGTATTATTTCTTTATCCTTCCATGTTTTTTATGTTGTTTCTAGGATTCTCTTTAAGGTTTTGTCCAACTCTAATGAATCAAAGCATTAGATGAATCTCTACACCTCATATGTTTAACTTAGATGTTTTATGCTTAGATAAGATTAAGATAAAACATGCTTAATCTAGATATTTAGTGGTATGGACTTTACACATTAGTGAGTGAAGGAGTCCTAACTATAGTAATTTTTCAAACTTCCTACCATATCTTCCAACCCAAGGAGCTCACACCAAGCCCTTGAGGTTGAGTGAAAAGAAGGATAGACTTAAATACAGTTTTATTTGCTAATCCTAGGTTACTCTAACCACTAATGACTTTATTTCTCTTGTTTTCTTAGCATAAATCTCTATTATATTGCTTTATTTTCCAGCAACATCTACTCTCCATTTTGTTTCACAATAATACAAAAATAGGTTTTAAATTGTAACTTAGATTAATATTATTTTTACTAACTTGGTAACACCCCTCATTTCTCTTGGGTTCGATCCCTTACTTGGCCACATGCTAAGAAGAGTATAAAAATATTAATTTTTGAAAAGATGACATCAAAATTATGGCATTGTTGTCGAAAAAATGTCTAGTTGTTTTAAGTTGGTTGAAGTTATTTACATAATTTTTTTTTTCTATTTCTATTTTCCATCGAATAAAAAAATTAGAAAATGAAAAAAATTTATTCTCATTACAACCCAAGAAACAATCTAAAATCTGTGAAAAAATTTCAGACGCAAATCTCGAAGTTTAAATGTGACGCAATTAAAGTTCACTACGCCACCTTGATTCTAGAGAGTTGATTCCTCTGATTTTGCCACATCTCTTGAATTTACTTTTGGATTGTAGCAGTAGGTATAGTTTCTATTTTTTTTTTTAAATTTTGTTCATTTTCTAACAATTTGTTTCTTTTGTAAGTTATAAAAATCTTTGGACAAAGATCTCAAGTATAATCCATTAGATCCAATATTCATTCCATCTTGTTGTGTTTTTCTTTTTTACATTTGTTAGGTTTCTTTTCTATTTTAGATCCATTTGTATTATGAACATTGTAAAACGTTCATTAATTAATTAATTATCTAAGAAGGTTTAATTGTAATAGACTAAGGAATGACGACGGTTGGACAATACCGTCACGACTCCTTAGGTTTGCACACCAAAATTGGAGTTGGTGGCCTAAGTTGACTCAACTCATCTTCACCCCATCTAACACGGGAAGTAAATTCTATCCACCCACACCTCTCATTGCTAGTGGGTTATTCCTTGTCTTTATTTGTTACTCTTCAATTTGCACATACTTGGATTAGTTAATTAAGATTAGTAAAGAGAGGCGTGAGTGATCCGCCATAATTTATGTCACACCCCAAAATCCCAACACGAATCCCAAGGATTCATCAGTCAAAATCTCGAGGTGTGAGGTGAATATACACACAACCTGATAATCCAACAAGGATAATAATACTAGGAGATAAAGATAAACGTAGCGGAAACTATACTGAAATACAACAAATCAGAGTAGCGGAACTAAAAGTCAAAATCATCATCCAAGGAGATCCTCAACATCTACCATATCCCAAAGTACAACTTCCCAAAAAAATAAATACATCATCTCCCACAAATCTGAAAGTAACATATTGTATCTGAGTCCTTAAAATACTCTTCAAATTGAAGGAGGTTGCAAATCATCGACATAACCTTCTACGAGGACCTCTTCAAATGACTCCTCGTAAGTAGGCTCTTCAGAAGCTAGATAATCTGAAAGGGGTGGAAGATAGGGTGAGTAACAAGGGGATGTTACTCAGCAGGATGAACGTCGTTCTAACAACGGGTCATACATGCACGAGTAATCATCTAAACAGTTAAATCATGCAGCTTTTTCATAATGTAGTATACGATAAATATCTAAGCATACTTAATAATCAGTCATAATAATTCCAATCTATCATTTTTATCGTTTGAAGTAACATATGCATTTTTCAAGTAAAAATATCTATTAACATCACAAAAGGAAGAAAAATACATAATACGAACACGGCGGTGTAGTCGTTAAGAGAGCAGAGGATCACGTCGATATAACCGCCTCGGCTATGGCAAAATCGATATTCCAAACTTCAAATCTGATATGGAATCTCATCGTTAAAAATCTAATTTTGTGGTCGGTCTAGCATACTATGGTTAGATGACCATTTATCCGGCTCAGACTGGCCGTTGACCAAGAACCCAATACTAAGTTCAACTAATGGTGAGGTCGACTGTTTGACGACTACAAACTAACAGTGATCACTAACTAGCCTAGAAGACCCCTCGCGTCGAAGCCTGTCAAGAGGCAGTGCATGTGAATCCCGCCTACTTCTACATTATACAAAGACCGCCTTTACACACAACGTTTTCCAGGAAAGAAATATGAGAAATTCCCAGATCTCAGAAACTGTAATATGCTCTAAGATATCCCATACAACCAAAGAGCATATGACATCTAATGCTAATCCTAGATTGACCCGTCGCTTCCGGATATCCAGCAACGTATCACTCTTTCTAGGCTTTCTACAACTCTTTTCTGATAAACAAAATAGTTTGTTTGTATACTATATATACTAGTTTATTTTCATAAAAATACAAACAAGCTCGGTAGTATCCTCCAATAGTATCCATCAATCTATCAACCCATCCATCTATCATGTCTCATGTGGCATGGCCACTACATAAGACTGGAGGCACTGTCCCATCATTCAATCGAGAATCTATGTTCTCTTTATCCATCCATCAATCAATTAATCGGTAAATCAAGCGTCTAACTTCCTACATATCTATTAATGTATCTTTTGTTTATAAAGTTGTTGGAAAAGCATAGAATACCAACCAATTCCATTCAATGGTTTTGGTTGAGTAGAAAGGTTCGGAAAACGCGATAAAATCATACAACAAAAGGTTGGAAAAGCGGTCAAAATTTGGCTAAGTGTTGAGAAAAGTGATTTTTCAAAGTTATCGAAATTTAAAAAGGGTTTTTGCACGTTAAAGCCCTCGACAACATGAGAAAAATCATATAATTTTTATTACTTGATTCGAAGTAAAATTTAAGATATCGCATTTTCAAAATCGGGTGAAAACGTCAAAATTTACGTTTTGTTCTTGAAACCAAAAATCGGATTTTGATCCTTTGAGTTTTTGATCTTGAAACCATTCCCATTGTTCCGAAATGGAGGGTAAAACCTTAATTTCATGAAAGAACTTAAAGTTTACTTAAATATTTTTAATGAAATGAAGGGTGAAAAATCATGTATAAGCAATGAAGAGGGCAACCCAAAAGACAGGAGTCAGTTCTGATGGACTGTTTCTGTCGGTGGCTGAAATTTAGTTATGTTGGTGGATGTCGGTAGAACCGACAACTCCTGTCGACAGAACCGAATTGACGGTGGCAGAAATATGTTTCTATCAGTCGGACCGATAACACTTGCCCACATCATTGAACCACTCGCGAATTCTCAACTTTTCGAACCCTCTTTTGAGTTCCTTCACTCTTCGAATACTTCGATCCACTCATGAAACTAAGATTAAAAATGGGTAAAAACATGATAAATCTCTATTCCTAACATGAATTTATCAACATTATATTCTATTGAAGATATCATACAACTTGAGGGTAGAAGGGAAGGCATCCTACTTGTATAGCTTTCCACGACTGATTTGGAGGCAAATAGTGGCACGAAGGTCAATGCTAGTGAGCTTGAATGCGAGATGCTTGGGTGGTTGCACTAATCTTAGAGACATTACTCCTCTCCTTCTTATAATGAAAAACAATCTCTTCCAAGTGAATGAACCCTCGAGTGGGATGAGTCGAAACCCACTTGCTGATTCTTGGTGAGAGACGGAGAGCAAGAAAAGAAGTTAGGTTCAAAGATCGTGAGCTTGTAGAGCTCGACGTCGCCTTCAACTCCTTCTTTGTTGTCGAGGTCCAACGATCACTCAATGTCGAAGAATCTAGAAGGGAAAAGGGGTGGAAACCCTTGGTTCTCTAAGAGCTAGGGCTTGGGGTTATTAAAGAGAAAGAAAAGTGAAGAATGAGAAATCTGATTTTCTTTTATTTTAGACCTGAGGGCAAGGTTGGTAATTTCACATTGTCTCTATCATTGATGATAACTTGACTTCTCGAACTCCGAATTTGGCGAATAAATACTCCATTCCCTTTAATTTTTCACCACGAACCTAATGGTATATTCAGATTCCTCAAATTCTCACTCCATCACAAATTCACTATTTTTGGATCGCACTTAATACGAAAATCGAGGATTTTCATGACTTTTCTGTCCGAACTCGAATTCGAGCATACTCATATGCTAATTTATGTTTCTCGACCCTTTTAAGTTCAATGGAAAAGTTAGATTTCATAAAATAAAATGAACTGAATAGAATATGGGTATTTTATCTTAATCTTTTATCAAAAACTTTCCTCGAGATATGAATTAGGAACTCGGGGTATTACAATTTAGCTCTACCTTGAGAAGATTAGGTTCGCCAAACTTCAAGTTGGGGAAGTAAAGGTAGAGCACATACCTAGAACGGATAAGAGACATGTAGACGTACTAGCCTATGTAACTTTAATCTTAGCAGGATGAGATAAGAGAAAAATCCCACTCGATTTCCAGGAGAGACCATCGATCGAAAAGCTTAAACAATTCAGTCTAGTAGTAATAGCAAGGGATCAGGGGTGGATAAATCCAATTATCGCCTTCTTTTAATCAAGGCAATTACTTGATGACCTTAAGGAGGTAAAATGAGTAAAGGCTAGAGTAGAGTGTTATACCTTCTTGGATGGACAGTTGTATAGAAAATCTGTGGGTGGGCCATTTCTACGTTGCCTAATGCTAGAAGAAGCAGAAGAATTGCCGAGTGAAATCTACGAAGAAGACTGTGGAAATCATTCAAGCGCTAGGTTGTTGGCACATAAAGTACTCTCTCAAAGGTATTTTGGTCATATTTATAGAAATATGTTATCCTGCATGTCAGACGTGATAATTGCTAGAGACATGGGAGGATCATCCATCAACCAACTATTCAACTTAACTCAATAGTTAGCCAATAGCCTTTTGCATAGTGGGGGATAGATTTGGTTGGTATGTTGCCTAGAGCACTGGGAAACACTTCTTTCATTTAGGATTCGTTAGCAGGAAGTATAGAAATTCATCATGATTTGTCGATTTTGTCTACCTCGTACAATAATGTCAAATAATGGGAGATAATTCTCAAGTGAGCAGATCAAGTCATTTTGTAAAGAGCAAGTGATAACATAGTTGTTCTCTTCACCGCAGTATCCACAGGGAAATGGTCAAGCTGAAGCCACAAATAAAGTACTCATTGACATCCTAAAGAGAAAGTTATAAGAGGAAAAAGGTAGGTGAACAGTAGTATTGCATGAAGTATTATGGGCTTATAGGACAATTGCTAGAACTTCTACTGGGTCATCTCCATTCGCTATGGCTTATGGAATGGAAGCAGTGATACCTATCAAAAATAGTTTCCCTATATCACATTCGAAGGTGTTTCAGACTAACTAGAACAATAAACAGATAGCAGTAAAGTTGAACCTACTTGAAGAAAAATAAGAAGTAGCACTGATAAGACTAAAAAGCTACCATTAGAAGTTACAGTGATACTTCAACAAGAAAGTTTACCTCAAACAATTCAAAAAATAAGAGTTAGTACTACACAAGATTTTCTATAATACAAAAGATTTAAACAGCGGGAAGTTAGGACCAAATTAGAAAGGGCCTTACAGAATAATAAAAGTTAGTCAAAATGACATCTATTATATATCCATCATTTCTGGTCAAGGGTTGCTTAGACCTTGTGAAAACATTCTCGATCAGCGGGGTGCGCGGATCCGTTTTTTATTTTTGAGGTTTGGGAGTCGCCACCTAGTTATTATGGTCTAGGAACCAAACATTGACTCTAAAAGGCAAATAACACTAATCTACGAAAAAAAATACGGGTCTGAGGATCATATTACGGGGTTGGAAGGTGTTAGGCACCAACCTCGCCCGACAAACACCGGTCTCTCATTTTTCCAAATAAAACTACATTGCTAAAAGACCTAAATAAATAAATAAATAAATAAGAATGAAAAATACCTAGATAATCACAACGATAGTTCCCTCAGAGCTGGCGTAGAGATTCATTGCTTTGTTTTCGTTACTGGATCCACTTCGGATCTCCAAGATGAAGTATATTCTCCTTAGATCTAAGTACTTCCTAATTTTTGATGAATTTTTAGGTATTTTTGAAGGGTTTCTGGGTATTTTTTGAGTAAAATTTAGGAGTTGGATGATAGGTAAGGGGTCATGGCTTCAAAGTTAGGATTTTGGGAAGGTTGGGGAGGCTCATTGACCTACTTTTTCTAGGATTTTCTCTTAGATACGATTTTGGGAAGGTTGGGAAGACTCCTATTTATAGATTTTTTAATAGCTTTTTAGATAGAGTTAGAGTTAGATTATGTTTCTTTTAGATAGTTTTAGAATTTAATTATGTTTCTTTTAGATAGTTTTAGAGTTTAATTAGAATTCTTTTAGGGTTTTAGAGTTTAATTAGAATTCCATTAGGGTTTTGACTTAAGTCTTACTTAATTGACTAGAATTTAGGATTTTGAATTAAGTCTTACTTGATTGACTTGATTTAGGGTTTTGACTTAAGTCTTACTTGATTGACTTGATTTTAGGATTTTGACTTAAGTTTTACTTGATTGACTAGAATTTAGGGTTTTGACTTAATCTTACTTGATTGACTTTAATTTTAATTAAGATTTCACTTTACATTAATTAATATTTTAATTATTAATTTTAAAATTTTTAATTATTAAAATTATAAAATTATCGTTTTGCCATCGGAGAGGACTTTTTGCGTCTTAAGTCATTTTTCAATGTTCCAAGATGTTTTGGAATCAATTTCTCATAAGGAATTTAATGAGAATATTAGTTTGTGTCATTTATGAAATTTTTTGTGCGAAAGGGTCGTGAACTTTATGAGGGGTATTTTTGTAATTTTGTGAAAATTGACGAAATGGTTTATTTGATTTCGATTTGTTATTTTATGTGTTTAAAAAGATTTTCCTAAGCGTAATGTAGGCTCTAGGGATGTTTTGAGGTTAGGGGTATTTTGGTAATTTGATCATTTTTTAGTGACTTTTATCGTAAAGCTTCTTTTTGTTTGCAAGATGGTGATTTCTATGTTTTTGGGGCACATTTTCCTAGCGTAGCGTGGTTTCTAAAGTTTTGTTTGCTTGAGATACCTCATCCAAATTTCTAAAACATATCTAGTAACAAATAAAGTATTAGAATAGTCATTTATCATTGAGAATCGTCGCGATCAGGTTGACGAGTTGATTAATCAGGTGAGTGCAAAAATGAGGTGTCTACAGATGCCCCTCTTTGGTAGAGAGTTGAAACAAACTAGATAGCAAATCTACTTGGTAGATAGTGCGATATCCGAATGCCAAAGCTAATGACAGTTCATTTTGCAGCCTGATTTAGCAATTCGTCGGGACACTCAGATCCTTGAGGGTTAAACTCTCCCCGAACAAGTTTGTTAGGTCCTCGAGCTTAAACTCTCACTGACGATATCAGATCCTCTAATTTTAGAAAATTCTCTTTGACTAATGCAAAAGTGCACATGTGTACAATGGTGTGATGCTTACTAAGTAAAAATGAGTCAGGTCCTAGAGATCTTCTCTCACTGACGATAATGATTCAAAATTGAAATGTACTTAGCAACGAAAGCAATCATGGCAAGATTGAACAATGAGGTAATTGGAGTCATAACATTGTAGGAATTTCGTTAAATCCTATTTGAAATTCTTTTTTAGAGTTCAAAAAAGTTTGAGTCTCGTTTATCGGACTCGAGCTTATTGTAACCATGTTTCTCGGGTTAAGAATGTAACACCCCGAATTTTTAATTCGTATCTCGAGGAAAAAATAAATAGTAGAATTTTGAGAAAATCTTGAAAGTGGGATTTAGGGGTAAAACTTTAGGATGTTTCTAATTTTTTAATGGAATCTGACTTCACCATTAGATTTAAAATGATCGAAAAACATAGTTTAGCCTGTAAGCACGCTCAAATGCGAGTCCGAATATAAAAGTTGCAAAATCCTCGATTACCGGATCGGACCAGGCTAAAATAGTGATTTTTTGTTAGAGGAATAATTTATAAAATTCGATTATACCATTGGGTTCATAACGAAAAATTATTCAACATAGACTATTTATTTGTCATTTTTGGAGATCAGGAAGTCGAATTATCGCCAAAACGAAAACGACATCAAGTTTAGGGGTCACGTCAGGCCAAAAATGTAAATTTTTTATGGAGACATAATTTGTAGAAATTGACTATACCATTAGGTCCGGAACGAAAAATTAGGTGAAATAGAGTATTCATTTGTTAGTTTTGGAGTCCGAATGATCAAGTTATCATCGATCGAAACAATTGATAAAATACCGAATTCGTCCCACATTTTATTTAAATAATATTTTTAATTTTTTTTCTCATCTTCCCCAACTCGTCATTTCAGCCGCGACATATACAACGAAAAATTCATTTTTTTTCTTCAAACTTCCACCTCAGATCTCGTGCAAACGGCTCGCCGTCGACGATCGCCGTAGAAGGAAAAAAGATCCGCAGCCTCAACATCTACAAAACCCACCCAACCTTTCTTCATTTCACTTTCTATTTCATCCAATATCGTCAAAAATCAGCCGTATTTGGATATGGAAACTTCGTAACTTTGACCTCGATTTTCGTCGATTTCGGGGTCAAACCGTCTTTCGCCGTAGAAGGGAGAAGAGACGAGCACATCGAGATCTTCGAAACCACCAAGCCAGTTTCGAAAATCAGCCGCTTCGAAGTTCGATCCATCTCGATTTCCGCACCAATTGACTCGATTTATGCGCACACGCTTTGATCCTTTTGCCTAGACATTGTAAGGAACTTTCAATTTCTATTAGTAATCGTAGATTGTGAAAATTGCATTTAGGATTTTATCGAAAAAATTTGGATGTATTTCTAAAATATAGAATTATTTTGTTATTTAAAAAATTGACGCCAGAAATTGCATGTTTGATATGTTTAATTGTATTTTTAACAAATTATACGTGGGTAGGGTATTTTAACGGGTTATTTCAATAAATTGGGTCTTGTGCACTGCTCGGACCCCGTTTTGATATAAAATTTATTTTCTTTTTCAATATTATTGATAAAAATAAATTCTTTAGTTGAAAAATGTAATTTAATATTCAATAAACTCATGTTGAGTTGATGAATATCAGAAAATGGATGTTTTATTGAAGAAATTGAAAATCGTAAAAATCGGAAAGAGGGAAAAAGGGTATGAACGGTAAAATGTCAGAGTCACACCCGAGGGGTGATGTCTGCATTTTACGTTGTTGTGTTGTGTGTAGGTTGGTGAACAGATATCCAGGGATAATATTGTTGGTTGCATGTTTATTTAAATTTCTGTTAGCGCGAGGCACTCCGTTATGTTATTTTTTTTAGGCCGGGTGGCCACACTTGCATGGTAGGAAACTGGATATCTATTCTCAACCTTGTATTGTTAATTTCTCTTTTATTTTCAAATGAAAATAATATATATGTAGCTATTTTGTGAGTTGTTAAAGAGTCTGTGAATGCCTGAAGGGATAGTGCGTCATATCATCCGGAGTGGTGTTCTATCCTGGGATGTACGGTAGGGACCACCAAGCTCATACGTGGTATGGGACGCGTATGAGAGTGGAGTCACAACTGGAATCCGGGTTTATTCCTCTCTATCTTTACCAGTGAACTTGTAATGTAAAGGTGGTCGTATACAAATGGTTTGTATATTTGGGAAGCACATGTACGCCTGATAGGCATAGACGAAGATGATTGGTTAGTGATCACTAACAATCAATAGTAGTCGAACGTTCTGACACATCGAAAAGAGGCCCATTGCTTACGGTCACGTCAAACGGCCAGCCTGAGCCGGATAAATGGTCAACCAAGCGTGGTAAACAGCGACCAGCCACAAAATCAGGAACTAAAAGCCAGAGAAGAATTGTAACATCATGTCCCGACTGGGAGCGATCCAGTCGTGAATCCCAACTCTCTAATTCCAATACTCCACCATTGTGTATTATGTATCTGTTGCTTATTTTGATATATAAAATGAAATCCATGTTTAATGTTTCCATTTGATCAATTAGATTTGTATAAAAAGAGAATGTTATAGTGAGTACTGCTGATCGATGTAATGTGAGTTTTAAAATGTTTAATTGTTCATCCCTGGCTATATGTACCAGTTAATCGTAGTTCTTCTGTAAAATTTTGTATATTTTAAAATGATTTAGTATGCTTATTCGTTCATGTTAGAAGAGGTTATTGACAGAAATTGTGTTATTCCTTACTGGGTAACCATTGTTACTCACCCTTTCTTTCTCCATTTTTTAGTTTCAGATCCGGAGCTTGGTGAAGCAAGTATAGGACACGAGTGAGGACTATCTGGTGGGTCAGATAGACAACCAGAGTCCGTCACCTGGTAAGTATTGGGGTTATACTCCATTTGTCTAAGAGTATTATAGATTTGTACTGAGCGTTAGGACTCTTGTTAGAGTGAGGAATCTTTGTATAATCCCGAAAATTTCTTCTTCCGCACTCTGATCTACTGTATATTATTGGATGTATATAGGCTTCCGCTCGTATTCTATTTTGAATGTATACATGCAGATTGTATGTCGTTTATCAGGTGCAGGTTATACGCCTTGGAATGCTAACATAAACAGAAGAGACCATGCCGAAATTTCGAGGTGCCACCTCGTACCTTGAAATCTGACATGGGGATTTGTGTTAGCGTCCGGCGGGGCGCCACAAAGGAACTTAAACAATCTTGTTAATTCATTCCATGATTCAAAAAAGTTGGAGTATCGTTTCTCGGACTCGAACTTATTAAAGCCACGCTTCTCGGGTTAATGTTTATAGGAACTTAAACAATCCTGTTAATTCATTCTATGATTTAAAAAAAGTTGGAGTCTCGTTTCTCGGACTCAAACTTACTAAGCCACGTTTCTCAGGCTAAGATTTATAGGAACTTAAGCAATCCTATAAATTCATTCTATGATTCAAAAAAAGTTGGAGTTTAATTTCTCGGACTCGAACTTACTAAACCACGTTTCTCGGGCTTAGATTTATATATGATTCAAAAAAAGTTGGAGTCTCGTTTCTCAGACTTGAATTTCTAAGCCACGTTTCTCGGGCTCAAATTTATAGGAACTTAAACAATCCAATTAAATAATTCTATAATTCAAAATCGAGCTCAAAGTTTGAAAGATCAGGCCTTTATAGGCTTATCATGTATCTGGATTCATAATTATCATTTGACTTCATCGGACTTTGAAGTAAGACTTTCTTTTTTATCATATGATTAAGAACAAAACTTTGGAATTAAATGACTTTAACTGAAACTTGACTACGAGACTGATGGAATGGATTATACTTGAAAAATATGGACTTTGATGTATGATAGATAGAAGAACTGACATTCCCTTAAATTTAAGACTCTTAATATTATCATATGTGCAATAAATGATTGATCATTTTCTTTCGAATTTCTTTTGAAAAATGCTTGAGCTGGACTTAAAAAATCTTGATAAATATTGGAATAGAAGATCTTTCTCTTCAAAGTGGTTAATGATTCTACATCTTCCATTAGCGAACACTTGAACAAGTAAACATGCTTTTGAAGATCTTACAATGTTCAAGATGACTTCTAATTTTTTCGACTTCAACATTCTCTTCGTCGGATGTGAGCTCTTGACTGAAAAACGAATATTGTGGCTTGAATGATTCTGCATTTCCTAGTTTCTGCACAAGCTTTCTTCTTAATTTTTCTTCTTGATGGGACCTTTCTTCCCATTTGATGATGTCCTAATTTTTGCTTAGGTTATCTTTCCAGGTTTTCAACCTAGTGAATTTTTCTTTTCTTTTTCTAAAGATGCCTTGATTTTTGCCTAGGTCGTCTTTTCAGGTTTTCAACCTAGCGGGCTTTCTTTTTTATGTTTATGCCCTAACTTTTGCCTAAGTCGTCTTTTCGGATTTTCGACTTAGCGGGCTTCTTTTTTTTCTCGATGATCTTGAATATTCAACTCGATAGCTTTTTAGTTCCCTACACCTTAACCGAGTCAATTAGCATTCAGGAGGACTTAATAGGTGGGCTTAGGACATGGTTTAGAAATAAAGGGTAAAAGGCTCGACTTCCCAAAATGCCCCTAGTCTAATATTCTCTTTTTTTGTTATTCTTTTCTGTAAATTCTTTTGACTCTTTTTTTCTAATGCCCCTTATTTGACATTCTTTTCTTTTTTGTCAATTTTTTCTAATGCCCCTAGTTTGGCATTCTCTTCTTTTGAACCTTTCAATAGGGGATTTTCCTTTTAGATGGCACTTTTCTTAAGAGAATAAATTTTTTGCGTGACCGGGTCTGAAGTAACTTCTCAGGTTGCCTACGTACCCCAAATATTTCTTTTTTCTTTTGGGATCAGGTCAAAATATAGTTCATAATTAGAATTCCCTCCCGATGTTGGTTGGTGTGGTTTAGAAAAAAACAGGCTATATAATTTTTTTAGAGGCTGTGAGGGGCTAAACAAAGTTATCTTTTTTTTTGTAAGACAGGAAAATGGTTCGACCAAAAGAGACCTCCTTTGGTGTATTGCTACTTGACTTGGTCCAAGTTTCAGGAACTTGATATCTGGATTGCTCTGTCAAGTAAAGTCTTCTTTTGAAAAGGAAAAATTTTCAATTTTCTTCTACGAAATTGAGTGTGATTGAGTTCTTTGTATTTGACATTGACTCGTTCAACCTTTCCAAACTTCGAAAAAAATCTCATATTCTTTTACGAATGAGAACTTTTCTCTCTCGAGTGAAAAACATGATGGATCCCTTCTTGCGAATCTTAGCACCTTTGTCGATGGTTTCATCTACATCATTCACCCTCGACTTTATGTCTTAATTTATTTTGGTGCAATCTATTCTGATGAGACCATGTAGGAACATTGTTGAATTTCTCAAGTAAATTTATTATTTTCTTATGTTCCCCTAAGGATAATGTATCACCAATTTGCACTTCTTGAGTGTACTCTTTAATTCTAATAATTATTAAGTTTTATTAGTGAGCTCTAAGTCAATCCTCATATTAGATATTATGTTCAAATCATTATTACACGCATGATAATCATAAGCTTCCTTATTCTATTAGAATTTAAAAAAAACATAGACTGATAAATTCGACTAAAATTCAAAAATTAAAGAGAGACTAAAGTAACTGAAAAGACTGACGAAAACTGAACTGAAACTAAAAGAAAACTCAAGGATGCTTATCTACAAAGCGGGGAGATCCTGATGGGTAGATGGAAAAAATACTATGGTGCAAGGGTAAACTTTTTGGACTTGACATTAGTACTTTGCCTAGATGACTATTTTGATGGACCCAAAATGGCATAGACAGGAGTTTAGAACGTATATGAGCAATTCTTACTTGAGTGGAAGTACACCAAGATTAACCATTGATTCTAAAGGTTTGACTCTTAACCACATGATTAAAATTTTGAAATTAGCCCAAGTCCGGTGGGAAATATTAAATCCAAAGGCACTATAAGTCTATAGTGACCAAGAAGGTGAGAAAGGTTAGAAATGGGTCTACCCTTAATTGGGATTGAGCTTTTGATCAGACAAAATAATTTGACCTTAAGATCAAATCTTTTTTATATAAAATGGTCTGAATCTTTGAAGGTAAAATCAATTAGCCCAGCCGGTTTGATGTTGATCAATTTAATCCATTTGTCGATAGGGCCAATTGACTTACATTTCACACATTGAGTCGGATCGATATTGCAGATCTAGTTTGAATGGTCTGGATCGATCCGCCCACTTACCTGTTGGTTGGATTAATTAGAGCAATTCGGGAACACCCATAGTTGGTTCGGGTTGTGACCTATAGGAAGGTTCCTAAACTCTAGGTTTACTACGTGTAATGCAATTTATCTGGCCACCCTTGCTCAAGTGCACCTATATACCTCTCGAGCGTACTCAATCAGACGGTACGTGGTGACTTGGTTTGATATACCGTATAGGTGACAATTTAAAACTCCAACACATTTTTCTGAAGTCAAATGCAGCCAGTTTAATCCCAAATTGAGAGGTGGCTCACAATGCTTAGTGAGGGCCCTCTTAAATACATCTCATCTAGAATAGACGTAGTTTATCTCCCTCGTACAGTAGGGTACAACGGGGCAGGATCTTGCTTAGGCACTGATTTTGATCAAGAAGTGCAATTGGTGAACTTGGATTATTTTTGATATACAGTATAGGTACGAGTCTAGGGTTGCAGCTTTCATAAATAGTTTAGCATCCTACGAAGGGACCGACCACGTACTAGTACTACGTTGGCAATCGGAACATGTGACTATATGACTATATGACTATACCTTTCAGAGTCATTTGATCAAACGGTACTGATGTCCCAGTTTTATATACCCTAAGGTACGTAAGTAGAGTTGTGGTTTTCATGAATGACGTCGCATCTCCAAAGAGATTGGGCCATGCACTAGTGCCATGTTGGCTAGAAGGGACATGTAAGCGTGTAATGCAACAAAATAAACGTGCTAGTGATGTGTGCAAAACAAGGTGGGGTGTGCCCGGGCATTTTTCAAACAAATGGATCATAGGCCTGATCATTACATCACAACATAAATATCATATGAATATTACCCACACAATTCATCGTATCAAGATTAAGATCAAAGTATGCACATCAAAAGATCATGGTATGTTAGATAGATAATCAACAAGGATAGCACAACCATAACTAATCATCGACCAATCACAAAAACAAACTTTTTTTTTCTTTTGTTTATGGTCCAATCAAGGATGCTTTTGGCAACTCTAAATAAATCGAGATTCTCAAAGAATATTGAATTAAGAATAGATTGATAGTTGTAGAGATAAGGAGCGATGAACAATATATTATTTTTTTGAAAGGCATGGATAGTAAATCTGTAGAGAACATTGGCTAACTTGAATGACTCATAAGGTTTCAAATTTTACCAAAAGTCATTAAGCCAACGTGGCAATCTCATCGATAATCCAATACCATAACCTTCTAGATTTGATAGAAAAATTTGGATCCAAAAGTGAATTTTACATTTTTTACTTTGGTCCAATGTTTTGAAAATAAGCGGCTATGAAATTAAATTGAAAACCAAAATTTAAAATGAAAATTAATTTTTAAAGATTTTTTGAATTTTTTTTTATAGAATTTCATCCGCCAGAAACACGTGGCATTGGATCATTTTTCAGGTGCCACGTGGCAAGGTTCATGACTGTTAATAAGAAAAGAACCTTACTAAACTGGTAAGACTAGTCCATTAATGTGCTGTCACAAAAAATTTAACATTGATGACAACAAATACACTTCACCTCATCTTCGTTCACTTTTTTTTTTTTATCATCATGTTGCAGCCACAACATGCTGCCAAAACCTCAACCCTTCTATTTCAGACTCAACAATTGTAAGATTTCCCACGATACAGGTTGGATTAATATGCTTCTTGATTTAAATTTAAAACCCAAAACTAGATTTTTTTTTAAAATCGATGTAAATTTCTTGTAAAAAAGAAATCTTTTCTTCGATCGAGATCTTAATCTTTCATTCGGAATCAAGAATCTACCATTGATCAACACCAGCAACCTCGAAATCTTTCTTGAACAAACGACAGAAAGGTTGATTTTTCGTTAAAATCGTTTTTAGATCGAATGGGTTTCAAAGGGGTTGCTAAATCTTTGAAAGAGAACAAACAGAGGAGAGAGAGAGAGAGAGAGAGAGAGAGAGAGAGAGAGAGAAAATGCCTCTCTTTTCGTGCTGATTTTCATCCTCTTCTTTGTGGAGAAAAAGATAAAAACAGTAAAAACTATTTTCTGCTAACGGCACATCCCGCAAAAAAAAAATTGATATTTTTTCTTGGAATCCTCTCCTCATCACAAACAACATTAAAAAATGTACTTTTTTTGTTTCTTAATGCATCACTCACAAATAATTATATGAGAAGAAAATGAAAATAAAAATAATCGTTTTCTGCTAATGACACACCACCCATAAAAATATTTTTTTTTAAACGATTTTTTTACTGATTTTTTTCTTGGAATTCTCTCCTTATCATGAGCAACATTAAAAAAGGCACTTTTTTTTTGTTTCTTAATGCATCACTCACAAATAATTATATGAGAAGAAGATGAAAATAAAAAAATCATTTTCTACTAATGGCACACCAAGCATAAAAATTTTGTTTTTACGATTTTTTTTTCTTGGAATTCTCTCCTCATCACAAATAACATTAAAAAAAGACAATTTTTTTTAGCGCATTACTTACAAATAATTTATTTTCACAACTCGCCACCCATGCATAGTAACGTGCTAAAATTTGTTTATCCAAATTTAAAAAAAAAAAAAAAAAAAAAGGTAAAATCCATGACTCTCATCCCAATCACCATGATTCCATCCATAATTTATATGTCAATTTGAATCTTTCATTATTTAGGGTCATCAAAAAGTGACCCTTAATTGGATCAAAAACAAAAATGCAATACCTAAAATCCAAATAAACAATCCACAATCAATCCACGAAAATAAAAATATAAAAATAAATAAATAAATAAAATAAATCAAACTAAATAAATAAATAAATAAAAACTAGGTCGATTTGGCAATGTTCCCATACTTGGGGCTTTTCAGGTTTGATCCTCAATAATCCCTAACGGAGTCGTCACAGAAAACGCCTTCGATTCACGGGGTGAACGGATCCGCTTTTGATTTTTGAGATTTGGGAGTCACCACCTAGTTATTACAATTTAGAACTAAACATTGACTCTAAAAGGTAAATAACACTAATCTACGAAAGAAAATACAGGTCCGAGGATCACGTTACGGGGTTGGAAGGTGTCAGGCACCAACCTCGCCCGGCAAACATCGGTCTCTACTTTTACCAAATAAAATAACATTGCTAAAAGATCTAAATAAATAATAAAAAAATAAGAATGCAAAATACCTAGATGATCACAACGATAATTCCCTCAGAGGCTGGCGTAGAGATTCCTTACTTCGTTTTCGTTATTGGATCCATTTCGGATCTCCAAAATGAAATATATTCTCCTTAGATCTAAGTGTTTCCTAATTTTTGATAGATTTCTAGGTGTTTTTGAAGGGTTTCTGGGTATTTTTTGAGCAAAAATTGGAGGTTGGATGATAGGTAAGGGGCCAGGGCTTCAAAATTAGGGTTTTGGGAAGGTTGGAGAGGCTCTTTGACCTACTTTTTCTAGGGTCTTCTCTTGGATACGAAAATAGGTTGTAGAGACCCCTATTTATAGATTTTTTTAAGAATTTTTTAGATCGAGTTAGAGTTAGATTATGTTTCTTTAGATAGTTTTAGAGTTTAATTAGAATTATTTTAGATAGTTTTAGAATTTAATTAGAATTATTTTAGATAGTTTTAGAATTTAATTAGAATTCTTTTAAAGTTTTAGAGTTTAATTAGAATTTTATTAGGGTTTTGACTTAAGTCTCACTTGATTGACTAAAATTTAAGATTTTGACTTAAGTCTTACCTGATTGACTTGATTTTAGAATTTTGACTTAAGTCTTATTTGATTGATTTGATTTTAGGATTTTATCTTAAGTCTTACTTGATTCACTAGAATTTAGGGTTTTGACTTAAGTCTTACTTGATTGACTTTAATTTTAATTAGGATTTCAATTACATTAATTAATATTTTAATTATTAATTTCAAAATTTTTAATTATTAAAATTGTAAAATTATCGTTTTACCCTCGAAGAGGACTTTTTGCGTTTTAAGTCGTTTTTCAATGTTCTAAGATGTTTTTGAATCAATTTTTCGTAAGGAATTCAATGAGAATATTAGTTTGTATCATTTATAAAAAAATTTGTGCGAAATGGTCGTGAACTTTATGAGGGATATTTTCTTAATTTTATCGAATTTTGTGAAAATTGGCGAAATTGTTTATTTGATTTCGATTTGTTATTTTATGTGTTTGAAAGGGTTTTACTAAGTGTAATGTAGGCTCTAAGAATGTTTTGAGGTTAGGGGTATTTTGATAATTTGGTCATTTTTTAATGATTTTAATTGTAAAGCTTTTTTTTGTCTGCAAGATGATGATTTTTATGTTTTTGGGACACATTTTCCTAGCGTAGCGTGATTTCTACAATTTTGTTTGCTTGAGATACCTCATCTGAATTTTTTAAACATATCTAGTAACAAATAAAGCATTAGAATAGTCATCCATCATTGGGAATCGTCGCGATCATGTTGTTGAGTTGATTAATCAAGTGAGTGCAAAAATGAGGTGTCTACACCTTGAAATACATATAACCTCAAGAAATATTATCAATAAAAGGAAGCTTTATTTAATTTATGAGTTTTAAGTCCAGTCTTGTGTGACTTAGGGTATTGAGTGGCAGTGTGGCCTATGTGCCTAATTGAGAAAAGTTCAGCCTTATGTGGTTCAAGGTCTTGAGTAACCTCTATTATCCTGAGTGACAGTGTGGCCCATGTGCCTAAGTAAGAAAAGTTTAGCCCTGTGCAACTCAAAGTCCTAAGTGACCAATGTTGTCTGAAATGGCAGCATGGCCATTGCACCAAGATGAAGAAGTCTTACCTTCAGCAGCTCAGGAGTCAGAATGACACCTGTTAGTAAGTAGCACCATTTGGTGGCATAATGCACATATCATCTCATAAATGTATTACTTAAGGTAGAAAAAAACCTGAGGTAGCATTTAGGGGGAAGAAGTAGGGTGCAAAATAAGATTAAATATTGTTCAAATAAGAATTCCAGGATCAGAATTAAGTATGAGTTACATAATAAGAGTATTGCAATGGTTTAGTGAGATAGAACAAGTTGATTTTCATATGAAAAATAAAAAAATTTCATTAACTATGAAGATTGATTATATAGTGAAGTCCTAAAAGTGGAGATTACATAAGGAAAAACAAGTATAACAAAATCAGAGGGAAGGCATTTGGTCTTCAACAGAAGGGGTTTGATCAGTAGGAGAAGATAGGTTTTTAGCAAAGTTGGTTCGATCGGCCAAACCGGCATGATTAGGAACAATGATCTAATCAGGAGCATGAACCTGACCAAAAGCATTACCTTTGTTAGGGGATGGCAGAACTTCCTCGTACAACTCGGGGGTGGGGGTATTCGTCCGAATGCACCCACCCATTTTGGTCGATGCCTGAAATGAGGAAGAATAGGACCACTGTTAGACTCCTCCTCTTCTTCATCGTCCCCATACTATAATCAAGTAGCCTCAAAACCTTCATGGTAAGCATTGGTGGTTGTTTTTTTCATGACCTAAGTATAATGAGCTTGTAGTTAACCCAATAACCTATTAGTCGCTACCTCATCTTCCTTGGCTTGTTCTGTCCTGGCTTCTACTCGTGCTGATTCGAAATGAGTCGCTAGAGTAGAATTGCTGGCAATTTCCAAGTACTATTCAAAGTCAGCTTTAAGGGAGCCCATCTCGAGGTCCCGCTACTTCACCTTTTCCTGGAGGTTCGCTAGTTATGAGTTTCTCCTTTTCACTCTCTCTTTGGAGTTAGCAAACTCTAGTTGGAAAAACTGTTGGAAACTCACAAGCTTCTTATTCTTGGCGTCCAAGGCATCGTTTGCCTTGGAGAACTAAGCCAAGTTCGCCTCAAAGTCCTCTATGGCCTCCTTAGTGTCATGATTAGAGGAGGCTAGCTCGTTGTTAAGAAGAGCCAACTTCTCCTTATACTCCCTGGTTAAGGCAACTGCATGACTTTGAACTTCACACCATATAGGAGGGCTAAGGGTCCATACATGTTGATCTACAAAAAAGAAAGCAATCAAAAAAATTGATAAGATATAAAGCAATGTATATGAAGATATAGAAGAATATTACTTGGTAGAGGCCTTGGGTCAACTTCCCAAAGGCCAGATAAAAGTGGCCCCATCAACAAACTTCATGTCCCTAGGACAAATCGAGTGGGAGATGAGTGAGGTAGTGAACAAAGGGTTCCCCACTCCGTTGCCCTTGTTGTTAACCAAGCCAACACCCACGGTAAAGTCAAGCCGTCAGATTAGGTTCTCTTTCCCATCCTCCAGGAGTCTTCCCCTACCTGACTAGCGGAAGGTTTGATCCTCAAGGAGGGTTTATAGTCACTGAGGCCCTCCTGATTTGAATCCTCTAGGAGAGGAGAAGGGCCCTTCCTTTTGAACTTAAACTTCTTGCGCAATTGGAGCTCAGGAACATGATTGACCTCCCTAACTCCATTAGAGCCTTGCCCCTCCTAGGAGAGGGCCCTGAACCAATTCTAGCTACTCAGCTCTAATAACCCGCATACTGCCCTGTCCTTTAGGAGAAGCTAGGTTCTTCTCTTCTTCTTCTTGTTATATCCGTCAAGGGGTACGTGAGCTTTGGCTGAATGGGAAAGGAAGAGGGAGAAGTCCAGGAAGTTGATGTTCATGCGTCGGAAGGGGGTTTGCTACAGGGGAAAGTAGAAGTTAATATAGAAGAAGAGTAAGGGGTAATGGGGAGCTCTTTGCGACCTACTCAGAAGGATGAGCAGGAACACGTTGAATAAGTAGGTAAAACAGAAGATGAGGAGAAAAATGTGTATTTTCTTCTTCGAACTTCCTCATTTGGGCTTCCCTGGTGAAAGTGCCCTCGATCCGCGGGGTGCGCGGATCTACTTTTGACCTTTGAGGTTTGGGAGTCGCCACCTAATCGACTCTAAACGGATAAATCAACTAATCTACTGTAAAAAATATGGGTCCGGGGATCACGTTACGGGGTTGGAAGGTGTTAGGCACCAACCCCGCCCGACAAATACCGGTCTCTACTAATTTTCAAATAAACTACATCGCTAAAATACCTAAGTAATAATAAAAAAGAATTAAGAAGTTTATACCTTTCTGAAGACAACGTTCTCGTTCCCTCAGATCTGACAGAGTAACTCTTTGTACAGTATTCCTTGCTTCGTTCTGTCTCCGGATCTGACTTCTGATCTCCGAGGTGAGCTATCTCTTCCTTAGATTTGGATTCTTTGAATTTTTTTATGGATTTCGGGGTGTTTTTGAAGGGCTTTTAGGTATTTTTCAAGCTAAAATCGAAGTATGGGTGTTAGGTAAGGAGTTGGAGCTTCAAAATTAGGGTTTATGGGAGGCTAGGGAAGCTTTTTGACTTACTTCTCTTAGGGTTTTTTATTTGATATGAAAATAGGGTGTGAGGACCCCTATTTATAGATTTTTTTTAAGTGTTTGTTTAGATAGAATTAGTGTTTAATTATAATTCTTTTAGTTAGAGTTATATTTTAATTAGAATTGTTTTAGGTAGAGTTATATTTTAATTAGAATTATTTTAGGTAGAGTTATGTTTTAGTTAGAATTCTATTAAATAAAGTTATTATTTAATTAGGATTGTTAAATAGAATTATTATTTAATTAGAACTCTATTAGGGTTTTGACTTTTGATCTTATTTGATTGACTTTAAGATTTTGACTTTAGTCTTACTTGATTAACTTTAAGATTTTGACTTTAGTCTTACTTGATTGATTTAATTTTGACTTTAGTCTTACTTGATTGACTTTAATATCTTGACTTTAGTCTTATTTGATTGACTTTAATTTTTTGAAGAACCCCCCTCTATTATATCTTTAATTCTTTGGACCCCCAAATGGAGGGGTCCTTGAATAAATATCTTGGCAACCATCAACAATTTTTCCTAAGAGTCTGATTGATCGATTTTTTTTGTTCAAAATTTTAAATTAATTTTATTAATATTTCACTTTAATTATTTAATATTTTATTTATTAATTTTAAAAATTTTAATTATAAAAATTATAAAATTACCGTTTTGCCCTCGGAAAGGACTTTTTGCGTTTCAAGTCAGTTTTTGATGTTCTAGGATGTTTTAGAATCGATTTTTTGTAAGGAATTCAATGAAAATATTGGTTTGTGTCATTTATGAAATTTTTTGTGTGAAATGGTCGTGAACTTCATGAGGGGCATTTTCGTAATTTTGTTAAATTTTGTGAAAATTGGCGAAATGATTTATTTAGTTTCGATTTGTTGTTTTATGTGTTTGAATGGGTTTTCTTAAACCTAACGTAGGCTCTAAGGATATTTTAAGATTAGGGGTATTTTGGTAATTTGATCATTTTTTAGTGATTTTTATCATTAAGCTTCTTTTTGTCTGAAAAATGATGATTTCTAAGCTTTTGGGGTTATATTTTCCTAGTGTAGCGTGGTTTCTACAGTTTTGTTAGTTCAAGATACCTCATCTAGATTTCTGAAACATATCTGATAACAAAATAAAGCATTGGAATAATCATCCATCATTGGGAAACGTTGCGATCGGGTTGACGAGTTGATTAATCAGGCGAATGCAAAAATGGGGTGTCTACAGATGCCCTCTTTGGCAGAGGGTTGAAGTAAAATAGATTGCAAATCTATTTTGGTAAATAATGCGATATCCGAATGCTAAAGCTAGTGATAGATCATTTTGCAGCCTGATTTAAGAATTCGTCAGGATGTTCAGATCCTTGAGCGTAAAACTCTCCCCGAACTAAAATGTTGTCAGGTCATCGAGCGAGAACTCTCACTGACAGTGTCAGATCCTTGAATTTTAGAAAATTCTCCTTGACTAATGTAACAACTGTGCAAGTGTGTGCACATAAAATCTGAGATAAATTTCAAAGAGTTTGAGTAAAATCTGAGCACAAAGTGAATATAAATTGAGCATAAACTGAGCATAATTTGGGCATAATCTGAGCATAAACTGCGCATAATTTGAGCATAGACTAAGCATAAACTGAGCATAATTCCGAGAAAACCCTCGACGGTAACTGAGCATACTTTCGAGAAAACCCTCGGTGGTAACTGAGCATAATTCTGAGAAACCCTCGACGGTAACTGAGCATAGTTCCGAGAAAATCTTCGGCGGCATCTGAGCATAATTCCGAGAAACCCTCGGCGGTAACTGAGCATAATTCCAAGAAAACCCTCGGCGGTAACTAAGCATAATTCTGAGAAAACCCTCGATGGCATCTGAGCATAACTCCGAGAAACCCTCAGCAGTAACTGAGCATAGTTCCGAGAAAACCCTCGGTGGCATCTGAGCATAATTTCGAGAAAATCCTCGATGATAACTAAGCATAATTTCGAGAAAACCCTCGGCGGTAACTGAGCATAATTCTGAGAAACCCTCGGTGGTAACTGAGCACAGTTCCTAGAAAACCTCGGTGGTAACTGAGCATAATTCCGAGAAAACCCTCGGTGGCATCTGAGCATAATTCTGAGAAAATCCTCGGCGGTAACTAAGTAAAATCCAAGATAACCCTTGACGGCAACTGAGCAAAATCCAAGTAAACCCTTGGCGGCAACTGAGCAAAATCCAAGATAACCCTTGGCAGCAACTGAGCAGAACTGGTAGATGAATGAATGAATTTTGAAAATAATGAATGAATTTGGAGTAGAATGATTAAAATGAATTTGGATGAGATTGAAAATGAATTTGGAGAATAATGATTGAATCGGGGAACGAATGAATAAATCTGGAAGATAATGAATTTGGAAGAGAATTATAAAATCCAAAAATGAATGGATCTAGGAACAAAAGAATGCCCTAAATGGATTATTAGTTAATCTCTGGGCACAACCAAATAAGAGATCCGAAGTACTTTTGTTTGAACCTCAAGGTTTTATCCAAAAGTTTTATGAATTTAAAACCTGAGTTTTTATTTCTTTTGAACCACAAGGGTTTTCGAAAAATTGTTATCAAGAGGGTAACCTTAAGTTTGGGGTTCCCAATATCTTTTAGGATTAACATTACTCAACCTTGAGAACAAAAAAAATACCCCTAGTTTGACAGAAAACATGGCATTGGAGATAATTGAACACATCATGTAAAAATTAAAAAAAAAATGTTCCTAGTATAAGCGGGAAAAACTACATATTAAAAAAGAAAGGAAATGCCCCTTGTATGAAGGTTTGAAATATTTGATTACCACAAGCGCAATAAAGATTCAACTTTTAATTTTGATTAATTTTATTGAAGATTTTGAGTCAAGCTCAAGAGAACAAAATATTTCCTTTTGAGACTCATCATAGAATTCACCCTTCTCTCCATTGGTTCATTTGGGGAAGTAAAAAATTTTAAGATCGATCGTAGACGAGATACTTGTGGCTTTTGAGTCTGTGTCTGGTTTAAACTAAGTATTGAACTTGATTATTCAGACTTCTGATGTTTCAACTCGGATTGCTCTTAATTTTTTTTCTATTTTGCTTTGTTGCTCTGTCTTTTGCCTAGATCGCCTTTTCAGGTTTTTAATCTAGCGAGTTTGCTCTAACTTTTGCCTAGATCACCTTTTCAGGTTTTTAATCTAGCGAGTTTGCTCTAACTTTTGCCTAGATTGCCTTTTCAGGTTTTAAAACTAGCGAGCTTTCTTTTTCCTTTGGTCTGATTGTTGCCAAAGTTGTCATTTTGGATTTTCAACCTTGTGAGCTTACCTTAATTTTTGTCTAAGTCGCTCTTTTTGGATTTTCAACCTAGCAGGTTTTTTTTTTTCTTTTCTTATTTATGAAATTGTTGTCTGATCATGCTTTGTATCTCCGCTGACTTTTCGCAAGGTACAGAGGAGGACTTTTATAGGTAAGCTTAGGACTGAGTATAAAAAAGAAGGGATTGTGAGGCTCAAAAACCTGAATGCCCGTTGTGTGGCATTTCTTTTATTTTGCCTTGAATTTTCTTCCCCATTTTGAAGATATTTCTTTTTCTTCTTTTGAATTTTTTTTTTGGATCTTTTTGGTGTGGGAAAATAGATTTTTTTTTATTTTGATGTGGTCGAGCCTGAAGTAACTTCTCAGGTTGCTTACGTACCCCAGAATTTTGGGATCAAACCAAAACGTAGTTTGAATTTTCCCTTATCTAGGTTAGGTGATCAGGCTAAGAAAGAAAAATGTATATATATATATATATAATTTTTTTGTGAAAAGGCTGCAAAGGGGTTGAGAAAGGATATATTGAACTGGGTAATTGGAGAATTGATTCGACCAAAGATGGCCTCCTTAAATGTAGTACCGTTTGATTTGGTCAAGGTTGGTTGGTTCTGGTAATTCGATTCCATCATGACCTTGAAGTCTAACAGCTTTTCCTGGTAATATTTCCTTGATGATGAACAGACCTCCCCAATTTAGTTTGAACTTTCCTCTAGGGTCAAAGATAGGATCCCAATTCTCTTTAAGTACTAAATCCCCAACTTATAAGCGACGGGCCTTGATCTTTTTGTCAAACGCACGAGCGACTCTTCTTTAATAAGCTTACACGTGATACAAAGCTCTTAGTCATTTTTCTTCGATCAAATTTAATTCTTCATACCGTTGACGAACCCAATCTGCTTCTAACAACTGACTTTCCAACAAGACCCTGAGAGACAGAATTTCCATTTCAACTGGCAAGACTGCTTCCATGCCATACATTAAGGAGTAGGGAGTAGCTCTAGTAGAGGATTGAATTGAAGTTCGATATGCCCATAGTGCAAATGATAGTTTTTCTGATCAATCTCGATGTGATTGACACGTTTTCCTGATGATAGTCTTAAGATTCTTATTAGCTACTTTGACTGCTCCATTAGTCTGAGGGCGGTAAGGAGATGATTTGTGGTGTGAGATTTTGAACTTGGAATACAATGTAATAACCTCAACTTTAAAGTGTGACCCATTATCAGAAATCAACTCCGAAGGTACCCCGTATCAATTGATGATGTTTGTTTGGATAAACTTTGCAACTCGAGACGCAGTGAGGACAACATAAGAGGCAGTTTCGACCCACTTAGTAAAATAATCGATAACAACTAGAATGTATTCATGCCGTTTGATGTCTTAGGCGATATTTTACCAATAATGTCAATTCCCCAAATTGAGAATGGTCACGGTGAAGTCAGACCAACTAATTGAGATGGTGGCACATGTATTTGGCATTTATGACAGGTCTTGACCATGTGGCGACAATCTGTTTCCATCATGGGCCAGTAGTACCCTTGTCTCATAATTTTCTTAGCTAACATTTTCTCACTCATGTGAGGGCCATATTCTTCTGAATGTAGTTCAACCATTATCTGTTCAGTTTGATCTTCATCAACACACGACAAATGAATCCCATCATAAGACCTTTTGTATAAACTTCCTGCGCACATGATGAATTGAGATGCTAATCTTAGTAGGGTTTGTCGTTCCTTCCTCGATGCTTCTTCCGAGAATTCTTATTTTTCCAACACTCTTTTTATATCTGTGTACCATGACTTTCCATCTGGTAGTCGAGTAGCAATGTTGATATGATGGCAATATGCGGGTTTATCTTTGACTTCAACAGTGATCAGCCTCAATTCCATGCCAGGGGGCAAATGGATCATTGAAAATAGAGTGGCTAGAGAGTCAGCAAATCTATTATCTTCCCTTAACAAGTGTTGGAACAGGATAACTTTAAACTTACTCACTAAGTTTAACAGATACTCATGATAAGGCTTCAACTTTTCATCCTTAGTCTTTCATTCTTCCAATGACTGATGTATGACCAAGGCTGAATCTCCAAAAACTTCAATTTCTATAATGCCCAGATTCAAAGCAGCTTCGAGCCCCGCGATGCATGCCTTATATTCCGTCATGTTATTGGTGTTCGAAAAGGCTAATTTAATAGCGATAAGAATGTGCCATCCTTCCGAAGAAAACATGACTGCCCCTATTCCATACCCATTCTGATTAGCGACTCCATCAAAGTACAACTGCCATGTTTGGTTTTGCGGTTCTTCTTCAACATGCAAGATGTTCTCATCTGGGAATTGATCAACAGGCCTTATTCCTTCTACTATAGGGTGATCTGTCAAGTATTCTGCTACAGCTCGTCCCTTGATAGATTTCTGTGTAACATGCGTGATGTCAAACTCTGATAACAACAATAACCATCGTGCGGTTCTCCCTGTTAACGCTAGCTTCTCGAAAAGATACTTGAGATGATCCATCCGAGATAACAAGATAATTGAATGAGATAGCATATAGTACCGGAGTCTTTGAGTAGCCCATACCAGTGCCAAACAAGTTTTTTCTAGGGCCGAATACTTACGTTCATACTCTAACATCTTTTTACTGATGTAGTATATAGCCATTTCTTTGCGAGTATCTTTGTCATATTGTGCAAGCATGCATCCCATAGCTTCTTCTGTGACTGACAGATAAAAAAGAAGTGGTTCACCCGGTGTAGGTGGAACAAAAATAGGTGGATTTGAGAAATACTCCTTGACTTGATCGAAAGTCTTTTGACATTGCTCATTCCAAACTGTTGGTTCATTCTTCTTGAGAACCTTGAAAATAGGTTCGCAGACGTTAGTGAGTTGAACGATGAATCTGCTGACATATTGGATTCTGCCTAGAAAACCTCGAATTTGCTTTTCAGTCTCAGGCGGTAGCATCTCTTAGATAGCTTTAATCTTCACAGAGTCTACTTCGATCCCTCTTTGACTGACCACAAATCCCAACAATTTTTCCTAAGTTACTCCAAATACGCATTTCTGCTGGTTGAGGCGGAGTTGGTACTTTTGAATCTTTGTGAGAAATTTTTCTAAAATAGCAACGTGCCCCAGTCATTCTTTGGATTTGACTATCATA
The DNA here is from genome assembly GCF_017979445.1 of Akebia trifoliata. Taxonomy (NCBI): domain Eukaryota; kingdom Viridiplantae; phylum Streptophyta; class Magnoliopsida; order Ranunculales; family Lardizabalaceae; genus Akebia; species Akebia trifoliata. The sequence goes on from NC_141380.1 coordinate 21,690,554, forward strand.
TCATCTACATAGACTTCAACTTCCTTGTGTATCATGTCATGTAGTAAAGTCGTAGCTGCTCTTTGATAGGTGGTTCTGACATTCTTCAAACCAAAATGAATAAACTTGTAGCAAAATGTCCCCCACTATGTGATAAACGACGTTTTTTGCATATCTCGAGTATCCATTTTTATCTGATTGTACCCCGAAAAACCATCCATGAAGGACAATAAAGCGTCCCCTGCTGTACTATCTACCTCCAAAAATCCAGCGTTAATCTGCTTCGTAACTTCTTCTTTAATTTTCAGAGTCCATTCCGGCTTCATATGTCGAAGTTTCTGTTTGATTAGTCAAGCATCAGGATATAACGGAATCCGATGTTAAACAATGTCTGTGCTTACTCCCGGTATATCCTCGTAAGACCACGCGAATAAGTCTTTGAATTTTCTGAGCAAGTCTACTATCCCTTTGCATTCATCGAGAGATAAAGTGACCCTAATCCGAATTTCTTGAGGACTTTCTTTTGTTCCGAGGTTGATAACTTCTACTTCCTCTATTAGAGGTTGAACCCGACGTTTATCTTCTTGTTCAAGTAATTTGATTATTTCAAGGGGAGGTTCTTCGTCAGAAGACTCTCTCTCTAAAGTTAGATTATTAGTTAAATTATTATTGCACTCGGGGTAATCAAAAATTTCTTTCATTTCATTAAAAAGAGATGGGGTAACAGGACTCATTACAGACTTGACAGACTCACTTGATTCAGTAGGAAAAACAGACTCACTAGAAATAACAGACTCAGCAGAAACAACTAACTTACTTGACTCAACAGAAATAAATGACTCATCCGCCATGTCAGATTGAATAGGACTAATAGGACTAACAGACCCAGCCTTGACATGCAACACATGACTAATTACATGATAGTTAAAGAGACACCCAACAGCGGGTTTGATTACAGACTGAGGATTTGGGATCCCCTTCTCAACTGACAACACTAGGACACTGTGATCTTCAATGAATAGCTGATCAATATTGAGGGAGTCCAGATTGAGCTGCCAGTCTTCAACTTCCTTCTCTTCAACTTCTGTGTTTGCTTCCTTTTCAGGCCATTCGATGCCAAAGAAGAATTCAAATCCCGACAAACGAGTACCTATGATGTGATCAATGAATGGCTCTGGGAACCCACAATAACGAAGTCTTCTCCTTCTTTCACAAAATACCATTAAGGGTCTTACGATAGGACTTCATTTTAATGAGATCCGTGGTGCACTTTTGCCTTTTTGCAAATGTCTTGTCCCGCTTTGTCTTCCAGTATTGGGCCCAATCTTCTTTAGTAGGCTTATATCCTAGCCCGAATGTGCCAATGGCTTCTTTAATCACTAGTGCCTCTTTAATACCTTGTTGCTTGCGACCTAGGCCCATACCAGGAAAAAATCTCATTTTTTTGAACATATTGGCCATATAGTAGTTAGAGGTGTTCTCAATAGGAAAATATTCTTTCACTGAGTGATCCCATTGAACTGAGCAGATCTTCTCGAATTTGAATCCGCTAAGTTCTATTCCCTGTTGTTCTGACTGAATCTTAAGCAGTGGCTCATTCTTGGCCTCAGTACTGTTTACGATTCCTACAATTTCAGCATCTCCATGAAGAGTAATCACTAACCTATCCTTGATAAATTTGACCTTTTGGTGTAGTGTGGAAGGGATGGCTTTGATCTGGTGTAACCTCTCCCTAACAGTAAATTGAAAGAAGACTGGATATCAATAACTTGAAATTCCACAGGAAATTCTGCTATGCCTCTGGACAATCGAAGGTGCAAAATTCCCAGTACATCCCTCTTGGTGTTATCATAGGCCCTAACACCTTGATTAGTGGGTTTGAGGTCTTCAGCCTTAAACCCGAGACAAGTAGCCGTCTTCAAAGGGCAAACATTCAGTGCATTCCCGTTATCAATCAAAACTAGAGGTACCCTCATCCCGTTATAGTTAACTGTGATGTGCAACAACTTAGTGTGGCTTGCCCCTTCTTTTGGGAGATCTGAGTTCGAGAAGGATAGGATATTATCCACGTAAGTTGCCTCTACTATACTGGCCAGCTAATCTGGAGAAGTATCAAGGGAGACTTGGACTGTGTTTAGTGCTTTGAGAACAACCTCCCTATGAGCAGTGGAAGCCATGAGTAAATCCCATATTAAGATATTGGCCCCTGATTTGTTAACTGCTTGATCATAGAGTTATCTTCTTTGATGTTTTCTTTGATGGGATCTTCTCCTTCTTTCCTTACCAAGGTTGTAGGATTATCAACGCAGAGTTCTTGTGGCTTAAAAACTCTTCCTCCTTGAGTCATATGTCTAACTTCATCACAGGAGAGGGAGAAAGGCTCATCTTCTTCAGTCAACAAGTATGGATCTTCATCTGTCAAAGATACAGGGCTTTTCAGGTTCATTTGAGCCAACAGGTAACTACTGAATGCGGGACTATTGTAACAAGGCGGGGATAACCAATATGTATCAACCAAGGTTAGATCAAATGGTTCATAGTTCATAGTAAAAACCTCATCAGTGAAAGCTATCCCGACAAGGGGGTAACTAGGTGGTTTGACTTAGATTGGATGGATAAGAGAGACGGAATCGAATAATAATGGGGTATGGGAAACCATATTCAGGGTTGGTGGAGGTTGATAGGTAGGTAGTGGATTAGTGGTGACATTTGGTAGGCTAGGGATTGTGACCTTTTTATTGTCAATAAGGTTTTGAATAGCATGGCGCAAGGTGATACATCGATCCGAGTGATGGCCAGAGTCTTGATGGAACTCGTAGAACAAGTTAGAATTGTGTCCAGCTGGCAGGGGATTAGGCAAATGTCGGGGTTGGATAGGGGTAATAAGCCATTTTTTCATCAATTTGTGAAGAGCTATAGTGAGACTCTTCCCTAGATTGGTAAATTGACGCGAAGTTCGAGGTTGACTTGGGTGAACCTGGTTATTAGTCCGGGCTGGGGGTTGAATTGGGGTGGCTGACGTGTTGTCTATGTAGACATGGTTGGTACTAGGTTTGAGAACATAGGGTTTCGTAGATTTGTTATCTGATGGGTTAGAAAGAACCCCAGAGGCAAAAATGTCCTCAAGTTGGCTTCCGGCTTGTAACAAGGACTCAAAAGTAGGGAGATATTGGGCCACTAGGTGCTCAGCATATCCTTGTGAGAGGTTCTTTAGGATAATCGCTACTTGTTCCTTCTCCGAAGGTCCATCCCACATTTGGATAGCCTTGGCCCTCTAACGACCAATGAAATCAGTAAATGTCTCCCCATTTTTCTGTTTAGTTGCTTCCAAATCCCTTCTTGAAGTCTCAATCTCGGTACTATACTTATACTGATGCCAGAAGGCCTTTGACATGCTCTCCCAGGTACCCACAATAATTGGATCTTAAGACATCAGCCAACGTAGTGCTGATCCTGATAAAGTTCTCTGAAACAACAACGTCATCTGTTCGTCGTTGAGTTCCATAATGCGCATGTTGGTAACATACACCTTAAGATGTGTTTTCGCACACCTGTACCACTGAACTTATCCATTTTAGGCATTACAAACTTCTCTGACAATGGATTCTAGGGATGTGATTCAGAGCTTCAATGCCTGCTGCAATTTCATCGATACCCTTTATACTCTTCATAAATGACTCTAATTGAGACATTCTGTTAGCTAACACCGGATTTTCATCAACATACTCTTCATCTCCGTCAAGTTCGAAGACTTCACGTGGACATTTCTCTTCTACCTTCTTTCCTTTTGGGTCATCTAGAGGATTGCCCGTTGATTCCGAGGTCTATTATAACACTTCCACTTTGCCTTTTATACTGTTGATATCATTAGCAAAGGTTGTCAAGATCTTACAGATCTCTGTGAACTCAAATTTTGAAGCCATCTCTGTTCGTTGACTTGGTACTGTAGCTAATTCTTAACCGACTGGACTTACGACTCCAACTAGGAGGTGGAAGCTTGAGTTTGGGCGCAATGATAATCCTATATGACCCCATTAAAGGTAGATTTTGTCAATTTCAGTATTACCCCCTTGATAACATTTTAAAGAATCATTTTATTGAGGTTTGTGAACCAATTGATTAATTAATCCATTCACACAATGAACATTCAAAAAGGAAATAAATATTTATTCAAAAGAAAAATAGTTTTATTGAAAATGATTGACAAAGAAATGTTCTTATTAAAACATCTTTTAACAAATTTGACTTGAACTATTTTTACATGGACGCTTGGCTTTGTCTTGATGGTCATCAGGATTGTTGTCAGGCTTGACCCTCTTGGCTCTAACAACTAGCTCTTTGAATTCTGCTAGTCCGTCTGGATACCCTAAGGTGCGCTTGTTCCAAGCTTTCTCAATGAGATACACTAACTTTTCAGTCAAAGACTCGGAGGAAAAAAAGCTTTGGATTGAGGCAAAGAGGACTCTATAGGTACTTCGTACTGTTCTAGGATAAAATTAGGATGGTAAAAAGATGTTTCTTCTAAACCGATCAGATGGACATAGTAGGATCCTTTGGTTCCTAGAACAGAATGATCAGTCATCCACCAAGGACATCTTAAACCGATATGACGGGAAGACGAGAGTCTAACCATTTGCTCCAAGCCTGGACTGAGTTGTGACTCATTAACAGGTTTCTTTTGGAAAAGTGCTCTGGCCCATACTCGAGGTTTGAAAGAACATCTACAATTTTGAGACTATCACAAAGTCACATATAGAGTAAGTGGGGGCTTCCTTTGAAGCTTTCTCACTTACCATTTTTTATGGCATCTAGACTTGAGAAAGTTTCAGCTAAGATGAGAGGTACTGGGTTGGCTTTCTTTAAGAGTTGAAAGGCTATATCTATGAAGGACTCAAGGATAGTTTGGCCATCACTATTGGAGGTCAGTATGCATTGGGCTAGGATTCCTAGGCACAATTGATAGTCTCTAGTGGCTCACTAGGCTTTTGGTTTTACATTGACTAGATGACTGCGGGAGCGAAACGGGCCTAGTAAAAGTACTAAGTCCAATCTCCGTTATGGACTAAGGCCTTGGCTTCTTCCTTGGAAATGTTCAATCCTGTGACGAGGGCACCAAAATATCCGGTCTTCAATGAGGGCCTGACTAGAGGTCCTGAAGTAAATATCTCCATGATGCCACAGTAATCCTTGTGAGTGGGGCACAAGTGCATATGCCCTATATGGAATATGTGAAGATAGGGGTTCCAACGCTTAGCCATAGCACGTAAGAGGTTCCAGTCTATCTCAAACTCGTGGAAGTAGAGAGCACTCCTCAACATGAATTTTTCAAAATTGATCTTCTCTACAGGGTGCATCCCTATGATGGTTGTTTTGACTAACTGGTCGATCGGGTTATTGCCAGCGGCTAACATCCTGGTTTGACACAAAAGGGTATTTTAGTATACTTCCAAGGTCCATGTAAAATATCAATTATTTTTTATTTGAAAATTTTTGTTCTTATGGAATACATTTTCTTGAAAACACCTTTTCTTGGAAAATATTTTTTTCTAGAGAACACTTCTTTTGGAAAACATTCTTTTCTGAAAAATATTTTTCTTTTGTAAACTATTTTCCTTTTTTAATAATTTGATTTCCATTTTGATTTAAATGGCCTGGTCCATCATGATTGCTGAATCGAGATGGACTGGGTCATTATTGAATTTTTGCAAGAAATGGATTCTTTATTGGGTCGGTGCACCCATTTTAATTTCTAAAAATAAAATTTTTGATCCTTGAGGACAATCATACACTCTGATCTCATCATTCACATACATCAAACAAGGTTCCATTCAATGAACAACCCGGGAACACCCACGATAAGTTTGAGTCGTGGCCTACAGGGAAGGTTTCTAGACTCTAAGCTTGCTATGTGCAATGCATTTTTATCTGGCCACCCTTGCCCAAGTACACCTATATACCTCTCGAGCATACTCAATGAGATGGTATGTGGTGACTTGGTTTGATATACCGTATAGGTGATAATCTAAAACTTCAACTCATTTCTCTGAAGTAAAAAACAGCTAGTTTGATCCCCAGTTGAGAGGCGGCGCATGATGCTGAGCAAGGGCCCACTTAAGTACCTCTCGTCTAGAATAGACGTAATCTATCCCCCTCGTACAATAGGGTACAACGGGGCAGGATCTCGCTTAAGCACTGGTTTTGACCAAGAAGTGTAATTGATGTACTTGGATTATCTTTTATATACCTATGGGTACAAGTCAAGAGTTGTAGCTTTCATAAATGGTTTGGCATCCCACGAGGGGACCGACCACGTATTAGTACTACGTTGGCAATCGGGACATATGACTGTGTGGCTCACAATAAGTCAAAGGTTCAGGTCGCTCCAGCCTGGGTGTATCGATATACCTTTCAGAGTTACCTGATCAGATGGTACTGATGCCCTAGTTTGATATACCCTAAGGTACGTGACTGGAGTTGTGGTTTTCATGAATGACGTCGCATCTCCGAAGAGATCGGGCCACGCACTAGTACCACGTTGGCTATATTGGATGTGCAAGCGTGCAAAACAGTAAACGTGCTAGTGTGTGCAAAATAGGGTCGGGTGTGCCCGAGGCATTTTCTCGAATAAACGGGTCCATGGCCTAATTAAGCCATACAAGCAAAGGTCTTATACCACACAGGTAAAGGCATACATTGATCAGAAACATATTCATATGGTTCAATTTAAGCTTTGAACATGCACATCTCTAGCATTCATCAATTAGCAAATCAATTAATGAATAATGACCTATAATAATTAATTAGATCTAATCATCACAATAGGCACAAATTTTGTAATTTTCATGGTCCAATCAAAAGTTATTTTGGGATGACCCTAACCAAATCTAATATTGAAACATACACACAGAAAAACCATTTATTTCTTTATCCAAATCAAATGGATTTGCACCTTTTTTTTTATGGTCCAATCAAAATTAGTTTGGGTGATCCTAAAATAATTCAAAATTTCAAGGGAGGTCGAATTAAGGATATAACAATGATTGATGAGATAAAGAGGATGTTTTTATGTTTTATTTATTTATTTATTTTTACTTTTTAGAAAACAAGTTGATCTCAATCAAAAGAATTTTATGAAACCAAACAAAACAAAAAGATATATACCCCCATGTTGCTGTCGGCAACATTTAAGACTCGATTTTTTTTTTTTTTTTTTTTGAAAATATTTTTTTTTAAAAAAACTTTCTTATCGATTCAGGGACTTGATGGAGGTATAATTCAATATAAGTTAAACCCCTTAATTGATAGAAAATTGTCCGAGAATTGTGTTAAATTTGCAAGATCCGATTTTAACTCAAACTCTCGATCGATGCTTTCTAATTAATAAAAACCTATAAAAGAGGATGAGATTGGCTTAATGGAACATCATGGTATAACAGATTTTTGGAACTAAATGCGATTGACATCCAATCCCATTGACCTAGGTCATAAGAACCACTGCTATTAAAGAAAGCTTGTTCCATCATCTTAAACCAATCGATATTTGGCCATTAACGTTCTTGGTTATTCATAACGAGAGTAGCAAAAGAAACAAACCCAACAATTTCGACAAAGTTAAAAAAAAAAAACAAGTGAGAAATCGAGATTCAACAAATCTCTATAGAGAACTTCCCATTCGAAATCGAGATCCAAAACACCTATCTTACAAAAACGACTAATTGGACAAAAAATAGCCACCAAAATCGAGACATGAAATGATATTTGAGTGAAAAAAATGCGAAGTAATTAGGAAACAGCGCCCCCTCCCAGTCCCAAAAAAAACAGCCACAAAAAATTGAGAAAAAAATGATATTTGTGATCTCTGATATTAATTGAATCTCCCATCTCATAGAGGAGACATCGCCCCTTACCAGTCCCTTCGTTCGTCATTACTTGTTCTATCCAGAAGTAATCAGGATGAGGGCTGCTTTGGTCGGTTGATACTTAGATCGGTCGAGATTCGCAAACCTAAGTATGGTTTAGGAACCCTTGGGGAGCAAAGCTCTTGAGTCTCTATTGAGACCGATGGAATCAATTGGGGAAGAAGACAGATTCTTTTTATAAAAAACTGTTTTAAAAGGGTTGAAAAAGAAATAAATAAAAATAATTTTCTACTAACAGCACCCCATTGAAAATCATTAGGTTTAAAAGTTTAAATTGCGTTGTACTAGGGACACACCACCAAGAGCTGCTGCCAGCAGAAACTCAAAAGAAAACTTTTTTTTTACTTCTTTTTATTTGCTGTCAATAGGCAGCATGTCTTGCCTACTAAAAAAATTAAACACCTAAATAATAAGCGAAAAAATAAATAAATAATAAAAACAAAAAATTTCTCTCATTTTTTTTAAAACATTATCAAATAACATATCAAACATGTTTCTAAAAAAAAAATCTTTTGTTATCCAAAAACGGATCGACATACCTTAAAAGGAAGAATAACTTTTTTAAAAAAATCCCTTTCGCTTCATTATTCCATCCTCATGATCATTATTCCTCCCCTCAATAAAATTATCCTTTGAAATTTAGTATTATTTCAAATCACCCTAAGTGACTCTCGATTGAACTATAAAAAAGATAATATGCCAGATTAACATACCCAAAATTGAACTGAAATTAATGATTGGACCAAAAAATATAAAAAATGATAAACGAACAATAAAAAGAAACTAAGGTGCTGTTTGTTAAACTGAAAAAAATAAGTGCTGAAACTTATAAGCGCTGAATTTAAGTGCTGAAAAAGTTGTTTGTTTAGATGCTGAATCATATTTGTTACACATTGCTGAAACTGGTAAATTGTCTTTGTTACCCTTATAATCATATTATACATTTTTTGTTTGTTTCAATGCTTATTTATTAATAAACACAATAAAATAGATTATTTCTTATAAAATTAAAATACAATTTATTTTTAAATAATAAATAATACTCAATTCTTCAATTTATAAATAATAATTTATATTTATAATAGCCCACAAATTTCAAATTAAAAATAATAATGTCGTACAAGTCACCAAAATTTGAAATCAACTTTAAAAGAACTTAATTTTGGATGAACAATTTTCGATGGAAATGAAGGATGTGTAATTATAAAAGCACCCTATGAATTAATATGGGCAACTCACACTATAGTCATTTTTTGTTTTGTTTTATATGGGTTAAAGTTTTTGGAATGAGCAAAATTTTAGTGAGGATGGTCTATATGGTCTAGAGATCATCCTCACAAAAAATCAGTCTATTTTGAAACTTCTAACTCGTCAAAAATAATTTTCAAAAAAAAAAAGGGACAATTTACGGTTCTTGAACTTGTTTTGATAGGGTTAGAAGTTTCAAGATGTGCTGATTTTTTGTGAGGATGATCTCCTCATTGTAGAGATCATCCTCACCAAAAATCAACTCATTCCAAAACTTTTAACCCATATAAGACAAAATAATTTAGCTATGGTGTGGGTTTATTAATTTGTGGGGTGTTTATATACTTATCCATGGGATATAAGAGGTAATATCCTTTTAAGAATAAGGGCATACTTGTCCATGCTCAAAAAAATAAAGGGCATACTTGTTCGTGTTGAAAAAAACGAAATGCTTACCGCTTCAACACTTTTTTTCAGCATCAAAATAGTGCTGAATTTTTTTCACTTATTTTCAGCAATAAGTGCTGAAAATATAGAGTAAACAAACGCGCTATTTTGACAAAAGTGTCGAATTTAATTTTTTCAGTAATAAGTGCTGAAAAATAGCACAAACAAACACCACCTAACTAAAAATTAAATAGAATAAAATAAAATAAGAAATAACCGTCCTGATTTGAATCCTCCGAGAGAGGAGAAGGGCCTTCCTTTTGAACTTACGCCTATTGCGCAATTGGAGCTCAGGAACATGATTGACCTCCCTAACTCCATTAGAGCCCTTCCCCTCCTAGGAGAGGGCCTGAACCAATGCTAGCTGCTCAGCTTTAATAACCCGCATACTGCCCTGTCCTTTAGGAGAAGCTAGGTTCTTCTCTTCTTCTTCTTGTTATATCCGTCAAGGGGTGGGTGAGCTTTGGCTGAATGGGAAAGGAAGTGGGGGAAGTCCAGGAAGTTGATGTTCATGGCGTTGAAAGGGGGTTTGCTATAGGGGAAGGTAAAAGTTAGTATAAAAGAAGTGTAAGGGGTAATGGGGAGCTCTTTGCGACCTACTCGGAAGGATGACCAAGAACACGTTGAATAAGTGGGTAAAACAGAAGATGAGGAGAAAAATGTGTCTTTTCCTCTTCGATCTCCCTCATTTGGGATTCCTTGGTGAAAGTACCCTCGATCCGCGGGGTGTGTGGATCTGCTTTTGACCTTTGAGGTTTGGGTGTTGCCACCTAGTTATTACGGTCTAAGAACCGAACATCGACTCTAAACGAATAAATCAACAAATCTACTACAAAAAAATATGGGTCCGAGGATCACGTTACAGGGTTGGAAGGTGTTAAGCACCAATCCCGCCCAACAAACGCCGGTCTCTACTAATTTCCAAATAAACTAAATCGCTAAAAGACCAAAGTAATAATTAAAAAAAATTAAGAAGTTTATACCTTTCCGAAGACAACGTTCTCGTTCCCTCAGATCTGACAGAGTAACTCCTTGTAAAGTATTCCTTGCTTCGTTCTGTCTCCGGATCTGACTTCTAATCTCTGAGGCGAGGTATCTCTTCCTTAGATCTGGATTCTTCAGATTTTTTTATGGATTTCGAGGTATTTTTGAAGGACTTTTAGGTGTTTTTCAAACTAAATTTAAGTATGGGTGTTAAGTAAGGAGTTGGGACTTCAAAATTAGGGTTTATGAGAGGCTAGGAAGCTTTTTGACCTACTTCTCTTAGGGTTTTTTATTTGATACGAAAATAAGGTATGAGGACCCCTATTTATAGATTTTTTTAAGTGTTTGTTTAAATAGAATTAGTGTTTAATTAGAATTGTTTTAGTTAGAGTTATATTTTAATTAGAATTGTTTTAGGTAGAGTTATATTTTAATTAGAATTATTTTAGGTAGAGTTATATTTTAGTTAGAATTCTATTAAATAGAGTTATTATTTAATTAGGATTGTTAAATAGAATTATTATTTAATTAGAACTCTATTAGGGTTTTGACTTTTGGTCTTATTTGATTGACTTTAAGATTTTGACTTTAGTCTTACTTGATTGACTTTAAGATTTTGACTTTAGTCTTACTTGATTGACTTTAATATCTTGACTTTAGTCTTACTTGATTGACTTTAATTTTTTGGAGAACCCCCCTCTATTATATCTTTAATTCTTTGGACCCCCAAATAGAGGGATCCTTGAATAAATATCTTGGCAACCATCAACAATTTTGCCTGAGAGCTTGATTGATCGATTTTTTTGGTTCAAAATTTTAAATTAATTTTATTAATATTTCACTTTAATTATTTAATATTTTATTTATTAATTTCAAAATTTTTAATTATAAAAATTATAAAATTATCGTTTTGCCCTTGGAGATGACTTTTTGCTTTTCAAGTCAGTTTTTGATGTTCTAGGATGTTTTAGAATCGATTTTTTGTAAGAAATTCAATGAAAATATTGGTTTGTGTCATTTATGAAAATTTTGTGTGGAATGGTCGTGAACTTTATGAGGGCATTTTCGTAATTTTGTCAAATTTTGTGAAAATTAGTGAAATGATTTATTTTGTTTCGATTTATTGGTTTATGTGTTTGAATGGGTTTTCCTAAGCGTAACGTAGGCTCTAAGGATATTTTAAGGTTAGGGGTATTTTGATAATTTGATCATTTTTTAGTGATTTTTATCATGAAGCTTCTTTTTGTATGAAAAATGATGATTTCTAAGCTTTTAGGGTTATATTTTCCTAGCATAGCGTGATTTTTATAGTTTTGTTAGTTCGAAATACGTCATTTGGATTTTTGAAACATATCTGGTAACAAAATAAAGTATTGAAATAATCATCCATCATTGGGAACCATTGCGATAGGGTTGACGAGTTGATTAATCAGGCGAATGCAAAAATGGAGTGTCTACACCTGGCTTCTTCCTTTTCTTTTTGGCTGCTCGACGTTGCTTTTTCCTAGTCTCCATAGTAAAAAGGGCAGAAGAATCTACAAATAATACAAAATCAGATTAGACTGACTCGCACAACCAAAATGTAATAAAAAACAAATATTATCAGAAGCCAAAGGTGTGGCTTACCTTGGAAGACCTGAGCAACCCTAAATCCCTCACGAGGGACACTTGAGCCAAATTCCCATTCCCCAGAGATGATTAGGGGATTCTTGTACCACCCTTTATCAGTACTAGGAAGGGAATGCACTAGAGCAATAGCTGCATTTTTAGAGACAATGAGTAGTACCCAGAACTCTAAGAGGTGGCCTTTAAATTATTCTTGGAGAGGAAGTGATTGGGGATTATCCCCAATTCCACTACCTTCTCCACCATGCGATAGAATTTGCCTGACATCTGGCTTGGGGCTCGAATAATTTTGCTTAGCACCTTCTTGATGACAGGAGAGAGAGGGAAGCTTAGATCGAATTTAATTTTGCCAACGTAAATTAAAACTTCCCTCTAACGATGTTCGTCAGAGTAGTTAGGATTTTTGTAAACCTTAATAGATACAGATGTGGAAATCAAAAAATCCTTACAGAGTTGGGCAATGTCTGTAGTCACCCCAATTTGAACGGGCCCCACTTGAAAGGGCCCAAAAATACCAGATTTTCAATAAAATTAGCCGACGGGCCTAAAAGGCCCAATTCATCGACATGCGACGCTTTAATCGAACCAAAGGCCCCTAAGACCCCCTAAAGGACTAGTAGACCCATAAAAAAAGACTTGACCTACCCCCACCTTCACCGCTCCACTCTCAAAACCAAAAACACCCGATTTTCAATAAAATTCACTAACGGACCTAAAAAGCCTGATTTGCCAACACGTGGCATTTTGATCAATCAAATGATTTCAAAAAACCTCAAAAAAATGAATAAAATTTAAAAAATGAGACTTGGGATACCCACCACTTCCCATAACCTTCACCGCTTTGCTCCCGAATAAAAAATACCCTAAGCTCACCTAAGGCCCATAAACCTTCAATTCTCCTAAACCAATCTCTCACCTCCCCTAACTTAAGTTCAACCTCATTTTTACCTAAACCCTAAAACCTATCCATCATTAAAAATCCAATCCAAAATGACCCCAACCAATTCCTAAAACCCAAAGCCCTCCTAAAACCCAAGCCCAACACTACTAAGCCCAAACCCATATCCAATGCATATCAAACCCATAACCCTAACCCACAAGCCACCACCCACATCGAACCAATCATCACTTTTTCATCAAAAATGATAAATGTCATCACCCATCTCACCTCCCTCATCAAACCACCAACTCTTATTACCTTTCTCTAAAAAATTAACTAACTCTTTTCTTTTTTTCTAAAAAATCACATAAACCCACACCTTCCCCTAACCTACCATCATCATTCCCTACTAACCAACCATCACCTTCCCCTAATCTACCACTATCATTACCTACAAACCAATCTCTACAACCTAAACATACATCCCTCTTCTCACATCAAACACTCATTCTTTCCCATCAATTAATCTAAACATCTAATCTCCACACATCTTGCCACATGTCACCATCTCCCTCACCCTCCCAACCACCCTCTTACACCCTCCATTCTCTTAAATCAAACACCATTCAATCATAACCACAATCTTAAACACCCATCATTTTACTTCACTTCACCAAATACTCCACCAAAATGGGTTAGGTAGGATCCAAACCATTTGGGTCAAAAATCACTCATTTACCTTCATTACATAACTACCCTCATCCTAACTCTAAATTTCATACCCCCCACCTTCAAAACTCATTCCATTCTCTACTCTCCCAACATTTCACCCCATTATATCCCTAAAGTATCCTCTAAACCCATATAAATACCCCCTCATCTCCTAAAAAGGACACCCCAAGACTAATAAGAAAAATCACTCTCTCTCTCACAATCATACTCATCCCTCTAATCTCAACTCTCAACTCATATCAACTCTTAACCCTCAATGCTCAACTCTCAATTTTCTCTCAACTCTCTCAAGCAAGTCAAGAAAATTTAAAGGAGACTCATCTTTTGAAGAAAATCAAAGAAGGTCAAGAAGAACAAGGTGGGCTTTAGACAAGGATCACCCCCTCTCTCTCTCTTCTAATTTTCTCTTCTTCTTACACCCCCCTTCTTAACACTTTTGCACACACACCACAATGGTTTGAGTCATCGAAGGGCCCATTTTTCAATAAAGGTGCCTTTAATGGCTTGAGCCAACATCAAAGTTCTTCAAATTTGAGGACACACATCGGATCTCTCCGATTTCTTTTTATTTTATTTTTATTTTAAAAAATGGATTAAATCTGAGGTTACCACCAACGGTGGATGGAGTAGGGTGCCTAACACCTTCCCTACTCCATAAAATAAACCCTCTTACCTTGAATCAAAAGTTGGATCAATTGAGCCATATCCGTACGAGAATCATAAAAATGCCAAAAATAACATATTTTATTAAAAATGCAATCCGGGTGACCATTCACACTCTTTTCCAAAATGAATGGTGGCGACTACAAAACCCCCCTCCCCCAAAGTTGTTGATATATTCAAAAATGAATAAATCACGTGTCCACAGCTTGACGACTCCACTGGGGACTTGTAGGGTCTACCCTCGTGTCAACTCGATCATATTTTATTATAAAAAATTACATAATATTCTTATTTGCAAGCTAACATTGTTTGTTATATTTGTTGTGTTTGTTGTTTAGGTATTTTCTTTTTCTTTATTTACTCCCTTGGGTAAAAAGGAGAAATCTAATTTTTTTTCGTTAGTTATCTAATTACTTTTTATTGTCATTCGTGCATATCATCAAAAAAATAATAAAATAATAATAAAAAATGAAAAAAAATTATTTTTTTTGGCTCAAGTAAAAAACTAGAGGCAATGTACCTTTAGTTTGGACTAACAAACTTAAAAAAAAAGTTTTGTTTTGCCAAGTAGACAGCATAACTTAAACTGATTGTAACTTTCTAGTCCAATCTCCGATTAACCAATACAACATATCGATTTGGAGTATAACGAAATTTTCTTTCAAATGTGACATAGTCAGCAAGATTTTGACAAGTTAGAATCGATTTTTGAGTCCGTTTACTATCTTTTCCGCTAATATTTTTGTTCTGCTTCTTGTAGGGATACAAAATAAGATATATAAATATATATATAAATAAATAATTTTTTGTGCCCCAAGCCAAAAATCAGAGGTAATGTGCCTAAAAAAAATTGCTCAATTTGTTATTTACGTCAATCTTGGAAACTTTCCTCTTGGAGTATATTTTTGTTTTGAGTTTTAAAGCTTCAAAAGATCAAATGGATCACTTTTTCGTTAAACTTAGGGCATACCGCCCGTCACTTTTTCATTGATCAAAATGAAAATTCAAAGCGATCCTTAGTTGGACCATTAAAAAAAATGTCATTTTATGTTAATTCATTCGTTTTTTTAAAAAAACTAAAATAAAAATAATTGGTCGATGCTTAACTATGGATGTGCTATCTTTGTTAATTAATTATTTGAAAAGCCATGGTCTTCATAGATATATTTTAATGTGCCTACATGATCTTAATGTGGATGTGATGGATTTGGCCTTCTTTGATCTATGTGGCATCCATGTATTGATGGTTTGATTTGGCCCATGGGCCCATTCATCTGGAAAATGTCCTGGGCATACCATATCCTATTTGCGCACAACACTAGCACGTTTACTTTATTACATTGCATGCTTGTATGTCCTTAATAGCCAACGTGGCACTAGTGCGTGGCCGGTCTCCTCGAAGATGTAATGTCATTCATGAAAACCATAATTCCAGTCACGTACTGCAAGGTATATAAAACTGGGGCATTAGTACCGTTTGATCAGGTGATTCTGAAAGATATATTGATGCACCCATGCTGGAGCGACCTGAGCCTTTATCCTATTGTAAGCTGTACAGTCACATGTCCCGATTACCAATGTAGTACTACTACGTAGTCGGTCCCCTCACGGGATGCTAAAACTATTTATGAAAGCTACAACCCTAAACTCGTACCTATAAAGTATACTGAAATAATCTAAGTTCACCAATTGCACTTTTTGATCAAAATCAGTGCCTCAACGAGATCCTACCCTGCTGTACTACTGTATTAAAGGGATAGACGACGTCTATTTTAGACGAGAGGTGACTTAAAAGTGCCTTTGCTCAGCATCGTGCGCCACCTCTCAACTGGAGATTAAATTGGTTATTTTTTACTTCAAAGATGTGAGTTGGAGTCTCAGATTATCACCTATACGGTATATCAAACCAAGTCACCGCGTACCGTCTGATTGAATACGCTCGAGAAGTATATAGGTGCACTTAGGCAAGGATGGCTAGATAAATTGCATTGCATGTAGTAAACCAATAGTCTAGAAACCTCCTTATAGGTCATGACTCAAACTTATTGTGGGTGTTCCCGGGTTGTTTTTCGGAAATAGACATTGCAAATTATTGAGATCAGGAAGTTACAGTTTTGTCTTCAAGATAATCAAACTATTTGTTTAACCTGATTCAAAACTATTATATCAATGGGTGCACCGACCCAATAAAGAATCTATTTTAAATATGGCAGTGATTCATAATAACCCAGTTCATCTCGATTTAAATGATCACGATAGGCCATACCATTTGAGTCGAAATGGAATTCAAGTTTTTTTTCATTCGGGTCCAAACCCATTTCAAAAGAAGAAAAATATTTTTCAAAGGAAAAGAAAAGGAAAATGATTTATAAAAGATTTATTATTGCAAAAAAAAAGACTTACAAAGATATGTTTTACATAGACCTTGGAAATGTACTAAGATACCTTTTTGTGTCAACTCAGGATGCTAGCTGTAGGCAATAACCCAATTTACCAGTTGGTCAAAACAACTATCACGAGGATGCACATCGTAAAGAAAATCAACTTTGGAAATTCATGTTGAGATGTACCCTATACTTCCACGAGTTTGAGATAGATTAAAATCTTTTGCGCACCATGACTAAGCGTTGGAACCCTTATCTTCACATCTTCCACATTGGGCATATGCACTTGTGTCCTACTCATGAAGATTATTATGGCATCATGGGGATATCTACTTCAGGTCCTCTAGTCAAGCTTTCATTGAAGATAGGATATTTTGGTAACCTCACCACAGGCCTAAATAGTTCAAGAAAAGAAGCCAATGCCCTAGTCCATAAGAGAAAATTGGATTTAGTACCTTTATTAAGTCCATACCGCTCCCGTAGTCATCCCATCAATGTAAAACCAGAAAACTAGCGAACCACTAGGGACTATTGGTTGTGTTTAGAAATCTTAGCCCAATACATACTGACCTCCAAAAGTGATGGTCAAACTGTCCCTGAGTCCTTTATAGATATAGCTTCCCAACTCTCTAGAAAAGGCAATCTTGTACCTCTCATTCTAGCTGAAACCTTCTCAGGTCTAGATGCCATAAAAAATGATGAAGGAAGAGGTTTCAAAGGAAGCCCTCACCTACTTTATATATGGCTTTGCGATCGTCTTAAAATTGTGGACATTCCTTCAACCCCTGAGTATAGACCAGAGCATTTTTTTAAAAGAAACATATTAGTACGTCACAACTAAGTCAAGGCTTGGAACAAATGGTTGGATTCTCGTCTTGCCCGTCATATTGGGTTAAGATGCCCTTGGTGGATGGCTGACTATCCGGTTCTAGGTACCAAAAGATCTTATTATGTCCATTTGATCGAGCTAGAGGAGACATCTTTCTACAAACCTAGCTTGATCCCAGAACAGTACGGAGTGCGTATAGAGTTTTCGCTGCCTCAACATAAAGATTTTGCTCCTCCAAAACCATTGACTGAAAAGTTAGTGCATCTCATTGAAAAGACTTGGAACAACCACACTTTAAGATATCCAGATGGACCAATAGAGTTCAAAGAGCCAGTCGTTAGAACCAAGAGAAGCAAGTCTAATTGCCCTAACAATTCTGATGACGATCAAAACAATGCCAAGCGTTCATGTAAAAAATAATTTAAGTTAGAGTTATTAAAAGTTGTTATGAAAATCTTATTTGTCAATAAAATTATTTTCCTTTAGTTTCTTTGTGAATAATCATTGCATAAATGAATTATTTAATATGTTGGTGTACAAAATTCAATAAAAACTCAAGATTCACTAAAATGTTATCAAGGGGATAATATTGAAATTGATAATCCACCTCAAATGAGTCCACGACCCATATCCACTTCGAAATGGGTCCACGACCTGTATCCGATTTCGAATCAAGTCCATGATCCATCAGTGATTTGACAAGGATGACAGCCAATTAAACAACTCAACTTGTTTCAATTAATCTACTTTTACAAAATGTCATAACGATTTCGTATCGATGCCAATTCCATGCTGAGGTAATCTTCTTTTTCAAAATATTTCACCGACTCCGTGTCGATACCAGTCTCATGCTGATGTAATTCTTTTTTAATGATATAACGACTCCGTGTCGATGCCAGCTTCGACTGATGTAATTCATTTTTCAAAATGTTTTACCGACTCCGTGTCGATGCCTGCCCCGTATTGATGTAATTTCCGTTTTAAAATGTTTTACCAATTCCGTGTTGATGCCAGTTCTGTGCTGATGCCAGTTTCGTGCTGATATAATCGTTTTTTAATTATACCGGCTTCATGTCGATGCCAGCTCTGGTTTATGTAATTTTCTTTTAAATGTTTTACAGACTTCGTGTCGATGCCAGCTTCGACTGATGTAATTCTTTTTTAAATGTTTTACCGATTTTGTGTCGATGCCAGCTTCGCTGATGTAATTCTTTTGAAAATGTTTTACCAACTCCATGTTGATGCCAGCTCCGTGCTGATGCCAGCTTCGTGGTAATGTAATCGTTTTTTAATTATATCGACTCGGTGTCGATGCCAGCTCCGGCTGAGGTAATTATTTTTCAAAATATTCTTTCAATTCCATGTTGATGCCGGCTCCGTGTTGATGCCAGCTTCGTGCTGATGTAATTCTTTTTTCTCTCAAACGATCCAGCTCCGTACTGATGAACCACGCTTTTTAAATTCACCTAATTAAAATTTCCTTTTGGGTGTTATCCGAATAATTACCAAACTTAATAAAACATCATGCATTTTTCTTTTTGTAAACAAGATAGTAACGTTTGGTCTTCTGTACGCACAAGGTGGTCAAACGAAAGAAATATAAGCAGCCAGAGGTACCTTCGTATTTTCTTAGATCTTCCACCGTTGCCATGAGTTCTTTCGAACCAGCACAACCCACAACGGTCGAAACGTTAGATGTTGATCCAAGAATAATAGCATTATTGAAAATGATTAAGATGCAAGAAAAGATGTTCAGTGCCGTGTTAGCCAACGACAACATTAAACAAGCCCATACAATGTAGCACCATGCGTCAGGGTCAAATCAGGATCTACCCGAGCAACCTCCGTAGGGATCACAGACCACTATGCCTCTCAGTGCCTGAATACCAAAGACCCCACTCTATATTCCACAGAATCGACTACCCCCGGTGGTCATTCCCGATGACGAATGCGAGTACATGACCATAAAGGCCAAAAGTGTAACAGATGAAAAATTAGCTCAGCAAATCAAATCTCTGAAAGAAGAAATGAAGAGGATGAAAGGCCTCAATACTATGAATGGAACTCGGTTCAAGGACCTCTGCTTCTACCCCAATGCTCAATTACCAGGCAAGTTCAAATGTCCGGAGTTCGAAAAGTATAAAGGAGTGGGGTGCTCATTGTCACACTTGATATTATATTGCAGATCAATGTTTCAATATGGCAAGGATGACAGACTATTGGTGCAGCTGTTCCAAAGAAGCTTAACGGGACCAACCCTCAAATGGTTCTCGGGATTGGACCATACATTCATTAAGAGTTGGTAGGACTTGGCTGAAATGTTTTGGCATAATTATCGATTCAACACAGATGTGGGTCTATCAAAATGATATGGCTAAGATGACGAGAAAACAGAGAGAAACAGTGAAAGAATACGCCTAGAGGTGGCGAGAGGCTGTTTCGCAAGTAAGGTCAGCGATGACTGAACAAAAGATGAACACTACGTTTATCTCAACATTAGGGCATGCCTTTTATACTCATCTGGTTGGACACACTATAGGCACCTTCTAAAATCTGGTTCAAGTAACAGATCGGGTCGAGGATGAGATTCGAACCGATCTAATATTTGACTTCACAGCCCTATGTGCAGCAGTAGAGACATCGACACAGAAGAAGTCAGTGCCTTTTGTCAAAAAAAAAGAGGAAACTCAAGTCAACAATGTACAACCCAGCCAACCTATTTTTATTCAAGCACCAGTTCAGAGGCCACCGATGCCACAAATCCCTTGGATGCTAGTGCCTCGAGCTACCTGGGCTCCAGTGCCATAGAATCCCTTCCGAATGATTCCTTCACAAGTTATGCCAGTACAGCTAGCACCACAGTATGTGCAGAACCAACAAACAAGACCTAATCGGGTCAATAAAGTGTTCACCAAGTTACCAATGACGTTGTTAGAACTACTTCCCACATTACTCAATGAGAGTATCTCACTAAGTGACCACCAAACCTGGAAGATTCTAAAGGATTGGGGTACAATCCCAACCTATTCTGTGAGTTCCATATGGGTGTACTAGGGCACTCTACTAATCAGTGTTGGCAACTCAAGCACCAAGTGCAGAATCTGATTGATATGAAGGCCATTATATTGGATGGTCTAGCAAATCAAGCTCCACAACAAAATATCAATCAGAATCCTTTGCTTGCCCATAACGAAATAGGTAACGGACCCACAGTAAACATGGTTGTAAAAGAAGAATCTGATTTCAACCCTTCCGTACTGATAGCTCCCATAGGATCAAACATTCGGGTTCGCCTTACAAAAAAACTAACAGTACCAACAGTCAACGCTCTCCCCTGATACACTGACAACTCCACCTCATTACCACTCTAAATATCCAGCATGACCATCTATTCCAATGACCGATCTACAAGCCCTATCATCCGACCTCCACTCATCATTCCATACACGTCTACTAATCCCCAGAACTTATGTTCTCGCCCACCTCTTCACATACCCTACATTTCATCCTCACGACCACCACTCGTCATTCCCTATACTCCATCAACTTCTCAGACAGTTTCTTCCACCATTTTCACATCCAAATTACAACCATCACCCCTCATCCTTTATGTAAAACCCGAACCACCCCCGATAACCATACACTCGCCCAAACTTTTCTCATATAATTCAACTAGGCAGTCCCATGGAGCTATGAAATAAGTATTGTCACCTCAGTAGGGGTAGAAACAATGAAAAAAACTATGGTAGCAGACATTGGTCACATGACCAAGACTGGGGCACACCACAAGACATTGGGAAAGGTAGTGAGAACTGAAGAAAAGAATGAAGAAGCGGTAACAAAATAAAGTAAGGAAAAAAGGAAGGAAAAGGGAAAAGATAAGATGGTCAAGGAAGACAGGTCAAGACAGAAAAGAAACAGGAACCTAAAATGACAGACAAAGAGGCTGTAGACTTCATCAAACTCATCCGCAAGAGTGAGTCCAATATGGTCAAACAACTGAACAAGACTCCGACACAATTTAACATTTTGGGTCTCCTGCAAAACTCAGAAGAACATCAGCAGGCAATGTTAAAAGTTTTGAGTGAGTCATACGTACCGGCAACCACTTCACTTGCACAACTAGAGCAGACAGTGGGACAAATCATGGCTCCTAACCTGATTGTCTTCACAGAAAACGAACTTACTCTGGAAGGACGCGGACACATCGAGCCATTGAACATTATGGTTATGTGCAAAGGTATGATGGTCGCTAGGGTACTAATTGATAACGACTCGACTCTTAATGTATATTCTTTAGAGACCTTTCGTAAGTTGAATGTAGAATGGTCCCATGTCAAACCCAATAACAAAGTAGTCCGAGGATTTGACAACTCAATGAGGGACTCCCTTGGAGAAATTGATTTGCCAGTCACTATTGGCTCATGTACTTTTGAAGTCATGGACATACCAGCAACGTTTAATCTTCTGTTAGGAAGGCCGTGGATTCATATTGCATGGGCAATATCATCTTCTCTACATCAGAGGGTCAAATTCATAATGGGACAAAATATGATATCAATTCTAGCAGAAAACTTAATCCCAGCAGGACGAACTCTGGATATACCATTCATAGACGTGGAGTTGACAAAAGATAAGGCGATGTACTATTCTTACCAATTCACTACGGTCAACCAAGTTGAAAAAATAAAGGAAAGAGCAAAGGCAAAATTGTCGATGGCAAACTTGATGATTGGACGGGTAATGAAGGAAGCTGGTTACCAACCCAAACAAGGTTTGGGGCCAAGAGGAAAAGGCAGAATCACCCCAATCATTGTAAATAAGCATACGCCTTACTTCGGTCTCGACTTTAGACCTACAAAAAAAGACATTGTCAACATGAACAACAAGAAAAGAAAACTTCGGTTAGCAAGACGACAGAACCGATAACCAAACGTTTGGAACCTAGGCAAAGTTCCTTATATTAATATTAGTTTTTCAAATTCGAAAGCTAGACCCGACATCCTGTCTGAACAACTACCACAAAAGCTAGCAAGGAAGCCAAAAACTGTAAGTCTCAAACAAAAATATGTATAGAAAAACTCGATTGTTGAGTCCCAAACCTCCTTCGTAGACGGCATTGATATTCTATTCAACGAGGATTCCGGCGAGAATTCAAAAGAGACAATAAGAGAGCTCGAGAAAGTAGAAGTTGCCATAAGCAACAAGAATGATTCACCATTTTCAAGTAGCATCGATTGGGCATCAGTCGTCATTCCACCCAACTTAGGAGGACCTAAGCCCAGCCTTGAAAAATGTTAGCCAGAAGTGATGGTCATCTCCGAACCACCAAACAATCCACTTTCCCACCTCATCCACCCCCTGAAGGAAGGGGTAACTTTGAACAATTGGGAGGAATTCCCTATCACCCTTGAGGCTACCATAGCCTCCAAAAAAATGCCATTAAGCAAAATCAATTTGCCCAAGGATTATAATGAGCCCTCGTCCTTGGGTAAAGACTGTTTTGAGGGTTCCCTATTTTTACTAATGAATTTGCACGATTGCTCTTCTTATTTCAGGTATCTGAAAAATAGCATTCAAAAATCAAAAAAATCAAAAACATCTCAAAAATCAAAAAAATAAAAAATCTTTCAAAATTGCAAAAAAAAATAAATATTTTTCAAAAATCAAAAAAAGAGTTTTCTCAAAATTTAAGGGATTTGTCTCACTCGAATAGACATTTGCACAGAATAGAATATGAAAGGGATGAGTAGGACTTTGATCTCGAACTTGACTTCGACCTCATGGGAATCGAAGAAGAGTCAGAGGACGAAGTCGAATATCCTCCTAAAGAAATTAAAGGCCTTCTAGAACGACATGAAAAAGGTGTTCAACCAAATATTGATGTTACATATTCGATTAATCTCGACACTAAAGATGACCTACGTGTTGTAAAAATCAGAGCCTTATTAACCCCTCAGCAAAAAAAAAATGATTGAACTACTGTGTAGTTATCAAGACATCTTCACCTGGTCCTACAGAGATATGCCCGGCTTAGACACAAATCTCGTAGTTCATGAGCTACTGATCGCTCCTGGGACCAAATCGATCAAGCAAAATTTGAGAAGACTCAAGCCTGAATGGACACTCAAAGTAAAAAATGAAGTGATAAAACAGTTCCAAACCAGAATTTCTCGTAGTCTCCACGTACCCCGAATGGCTAGCCAATGTCGTTTCGGTACCAAAAAAGGATGGGAAAGTACGAATGTGTGTCGATTATCGAGATTTGAACAAAGCCAATCTTAAGGATGATTTTTTACTACCCCACATCGACACTCTAGTCAATATCACAACAAGGCATGGTATGTTCTCATTCATGGATGGTTTCTTAGGCTACAATCAGATAAAAATGGCAGAAGAAGACCAAGAGAAGACAACATTCATCACACCCTAAGGCACCTTTCATTATAAAGTCATGCCATTCGGGCTCAAGAATGCCGGGGTAACTTATCAACGCACAATGACGGCCTTATTCCACGATATGATCCACAAGGAAATAAAGGTCTATGTGGATGACATGATTGCTAAGTCTAACTTGGAGGAAGATCATTTGATAAACTTTGAGAAGTTATTTGATCGACTAAGGAAGTACAGTCTAAGGCTCAACCCGATAAAATACGTCTTCGGGGCAACGTCAGGCAAATTATTAGGCTTCATCGTCAGTAGAAGAGGTATCGAGATAGATCCAGCAAAGACTAAGTACATTCTCGAGATGAAAGCACCAGTATCAAAAAGGGATGTCCGAGCATTTCTAGGTAGAATACACTATATCAGCAAATTCATTGCGCAACTCACGCCTATCTGCGAACCAGTCTTCAAACTACTAAGAAAAGATGTACCAAAAACGTGAAATGATGATTGTTAGGAAGCCTTCGATAAGATAAAGAAATATTTGCTCAATCGACTAGTCTTGGTTCCTTCTATGCTAGGGCGACCTTTACTAATGTATATCTCAGTACAAAAACGTCTATGGGCTGTGTACTGGGGTAACATGACGAGTCAGGACGAAAAGAACAAGCCATTTATTATCTCAGTAAGAAATTCATCGACAATGAGGCAAAGTATTCGGCACTCGAGAAGACTTGTTGTGCACTGGTTTGGGCATCTCAATGACTGCGCCATTACCTCTTCAGGTACTCAACCATGCTTATCGCTCGAATGGTAATTATTGTGATCTGAGTTCGACATCACTTATGTCACTCAAAAAGTCATCAATGGGCAAGCCATTGCCGACCACTTAGCTGAGCATCCTTACCTGATTATGAGCATTAAAGATAAATTTTCCAGATGAAGCCATTTTATTAATCGAAGTTGAGGACAATGATGAATAGCAAGGCTGAAAAATGTACTTCAATGGAGTTGCAAACCAGAAAGAAAACGGAATAGGGGCAGTCTTGATCAAGCCGGATGGATCCCATATGCCAATTGTTATCAGATTGAAATTCCAATTTCCAATAATGAGGCAGAATATGAAGCATGCATTGCAGGGTTAAAAGCAGCAATTGACTTGGAAGTAGACGAAATCGATGTATTCGGGGATTCAAGTCTAGTAGTCTATCAGATAATCGGAGAATGGAAGACTCGAGAACAAAGATTGGTCCCTTATCATGAATACCTTGAAGAATTGAACTTGAACTTCATCAAGATCTCATTCACTTACATGCCATGAACTAAAAATCAGTTTGTAGATGCACTAGCCATGCTTTCTTCTATGATTAGTATCTTAGAAGACCTAGTTATCGATTCTATCAAAATTGGCATCCAAGATGAACCAGCTTACTGTTTACCACTAGATATAACAGAACTTGAGAAGAAATCATGGTATTCAGACATCAAGGCATACTTAAAAGATCGAACCCTCCCATCAGATGTGACAACAAATAAACGAAAAACCATATAGAGATTGGCGGGTCAATTCTTCCTAAATAATGAGACTTTATTCAAAAAATCGCATCGTGAGGTTCTTCTCCGTTGTATCACAGAAATAGAGGACAAACGATTGATCAAGACCATACATGGTGGAGTTTGCAGACCCCACATGAATGGTCACATGCTAGCTAAGAAGATCATGAGAATGAGATATTATTAGACAATAATTGAAAGCGATTGCTATCAGCACGTTCGTAAATGCCATCTCTACCAAATCTATGCCAATAAGATCAACGCTCTACCTTCAGAATTGCACAACATGACTACTCCTTAGCTTTTCTCACTTTGGTGCATGTACGTTATTGGATAGATCTCCCCGAAAGCTTCAAATGGGCACCGTTTTATCCTAGTCGCTATCGATTACTTTACCAAGTGGGTAGAAGTAGCATCTTATGCCAACGTCACGAAATGTAATGTCTTAAAGTTCGTCAAGAACAACATCATCTGTCGTTATGGACTTCCCAACGGATTAGTGGCTGACAATACCAAGAACTTCAAGAATAAGGACATGATCAAGATGTGCGAAGAATTTTAGATTACCCATCATAACTCTGTACCTTATAGGCCCAAAATGAACGAAGTAGTTGAGGTTGCCAACAAAAACATCAAAAGAATCATCAAGAAGATGGTAGTCACTTACAAGGATTGGCACGACATGTTGCCTTTCGCCCTTCACGCCTATCAGACTTCATTTCGAACCTCAACTAGGGCAACTCCGTACTCGTTACTATATGAAATGGAAGTAGTCTTACCCGTTGAGGTTGAGATTCCCTCCCTCCGGATCTTAAAAAAAGTAGAGTTGGATGAAATAGAATGGGTTCAGGCTCGGTTCAACCAGTTGAATCTGATAGAGGAGAAATGACTTGCAGCTATCTACCATGGGCAAATTTACCAACGACGAATCACACGTGCTTATAATAAGAAGGTCAAACCTCAAAATTTCTCACCATGAGACCTTGTCTTGAAAAAGATTTTACCGATACAAGAAGATACTAGGGGAAAATTCAGACCAAATTACAAGGGACCATTTATTGTGTAGAAGATAATGATGGGAGGAACTCTAATCCTTACAGAAATGGACAGACAAGTTTTCCCTCAACTGATCAATGCTAATACCATTAAGAAATATTACGCTTAAGATCTGACCCTAAGATGACGAAATGCCATCTTTGTTATCCTAAACTAACTATCAACCTTAGTCAACCCTTTTGAGCCATCAAGTTCATTTCTTAACTTAAGATTGAGGTAAGTCAACATTTCAAAAAAAAAAATCAGAAAAACAAAGCATCAAGTTACTCCTAGCCAGCATGAGGATAAATTGTAAACGGCAAAAAATATAAAAAAATACAAAAAAGTCAAAAATCGAACACTTGATCTTGAGCTCGACTCAAATCTCCAGCCTAAACAAGTTCGAGAGAAGCTGGGAGGAGACATATATCACATTTTCGAAATAAAAATAGATAAATCCCACATCTAACCCATTCTAGATAGATCCAAATCTTAAACTTTTTGTATCATTTTCACTACCCTTAACCTAAGCCAACGTTTCGTCCCATTAAAAGTCCTTTCGGATCAGGGAATGTTCTAAGGCTTCACAATGATAATAATAACACCAATGATCTTGTAACTTGATCCGGATCTCAAGTCTTATTAGTCGTTGAAAGACTCAAGAGGGGAGTCCAGATCGGATATTTGAAAAAAAAGAGTACTCGAAGTGTATAGTAGCCGATCTCGCGGTTTTTTTGAGTTGCCGAACCATGAATAGTCGTCAGCAAACTCGAGAGGAGAATCTAGATTGATCACTCAAGAAAGAGCGCTACTTTAAGAGTATAGTCGCTGATCTTGCAGTTCAACTTGAGTCACCAAGCCACAAAGACACAGAGGCTCCAAACAAGAATTGTAATGTAAAAATCCAAAAATATACAAGCATAGTTTGCAAGGGCATAGTGAAGATCTGAAAGGGTGCTATGAGTAAAAAAATCAGACTATGGCAAGATCAAAGTTTCCGGCACGATGAAAATCCAGAAGGACGTCGATGCGCAAAAATGTGAAAATTGGGTCTAGTGAAAACCGTAACTGGCGTCAGGGGGCAATAAGGGAAAACAAAAAAAATATAAAATATAAAAAATAAAAAAAATAACTCCTGCCTCGCATGAGTATAAACTGTGAACGACAAAAAATTTCGAAATCCTAAGTCCCACGCTCAATCGATTTTCACCTATTACTAGGACACTGGGGATGACTCTAAAAAAAGTCGAAGAACTACTGACATTTATATCCTCAGTAGTTGGCAAAATCACATAAATCATTGAAGTAACAAAGGTTTTTCAAAGTGTTCATATTCTGCATCTTCAATATTTATTCGACAAAGACAAATCACAAAAATTCAAACATTTTCAAAACTACTATTTTGGCCGATGATGAAAAATCTAAGATTGATTCAAACTTCATGTTTTCAAAGCAATAGATACAGCTGAGGCAAAGTAAGTAAAAAATCTATTTTCTTTTCATTTCAAAAAGCTTCACATTAAATTTTTTACTAATAAAAATAAATAAATAAATAAAAATAAAAAATGACGCCAATCACACGTCTCGATAAATGAAACAATCAATTATATATTCCAAAACACAAATTCGGGTAGCTAGCCCCATCATCACCACCTCAGCATCTGAAGCATCACGACTTACCAGGTAAGACGCAAATGTATCAAAACAAGGACCCTGAGCAAGTCTCTCTCGCAGATCATCAATCGCAGCCCTCAAAATGGAAGACTTCTCACTCCTCAAAGACTCGAGCTGAGCTAGTTGGGTCTTCAACGCATTCTCAAAACATAGCCAAAGCATCTCAATCCGCTTATGAGATACTATTATCTCTTCCATTTGATCACGGTGGTCGAAAAAACGACCCAGCCTGACCTCCTAGTATTGTGCTAAGTGCAATTACTTCCTTTTGACTTCCTGTTCCACCAAAGAGAGTCTTTGATTTCCTCCGGAATGAGAATTCTTGTGATGAGTGGGATATCTTTTCTAACAATGGTGTTGTCTAAATGGCTAAGATCCTGGTAACTATGTATCTCTACTGCGAGTAAATACTCCAAATTGCAACCAGAACAACATGCTGAGAGTGGCACTGATGCAACAGGCTCGTTCGTAGTTTATGCTCCTGTTGATATTGTTGCAATGAATGTGATTTTAAATGGGGGTGACTCAGACTATGTAGCCCTATTGCCTTCAAATCTTGGTTGATTCAACTCCAACAATAAAACTCCCTCCTAGATTTGTGGCAACTATTAACAACCTTATTGCTTACACCGTTGAAAGGATTAAAGGTGTCATTACAAGGGACAATGCATGAATTGAGAGGATTAACTTATGGTAGAAATAAAGTAAGATCAACAAAAGAAGGCAATGAAGAGTGAATTTTAGGTTGGAAAAGAAAAAAAGTCAAGAAGTCAAGAAGTCAAGAAGAAACCATACATCATCATTGCCTTGTGGTTTTTTTGTTTGAGACTTAGGGAACATTTCACTACCTTGCAAGGGTATTGGTTCGGGTATTGACTTCCAAAGATCGACTGAAGAAACACTCAAAACTCATCAAATGTTCATCGAATCTAAGATCTCAAACGAGCTCCATGCCATCGAGATCAAAGAATAATAAGGCAAAACTCTGTTAGACCTCGTGCTTGAGTAACTATTTTCTACAAAATCATCAACCCACTTAGTGTCTTCAAGTTGTGTTTCGCAAAGTTTATGGCCTGTACAAATAGGGATTTAGTCTATTATTTGCATGCAATTTATGCAAAGAAGGGTACCTGTAGACACCCCAATTTGAACAGGCCCCCATTCGAAAGGGTCCAAAAATACCAGATTTTAAATAATATTAGTCGACGGGCCTAAAAGGCCCAATTTATCGAAATGCGATGCTTTAATCGAACCAAAGGCTCCTAAGATCCCCTAAAGGACTAGTGGACCCATAAAAAAGGACTTGACCTATCCCCACCTTCACCACTTCGCCCTCAAAATAAAAAATACTCGATTTTCAACAAAATTCACCAACGGGCCTAAAAAGTCCGATTTGCCAACACGTGGCATTTTGGTCAATCAAATGATTTCAGAAAATCTTAAAAAAATGAATAAAATTTAAAAAACGAGACTTGGGATACCCACCACCTCTCATAACCTTTACCGCTCCGCTCCCAAATAAAAAATACTCTAAGCTTACTTGAGGCCCATAAACCTTTAGCTTTCTTAAATCAATCTCTCACCTCCCCTAACCTAAGTTTAACCTCATTTTTACCTAAACCCTAAAACCTACCCACCATAAAAAATCTAATCCAAAATGACCCCAGCCAATTCCTAAAACCCAAAAACCCTCCTAAAACCCAAGTCCAACACTATTAAGTCCAAACTCATATCCAATGTATATCAAACTCATAACCCTAACCCACAAACCACCACCCACACCAAACCAATCATCACTTTTTCATCAAAAATGATAAATGTCATCACCCCATCTCACCTCCCTCATCAAACCACCAACTCTCATCACCTTTCTCTAAAAAATTAACTACTCCTTTACTTTTTCTCTAAAAAATCACATAAATCCACACCTTTCTTTAACATACCATCATCACTCCCTACTAACCAACCATCACATTCCCCTAATCTACCACTATCATTACCTACAATCCCATCTCTACAACTTAAACCTACACCCCTCTTCTCAAATTAAATACTCATTTTTTTCCATCAATTTATCTAAACCTCTAATCTCCACACATCTTGCCACATGTCACCATCTCTCTCACCCTCCCAACCACCCTCTTACACCCTCCATTCTCTTAAATCAAACACCATTCAATCACAACCACCATGTTAAACACCCATCATCTCACCTCACCAAATACTATACCCAAATGGGTTGAGCAAGATCCAAACCATTTGGGTCAAAAATCACCCATTTACTTTCATTGCACAACTATCCTCATTCTAACTCTAAATTTCATACTTTTACCTTCAAAACTCATGCCATTCTCTACTCTCTCAATATTTCACCCAATTATATCCCTAAAGTATCCTCTAAGCCCTATAAATATCCCCCTCATCTCCTAAAAAGGACACCCCCAAGTCTCATAAGAAAAATCATTTTCTCTTACTATCATACTCATCCCTCTAATCTCAACTCTCAGCTTACCTCAACTTTTAACCTTCAATACTCAACTCTCAATTTTCTCTCAACTCTCAACTCTCAACTCTCAACTCTCAACTCTCTCAAGCAAGTCAAGGAAATTCAAAGGAGACTAATTTTTTGAAGAAAGTCAAAGAAGGTTAAGAAGAACAAGGTTGACTTTAGACAATGATCACCCCTCTCACTCCCCTCCAATTTTTCCTTTTCTTCTTACATCCCCTTCTTTACACTTTTGCACACACATCACAATGGTTTGAGTCATCGAAGAACCCCTTTTTCAATAAGGGTGCCCTTAATGGCTTGAACCAACATCAAAGTTCCTCAAACTTGAGGACACATATCGAATCTCTTCGATTTCTTTTTATTTTATTTTTATTTTCAAAAATGGACCGAATTCGAGATTACCACCAACGGTGAATGGAGTAGGGTGCCTAACATCTTCCCTACTTCATAAAATGAACCCCTTTACCTTGAATCAAAAGTTGGACCAAATGAGCCATATACGTACGAGAGTCACTAAAATGTCAAAAATTACATATTTTACAAAAAATACAATCTGGGTGACCATTCACACCATTTTTTTAAAATGAATGGTGGCGACTCCAAAATCTTTCCAAAGTGGTTGATATATTCAAAAATGAATAAATCACGTGTCCACAATGTTGATAACTATTAAAAAGTAAAAAGTAAATTGAAAAGTAAAAAATTACCTCTAAACGAGAGAGGTAAAAAAAATGGCTAAAGGTCTGGAAGACTTTAGAGGCACCAAAAGACGAATTCACAAATGTAGAAGAATAATAGAAATGGAAAGTGATTGGGGATCCCTTATTTATAATAGGGCAATGAGGAGGACGTATGCTTGCGGAGGATAACCTCTTCTAACCTAACCGTCGCAGCCTTCAAATTTAGTGAGGATGTTAATGTGGGACGAATCGGATTACAAATGAGAGACGATTCGCCTCATCCGTTTTAAAAGTTGAAACGACGTTACATTTAATGCATTGAGACATTAACGACATAAGTAATGATGAGAGATAGTGATAACTAATCAGGAGAAATATACATATCTCGAGAAGCTGACGAAACTTCACATCTCCTTGAGTAGGGACCAATGTAGAGAGTAATAATGGTAAGTTATCTAGACCGTACAAGTGTCCTAGCCAAGTAAGTAGTACATGGAGAGAGCCAGTAAATCCAATCTTGCCCATCAACAGGGTAGACCAAGTTAACATTTAGTCTGATTGATAGGGCAGGATAACATAAGGGGTGACCTGGCTAGCTTAACAAGACAGGCTTAATCCAAATATTTGCATAATTTTGGATTACACATATCAAGTCTGGAGATCTCAAAAAAGATCTCCCAAGAATCTTGGACTAAATCTCAGAGATTCAAATTCCATCTAGGATTCTTACAATAAGGGGATTCACCGTAATCGAATCCCGATTAAAGGGGAAACCTTGATTTGAAGGAAGAACCTATAAATAGAAGAATCAATGGAGGAAAAATGATATTTTTCCTGGGAAGAAAATGGAAGGACACTCAGAGAATGAAAGCTAGGGGAGGATTTTTTTCTTCTAGAATACTGTTTTCTTTGAAACTCTAATTTGGACATCAGAGGATTATTGGTAGGTACCACACCAATGCTTACAGGAGGGACTTAGGAACTACTTCAAATCAGTAGAACAAAGTCGAATAAGGTAAAACTTGATTCCGCCTCTACATAAGTCATTGATTTATGACATGAGTAAGTGATGTAACACCACATGCCAATGTATGGAACAAAAATGGTGTAAAGAGATAATAAAGACAATTAAAAAAATAATTCTACTTAGTTGCTTCTGTTTTACTATATTCTTAAGCATGTGTTTGGATTTTAGGAAAACAAATGCTAATCTGTTTACTATGTTTTTCTTTCTTGTTTTTCTAGATCGTAATGTTGGCTATTGTCTGGGTAGAGTACTAGTAATGTCTGAATTGAGTGCCTGTAATAATTTAATTTTCAATTTTTGATCGAGCTTGACTCAGGTTTGGATATGATAATGTGTAACATGTACTAAGTGCATCAATATACACAAGGACATTGATCTTTTTGTGTAGACATCTGTCACTGTTTACTGTTAATGACTTCAAAGGTAGTTCAAAAAGTAAAACTCACAATCATTGTTCACTATGTAACATCAAACTTCAATTCCTTTTCTTAGATGGAAAATGAGATTGGAGAAAGACATGGAATTGGCATGGAAGAGACTGGAAGATGTAGTGGCAACAAAGGTTGTAGTAATCTGTTTTATGTGGGAATGGATGGGTTTACTCAAAATGGGTATAACATGAATCTAGGTATTTTACTTGAAATGAATTGGAACTTAAGTCCTGTTATTGGCAAAATATATGTTTTTTCTTCTAATTAACATTACTTTTTTTTATTAATGTAAAGAACACCCATTTCATGGAGCACCAAAAAAGTTATGTTTTCTAGAAGTTCACTTGAAAACTCCAATTGTTGTTTACAATTGTAAAACATCATAGCAATCGTTAAAACAATTTCAATAATTGTTTACAATTATAATTAGTCTCATATAAAATTGTAAAACCCCCACCCCCCCCCTTCATCGCCCATAAAAAATAAGGAGAGATTTTATTGGAACTCCAACTTTTACTCATTCTCAATCATTGAGATGTAATAAGTAAAAATTATGGGCCTGTTTGGATTGACTTCTCTAAGTACTTCTGACTCTTACAGGGAGTCAGAAGCACTTATTTTATCGTTTGGACATTTGATGCTTTGAAAAAATACTTTTTAAAAGAGTCAAAATAGTATTTTTATGAGAAGTACCGAAATTGGTACTTCTCAATTTCGTTTTTGCGGGGAACAATATTCCCGTCAAATTTTTTCGCAACTTTCCAATTTTACCCTCACGTTTTATTTTATCGTTTTTTAATCCTAAATTAACGAAACGTAAAATCGAAGAAGACTGTCTTCTCCACACTATATGGTGAAGCAGATCGAGAGAAACTCGTTCGACAGAGCCGAGAGTGATCTCTCTCCCTCCGACTGTGTTCTTCCTCCGACTATCTTCTCCTTCCGACTGTCTTCTCCCTCCGGCGATTACGACGGCTGGTTCTCCATCAACGGAAACCCTCAACGAAACTCTCAACGGTGGAGATCATTCTCATCCTTGAAACCCTCGACAGAGAGAGGTAACCCTCGTCTGTTACCATTTACATTCTTTTTCTGGTTTTTTAATCCCACTTTGAAGTTCTCCTTTGAAAACACAACAGAGAGAGGTATCCCTTTGTTCTTCAATGGATTGAATCCAATATTCTTCTATAACTGATTTGTCGACTGAACCTCGACAGAGAGAGGTAACTCTCATTTGAAACCCTTTGAAATTTTCGACTAAACCTCAAAAGAGAGGGTAAACTTTATGTTTTGTAAAAAATTGAGAGATATTGAAATCTCTCTTGTGAAGATTTTGTTTGCCTGGTGCAGACCTGGCTTAGCAAACTTCAGGTTGTTGGTGACCATTAGACACATCTTTATATTCCTCTTTGTTATTTATTTTCTTTAACTATATGGATTGCTTATTATACTTTCCACCCATAAATCTATCGTAAAACTCATCATAGTTGGTCATTTTTATCTTATTGATAGATATTAACAAATAATTTAACCAACTGATTGATAAGTTGTTACATGATATTGCATTAAATGTAAGCACTCATATTTTTTTCCAATAAATATCATTTGCAGCTCCTAATTTTCACTCAATCTTGGTATTTTTTGTTCATATCTAGAAACAATTTGTGCAGATATCTGCTTCTATTCAATTGAGGGCTGTCTGACTGTGAATCCCTTGTGTTCCATGTTGATAGATATGGATAATCTAGGAAAGAATGTTATGTCTAGCTTGATCCTTGCATGGCAAACTTTGAGATGCTAAACAGGTTTTTAGATGATTTTTTTTGTGGTCATATTGTATTTACTGTAGGTTACTTAAGGGATATAGCCTCTGCACCCTTTTAGGTGCTTTGGTTTCTACCTAATGATAGCTAGTTTTTCTTTCCTTTAGATGGTTCTCTCTTTCACCTATGTGAAGATGAAATTTTTTCCTTCCAACCTTCTCAATAGTGTCTTGATGCTTGCAGAGTTATACAAAGAGAATGAAATACAGATTTTTAATTATTTAAATTCATGCAAAGAGATTTATATAAAATGTTTCAATTGTTGGGTCATATTGTTTTGGGTCCACGATCTGATGAGTCCACTTTTGGGCCCTATTAACTTTGGGATCTTGGTCCATTTCTTGGACATTAGTAGCAAAAATCAATTTGATTGGTGATTGCTAATTTTCCACGCAAGACAATGAAAGTTGAATTTTGTTCCAAAAAAAAAAGTGTCTACCATCATCAAAGTCTTGTCTAAAAAATTTAAGTTGAGTTGTTTCTCGGATTAATTATATCTAAAGTTAAATTTTCTATTAATTTTGGTTTACTAACAAGTAAAATAATAAAAAAATATAAAAATTGTAGATTATTAAACATCACTGACCTTACAGTGATTGGGTGCAGCCCAAAACTAAGAATGTTTGGTGAGTTCTAGACCAACCCTGCAATTATCTTAATCTAGAGCTTTGTCTCGGATTGTTAACCAATTCATTAGACCTTAACAAACTAAATCCATAAAATTATTGAACAGGTTGTATTGGAATGTTTTAGTTGAGACCATTTCAGTTTTCTTCTGATTGAAACATTGCATCAAAAAGAGATTTTAAACCTTTTTTAGTAATGTGCATGGCATTATTTCATCCATCTTGTGTTTTTTAAAACTCTCCACTTAAAATTTTTATTAATTGGATGAACTTGTGCGTGCTTTCCAATGGACAACTTCATTACAAAGCATTTTTGGTGACACTAATCAAAGCGAATTGGTAGCTTTCACCTCATATGCTTTGGCGTTCCCAAACAACTTTATTGCCCTCGTGGACACATACAACGTAAGCTCAAGTTTCTGTATATCTTATAACAATCCATTAGTACTGAGTTCACATATTTGTGTTACCTTTGTATCAGAATATTTTTTTGTTCTACTCCTAATCAGCATCCTGATTGAAAATTTATTTGTTTTTATGCTTGATGAATTCTCTGCTGAGTCTATCGTGAGCTTGAGGATCCCTACAATCTGCACCAAATATCATTGTTTTTACTTCCAGGCTGGGTTCCCATGACCTTTGAACCTAACATGCATGTCAGATAACAATACCAGCTCCATTCATGGTGTAACATGAACATGTTGGCATTCTATTGAAATTCCTTTTTATGGCTCTACTGAATTCAACAATTGTCAAAGAATTTCAGTAGAGGAAGACCATCTGTGAGCTTTGTCCCTCCATCCAAGGTTCAAATTTATATCATCCAATTTTATTCATTTTATCTAGGCCTATGAGTGCCTATGAGTTTTAACTGTACCAATGTTACAGAATGAAACAAATGAACTAAAGAGGATTTGAGATTCATTCTGTGTATAGACATAAATATTTTCTTAGCATGTTTGGGTGATGTAGATTATTAACTTTTTTTTTCTTTTTTTTGTTATAAATATATGGGTGATGTATAAAATCTTGAAGTCTTTTTTATTTCTTGCAATTATAATTTCTATTGTAGTCTGTGGTGGATTGGGTTATCATAGAATCTATTTTTTACTAGTTTTCTCATCCCCAGATGTGTTCGATTTTTTTCGTTGTGGCTTTTGAAGATAAAATTTCATGGTTTGCTCATGTTGGAAATCCTCTAATGTTTTGGGATGAATTTATGTTAGAAGTAGTCTCATGTTCATTCGAGGTCGTGTTTTAGGCTTTGATGACATATTGGGGTGCTTGAATTGATAATATTTATATGAACTGTTGCGTGGATGTTGGATTGTGTATTATGCAGGTATTTTTTTATCAGGAAAATTTCATACGTCCATTTTTAAGAGGAGATACTGTCGAAATTTCGATAGAATTATAAAATTTATAAATTTATTTAAATTGAGCCTTATCCTAATTGTAAACAATCTTAAGAGTACGTAATACAAGTCCTACATTAGACATACATTATCTTGTCTCTTCTATTGGTTTTAAATCCTATCAGAATCAGTTTGTTGTGATTAATTTTTCTCTAACACATAATTTATTTATGTTTTTTTCTAACACATAATTAATTTTTTTTCTTTTAAACATTTATTTAATTTTTTTTCACATATTTGTTTGTTTTCATTTTAAGATGCCTTCTAAAACAACAAATATGAACAAGGACAAACAAGTTGCAACACAAAATGACAAGGGTAAAGCAAATTGGAGTCCGTATTTACACAAGACCTTTGTTGAGCTATGTGTTGAAGCAGTCGCGCAAGGTCATAGAAATGGGCCAACTTTAGATAGGTTAGGATGGAAGTTTGTTCGAAATGAATTTTTCAAAAAAACAGGATTTAAATTCGAACAAAAACAATTCAAAAATCATTGGAACAAAACAAAATTAGATTGGAAGGCTTGGTCCAATCTAATGAGTGTAACTGGAATCGGTTGGAACGGCTATTCTATCATCATGAGCGATGAATGGTGGATTGAACGAGAAATGGTAATACATATTTTTTAATATATTTAATTTCACTTATTTATAAAGATGTTAATAAATATTTATTAACAATATTTATCATTTTTTTATAGCAACATTCTGGAGATAATAAGTTTCGTTATAAGGCATTGGAGCACAGAGATGAGTTAGACAAGTTATTTGGTGGTACCACAGCTACCGGATCTCGTGTTCGATATTCTACAACGACAAATATGACGAATGAGTCAATTGCTGATGATGATAATGATGATGATGATACTCCTGAATATATTCCAGCGACACAAGAAAATATACTCCCAACTCACCCTGATGATGATATTGATGAGTCACCAAGTTCAAGACCATCACAGAGAAGGTTGTCAATAAGTGGAGATTCTAGATCCAAACGTAAAAAGGGAAAAAAATCTGATTTATTCGAGGTTGAATTCAGTCGTTTGGTGGATCTTTTCCAATCAAAAATTCATAAGGATGAACTTCCAAAAGAGCAAAAAAAACTTACTCCCGGTGAATGTTTGCCACTTCTTAATGAATTAGTGGATGAGATTCCTATAGGTAGCGATCGATATTGTTATGTGGTAGCCAAGTTCGTGGAGAGTGTAGATTTTAGGAATGCCTTCTATAACTTGCCGACAAATTATGCTCGTCTATCGTATATTGATTTTGAATACCGTCGTTATCATGGTGATCACTAGAGGGTAGCATAGTTTTTTTTTATGGGTCGGTCTTTTATGAATCCTTTTTTTTTTTGTGAACTATATGGTTAATAAAAGAAAATTTGTTTCATGGATTATGGTTTGGATTTATTTTATATGAATTAAGTTTCTATTTATTTCTGGTTTGTGGATTGTTGATTATGTCTTATGAATTATGAATTATGGATTATGGTTTAATTGTTAAAAATGTTTGTTTTAATATTTTTATGATTGTTAATATGAAATAATAAATGATATTTTTTTTATTAATAATGTAAACAGAAACAAGATGGATTATTCAGATTCAGACGATGAGATTATATGTATTGCTGCAGTAAATCATTATCGTACGGCTCGTAAAAATAAATTAGTTCGACAACCCAAGACTAATTGTAATTTTACTGGACAAAACTATATGAATTATGTTTTGTCTGGGACTAATGCAATATGTCATGAACAATTTCGAATGGAGAAACATGTATTTGAGAAATTATGCAATACTTTACACGAAGAGGTGGGTCTTGAAAGAACAATGAACGTTTCTTTGGAAGTATCGTTAGGAATGTTCTTAAAGATATTGGGACAAAATGAGGGCATGCGGAGTGTTGGTGATCGATTTCAACGTTCTGAAGAAACCGTGAGTAGACACTTTCATAGAATTTTGAAAGCTGTCCTTGAATTGTGCAAAATTCTCATTGTGCCTCGTTCTTTGGATGAGATCCCTCATCAAATTCGCACAAATCGAAGATTTTGGCCTTTTTTTAAGGTAATTTTAAAGTTAAATTCAAAAAATTATAATGTTTAATCTTTAAAATAATTTTTTTTTATATGAAGGATTGTGTGGGAGTGATTGACGGTACTCATATTGGGGCACGAGTTCCAATAGCAGATCAACTTCGATATTTAGGTCGAAAAGGTATAACACAAAATGTAATGGCTGTATGCTCTTTCGATATGTTCTTCACATATGTAGTTGCTGGTTGGGAGGGACAAGCAAATGACGCGAACGTGTTCTTAAAAATCATAAATAATCCTAATTCGGGATTTCCTCACCCTCCGTCAGGTTGGTATTCAAAATTTTACTTAAAAGTACATTCAATTATATGTTATATATATAAAATAATGAAATTATTATTTATTTGTAGGCAAATATTATTTGGTTGACTCTGACTATCCATTGATGGATGGGTACATGACACCATATAGGGGTGTTTGTTACCATTTACAAGATTTTCGACGGGGTGCATGGCAGAAGGAAAAGAAGGAGTTATTTAACCATCTTCATTCCTCATTGCGTAATGTTATA
Source organism: Akebia trifoliata (assembly GCF_017979445.1). Classification (NCBI taxonomy): domain Eukaryota; kingdom Viridiplantae; phylum Streptophyta; class Magnoliopsida; order Ranunculales; family Lardizabalaceae; genus Akebia; species Akebia trifoliata. The sequence goes on from NC_141380.1 coordinate 21,730,012, forward strand.
GAGAGGTGTTTTGGAGTATTAAAGGCAAGATGGGCAATTCTTAGGGACATGCACACATACTCTATTGATACTCAAAGGGATATCGTTATTGCTTGCATGGGATTACACAATTTCATTCGAAATGAAGCTTTGACAGATGTTGAATTTGCTATATACGAAGAATTAGATTATATAGATGAAGCCGTTCCTAGGAGTGTAGATGAGCCTGGACCTTCGAGACGTTCACAACGTGAAAGACATAGAGAAATGGAACGTAGGAGAGAAGTCATAGCTGAAGTTATAAAAGAAGCTTATGATCGACGTGATATAATTATATAATTTTATGATTTAAAAGTTACTATTAACTGAATAAATTATATTTTTGGATAAATTTAGTATGTTTCTACTATATGAACATATTTGTTTATTGGTATGACGATCACATATAAATTTTATTTATGAATGTTTTCTTTTCATTTTACATATGTTGGTGTGATTATTGCATATGATTTTATGTATGATGATACAGATTTTATTATATGATAGTTATGTTTTTATACAGGTTTTATTTTTCATATGTCCAATATTTAGGAGAAATTTTGTCGAATTTAAAAAAAAATAAGAATAAGTATATTTTGAGTATAAAATGATGTTATAATGTTTTTATTTAAAAAAAACAGTAACTGTTACTTTTTTTTTAGAATATGTTGTTGAGTTATAATGTTAAAAACAATAATTATTACATATTAGGGTATTCTGGTCATTTTAATAGAATACAGAATAGTTTCCTAACACAAAATTCTGTGAGAAGTACTTCTGGTAGTACTTCTCAGATCCTGCATCCAAACGTACAACACGTATTCAGCTACTTGAAACAGTACTTCAGAAAATACTTCTGGAAGTACTTATGTTTTAAGTACTTCTGACTCCTGTATCCACACGGGCCCTATGATTTTTAGAACTGCTATCTGCACCCCAATTTTTAGAAGTTGCTTAATTAATTAATTAATTAAATTAATATAACCTAATCACATCTGGGCACGTGGCACGTGCCACCTTACCTAGTAAACCTATAGAAAATCGCAAATGAACTATTTCCAACATAATTACCCATCCACATCTCACTCTATACTTCCTATTTTCGACCTCCAAATTTCAAAACAAGGCTTAAGCGTGAAACCAAATCAGCAGCGATGGAAGAAGAGAGCAATAGCAGCAGTTCTTGGAGCTCTGCAACAAACTGGATCGTATTCCATGGATCTCTCAAGAATTCCATCTCTTTCGAATCACCAAATTCTCTGATTGATGGAGAGGATGTCCAAGATTCCGAAAATTCAACAAGTCCTAACGATCAAGTGGTGTTGATTCAGCCTTCTTCGCCAGATTCGGGCTCTTGCGAAATCAAAAGTAAGTCCAAAAAATCACTTATTCCAGATAACTTCAGTTAGTTTTCAACATAGTTTCAAAATTTTCCGAATCTTTGTGAGATTTGGTTGAGATTAGAGAATTGGAATAGAGATCAGTTTGATTAGGGGTTGATGATTTTCGAAATTAGTCACAACATTTCGAAAAATCCTCCGAATAAGGGACTAGCCCATTAAATCAAATCGAAGAATTAGTCAGTGCTTTATTGATTTTTTATTTTTATTTTTACCTTTTATCCTCATAAGTTTGTTTTCTTCAACATTCAAATCCCAAGAACATGATAGGATTTTTTTTAGGGAGGTTGAAGATGATGGGTTTTGTTAAGAAATTCAAAAAACTTTATTTATTCCCTCAAACTTTTTTTAACAAATTTTTTTTTTTAACGTATTAATCCGAATTAACCAAATTGAATTGAATCCAAACTTTGTTACTATCCTTTTGAAGGAGCACTACAGTGAACTGAACTGAGTTAGATTGAATTCGGATGTATCTGTCATGGGTCTAGTGTATCTGTGTAATATAAAACATAATTCAATCTAAAGGGTCTGGATTTGGAGAAATATGAACATTCTCAAAAAAGAAAAACCTTTCTAAAGGTAGAAGCGGTGAAACACTATATCAATATCATATGTTTGATTGGAAACCTAGGTGAAAATAACATAATGAAAGGGTCTTGATTTAGATAATTTTAAGGGAATGAAGTTTTGGAAAAAAAGTGCATATGGAGAATGTTTAGGGAGTTGATAGATGCTTATTGAGATTGTCCACCAATTGTAGTTTTGATAGTATAAATTTGGGTTGGGATGGTTTACTAGGATTCGAAAGGAGTGTCGAATGTGTGTGTGGGAGGGGTTAAGGGGGGGGGGGGGTATATAGACCAGTGTAGGGGACTGGTTACAATTTTTGGAGATCGGGGGGGGGGGGGGGGGGGGTATATAGACCAGTGTAGGGGACTGGTTACAATTTTTGGAGATCTTTACTACTGACCATTGTCTGTGATATTATCTATAAAGTAGACAATTATAAACATGTAGTAACCAAGGATTGTTATGATGATCCAAATGAAGTGGTCTTGCATCCCAAATCTAGGAGGAATCTCTAGGATGATTGGCTGACTAACCTATGGTTAATTGTAAATATGTAACGACGATCTTGATGATGTTGATGCAAGAGAATTGCTTTATTATCTCCAAGGATTTTCTTCTAGATCACCTTTTGGGTTCTTAATAAGGAGTTCCCTCTATTTCAATGTCCAGTAAAACTGGTTAGGTTCCCATTTTCTTTCTTTGTGCTTTAGTTTTGTCCCCCTTCTCTTACTACTCAAGGGCTTAGAATTATATTCCTAATCGTGGATGTACCTTTCAACAATCCTCAGAAGTGAAATTTGCTTAATCTTATAAAGTGAGTTAAGGATGCTTCTAACCAACACAATTTTGCACATATTCCCTACACATAATTAGATGGTTGGATGGATTTGTATGACCCCTATGGATGATGATCACTTGTCTACATACTGACAATAGTGTTTCCAACCAAGGGCTTAAATTGTTAAATGTGTTAAGAGTACTTGAAGTTTTGGCAACTTGAAAGGCGATGGAGAATCTATGTGAGAAAAATGCATTAAGGACCTCTATAAACTTCACACCTATAAGTAGACCCCCAATTTTTTCACTTGCTTGATTAATCAGGTTGTCAAACCGATTCTGGCGGTTCTTGATGATGGGTGAATGTTCTAAGAGATTTTGGTTGTCTCTGGATATGTTCTAAAACTTGGAAGAGATATTTTACATCAAAGAAACCTTAAAAACCACGCTAAGTTATGAAAAACATGACTCGAGACATAAAAATCATCATTTCTAGACGGAAAGAAGTTTTACGAGAAAAATTGGCAAAATTTGACCAAATTACCAAACCACTTCTGACATTAAAACATACTTAGAGACTATGTTACACTTAGGAAAATCCTTTCGAATACATAAAATGACCACTCATTATCAAAAAATAAAATAAAATGGCAACTCAAGACTTTTTTGCCAATTTTCACCGACTCGTATGACCCGCACTCATTTCGTATCGAAAAATTACGAATGACATAAACCAAAATTTCAAATGAATTTCTCATGAAAAATTGATTCCAAAACATCCCTAAATATTGAAAAATGACGTCCTGAAACAAAAAGCCCTTTTTGAGGGCAAAATGGTAATTTTATTATCAATATTAAGTTTTAAACCAATAATCGAAAACCTTAATGAAATGTCAAGTGGAATTTTAATAAATCTTAATCAACTCTAAATAATTGATGAATAATATTTTTTGATAAGTGAAAATTTATTGATAAGAGGACAAGGTGTCCTAAAAAAGTAAAAACAGATTACAATCTCCCCCTACTATTAGTTTCCCACCTAAACAAGAAATCTTTGAAAACAAACCCCTAAACTCCTTATTTAAGTTGGGAGCCCATAAACTTAAGTGGAGCCCACCAAAAATTAATTAAATGACCTTTCATGGGGGTCTCAAGAATTTTAGAAACTTTAAATATTAATCTCACATGAATCTAAATAATCCTAATCTACTTAAACAAATCTATCTTTATCATTCAAAAGGGATAATTCTAATCTAATAACAACAAGATAATCCTTATCAAACCAAAAGAGATAATCCTAATCTAAACTGATCATAATCTTACTCAAAAGCTATCTAGAAAAATCTATAAAAATGGATCCTACATCTAAAATTCGTATGCCCTCTTGGACTGTAGAAAAGGACCATCAAAACTCCATCCAAACCTTTCCAACACCCAAAAATCGAATTCCCAACTCAATACATACCAATACTCTTGATTTTCAACAAGAAAACACCCAAGAAGGCAATCAAAATGCTCAAATCCTCATCAACAATCACAAATCACTAAAGAAAATCCAATCTCTTGGCTTTGGAATCAGATTCGGAGGTGGATATTAGCTCACGAGCATCGCAAGGATTATTTTATTATCTAAAGATTTCTGAGGAAGAAATTATTTTATTATCTACTGATTTTTGAGGTAACTTGCATCCGCAATCAACAAAGTAAAATTTTGAATTTCTTCTAGAAATTAGGTCATTTTTTTTGCAATGTAGATCTTTTGGTAATAGCAGAGACCGACTTTCGCTGGGAGGGATTTGAGTCTTAACACTTCTCAATCTCGTAACCTGATCCCTGTTGAGAAACAATTCCTTCATTTTGAAGATGATTTTGAAAATGATGAGATGTATATTCACCTCCAAAATAAGATCGGAGAATTTTGATGGATGTGGAAAATTGATTTTTTTACGTAGACTAAAAAATGTTTAAATGCATCAAAAGCTTCAAATTTAGAATGCAAAAAATAAATCCTTGTGTATTGACTGTAATCATCTATAAATAAAACAAAATATCGGTGATGAGAATGTGAGGGAACATGAGCCATTCCCCACACATCAATATGAAAAATATCAAAGCAATTTGTAGAAATGTTATCATGAATTGGAACAGGAAGAGTCTTGCTTTTATTCATTTTGCAATTGTCATAATTAAATACTGAGCCATCATGAAGAGAAATAGATTCTTTATTTAAAAGCAAACCGGACTTCAAAATGAACAATAATGTTTTGGCATTAGGATGCCTCGAACGTTTATGCCACAACTGAGATAGATTATTATTAGGATAAAACAACGAAAAAAATGATTTATTCCTGGGATAGCTAGACAAGGTCATTGGAAACAATCTTCTACATTTAGGTCGCTTCCCGATCACCTTCCCCAAGTCCTGATCCTGTACAATGTAACCAGATTTAGAAAATGAGACTTTACAATTGTAAACAACTAATTGTCCAACAAAAATAAGATTCAAAGTTAAGTGCGGTGTACGAAAAACAATTTGCAATAGCAAAGTATGAGGAATATCACCAAACAGCTGTTCTTCATCAGCTGTGTGGATTTTTAAATTTCCCACATGGTTTCAAATTTTCCATCTCCACATTTGGTTTGGGAATTGATCCATCTATGTGTCACAGTTCCTCCCCCCTTGTTTTTGATAAGTGTAAAGATATATTGAGGGAAAAGAAAAGAATTTACAAAAGCAGGCGATTGAGATAACCCTCAAAAAGAACAAAGAAAAAAACAAAGCTAACAAAATGAAGTAAAACAAACAAAAACGTTAAGAGTTACACAAAAGATTCTATCTGAATACAAAGTCGTTGAAGGAGACCCCCAAATAGTCCTTGCTCAATTTCGACCATAAGTACAACAACTCAAAATCTCTAGATCAACAGCATGAGGCGGACTTTCCTTACTCTAAAACACCTTGTTGTTCCTCTCAATTCAAAGATCCCATGCAATGGCCGACGGAAGGATAGCCCAAAGGTATCTTTTTCTAAGAGAGAAAGTTTTAGAAGTCTATCCTTCAAAAAACAAGAAGAAATGTTTAGGAAGAACCCATTCCACTTAAAAAAGGGAGAGAAATGTAGTCCAAATACCCCTGGAAAAGGAACAATGAATTAATGTGATTAACTGACTTTGAATCACTAAAGCAAAGAGGGCAATAGTTTAGAGTAATCCAACTGCATGTAATCAAGTTATCCAAGGTAAGAATCCTCCCTAAGGATGCTAACCACGAAGAATGAAATCTTGGATGGGATAAAGGCACTCCAAACAATAGATTCTGAGAAAGAGTTGTTGAACAAAGGAAGCAGTTTATAAAATGATAAAATGAACGAACTAAGAATCTCTTATCCTTAGCCGATAGCCATTCCCTTTTGTTCAGATCATTCTCATAAACCTGAGCAGAATTCAAGAGATCAAGAAAAGATGTTACCTCTATTATCTCCCAATTATTGAACTTCCTCTTGAATCCCAAATCCCAAGTAGTGGTGGTGCCATTACAAATAAGACAATTCTGAACGGAATGGTTCTTTTTCAAAGAACAAGCGTAGAAAGACGAGTATTGTGTTGGCATAAGCAAGGTACCACATCATCTATCCTCCCAGAAACTAATTCTATATCCTAGCCTTATTCTATAAGTGATCAATCTATCAAATTGGTTGACTACCTCAAGAATCCCTTTCTATACGCTACAATCATATGTGCCTGAGACCTCACCACTATACCAAGCAAATCTCTTCTCACCGTACTTAGCCTGGACAACTCTCCTCCACAAACTACTCTTTTCCTCCCAAAATCTCCACAATCATTTACCCAACAAAGCTCCATTGGTAAGCCTTAGACCTCTGATCCCCAATCCTCCATTTTTCTTTGGGGTTCAAATCAACTTTGAATTTACTAGGTGGTATCTTCTTCTTCCATTATTATCATTCCATAGGAAATTCTTCATGAGGCGTTCTAACTTAATCTCTACGGAACTTGGCAAAGAAAACTAGATAAGAAATAGATCAGAATACTAGTCAAAGTACTCTTAATCAAGGTTACCTTTCCTCCTTTTGAAAGGTATCTCACCTTCCACATGTTCAACTTCTTTACCAATCTCTCCACTACTCCTTCCCAAACACTTTTGCTATTGTAAGGTGTCCCTAACAGTAAGCCTAAATAAGAAGAGGGAAGAGTGCCGTAGGAGCAACCTAAAGTGGTTGCCAACATAGGAAGATCAGAAACATTTCCCACCCCAAACAACTTGTTTTTTTCTTCAAGTTTATATGCAAATTGGAAACTACTTCAAAACAATATAGAAGCCCTCACAAAACACAAACTTGCTCTTTTAAGTGATCTAAGAACACCAATGTATCATCTGCAAATTGATGATGGGAGATCAATGGTCCCTCATACTTCCTTAATTCTATTGCTCTTTCGATAAGTTTACCCAATGCCTTAGCTAATGTTATCAAATAGCAAAGCCTATGTGACCAGCATAGGCTATGCGCATATGCGGTCGCATATTGGTCAGCAATTTTTTTTTGAAAAATCAGAAAAAAATCATAAAAAATCTCAATAAATTATGTAAGAGTCATAAACATGTATATAATATAAAAAATCAACAAAACTTTATGAAATTTAAGTAAAAAATTACAAATTACAAAATAGTCTTTAATAAATCTGATTTGCATCATGTTCCACACAACCATTCCTAATCCATTGGGGAACAACATCTGGATTAGGATCACCGCCTTCTCCATCATCACTTCCATTCCCATCATTGTCTGAAACATCACTTTCTTCTGCATACATCTCTTCCTCTTTTGTTTCTTTATCATCTGTTCTCACCAACATCTCATCTATTCCCAATAGTTCTTCAACTTCATCTTCATCCTCTTCCTCTTGTATCTCGTTTTCATCTTGTAATCTTGAACGTCCCTCCCTTCTTCTTTGACTTGAGCTTTCTTTAGGTGCCGGTGCAAAAGCTGCTTGCTCAATTTGGGCCTAAGTCAAGTCTTCTCCTTTAAGCACCGGATTTTCTCGTGCATCGGTGAGTTACAAATGATCTCTACCCAAGTTTTCAATGGAGATAGGTTCGTAAAATCCCGGATTCTCCTTCCTTTACTTGAATTTTTCATGCAATTTTTGATTGTATTGCACGAAGACCAAATCATTGAGCTTCTTCTGTTCAAGTATATTTCTCTTCTTTGTATGAATCTATTAAATGCATAATAAATTTTAACTTAAGTTAGTAACTGGTAACTAGTAAGTAGTAACTACTATTAACACAAAATATATATACCTCGAGTCAAGAGTGAAGAGTTGAGATTGAGAAGATGAGATTTGATTTTTGAATGAAAAATAAAGATGAGGGTGAGTTGACTTGTGACTTGAGACTTGAGACTTGAGACTTGAGAAGATGATGGTATTGAATTATTGATTGCTTTGAATGCTTGATGATTGATGATGTATTGAATCTTGATCTTGATTCTGGAGTCTTGACTTCTTGTATTGTCGTACAACTTGTATTTGTATTCATGTTGTATAACTTGTATTCTTGTTTGAATGTTTCTTGAAACTTGAGACTTGATCTTGATTCTTCAATGGACAATGCTCGAGTTGAAGGCTTGAAGCTTGACTTGAATGCTTGATGAATGATGAATTGATGATGAATCTTGAGTCTTGATCTTGAGATTTGAGAGTTGAGTCTTGATTCTTGAATCAATTCAAGACTCTTTTGAGTCTTGATCTTGAATCTTAGAGATGGTAGTAGTAGTAGAGAGTAGAGTAGAGACTAGAGAGTGTTAGAGAGTAGAGAGTAGATAATATGTTGTAGTAGAAGTAGGGGGAGTATTTATAGGAAAAAGTAGAGTTTAAGAGAAAAAAAAAACCAAAAAACATTGTGTCCAACAGTCATATTTTTGACCGTTGGACTTTATGCCATTGCACAAAAAATTATGCCATCGCATACTATTCACATATGCAACTATGGCATATGCAAAAATGTGTTTAGAAATCGCATATGCGCATATGCGCATATGCGAATGCATTTGACAACATTGGCTTCAGCTATGATAAGAAGTAAAAACAGGGATCTCCCCGTCTCAAGCCCTATGTGCCTCTAAAGAAACCTGCATGACTACCGTTGATAAGAATGGAGGAGGCCGTAGTTGTGGACTTCATGATCCACCCTATCCATTTAGACCCAAAACCCATTCTTTCCAACATATACTCCATAAACTCCCAGCTCACATGATTGCAAGCTTTTTGCAAATTGATTTTTCCTACCTACCCAGCCTTCTTTTCTTTCAATCTCGAGTCAAGACATTCATCAACACTTCGTCTAGAACCTGTCTTTCTTTAGTAAAGGCCCCTTGTTCAAATCCAATTAAAATTTTCAACACCTCTTTCAACCTAGAAGCCAACACCTTAGAGATAATTTTATACACGAAACTAACCAAACTAATGGGCCTAAAATTTCCTAGGTCCTCTGCCCCCGTTCTCTTAGGAATCAAAGCCACAAAGGTACTATTCAATCCATAGTCCAAACAATTTTTCTTCTGCAACTCCTCGAACACCTTTCTTAAGTCTTTTGAGATGATATCCCAACAATGTTTGAAGAAAGCCATGGTAAATCCATCCGGCCCAGGGGCCTTATCCCCACTCATAGAACAAACCACTACTCTCACTTTCAAGCCACACTCTTTCCTCCTGATTAAGGGAGTGAAAATTCAAGTTATTGGGCGAGGACGTTTGAATTCCCTTTCTCTGTACAACACCTTATAATAACCCACAACCCCTTCTCTAATCTCCTTTACTCTTTCCACCAAAACCCTGTTGATTGAAAACTTAAAAATCAAGTTACTTCTTCAATGAAAATTCGCTACTTTGTGGAAGAATTTAGTGTTGTTATCCCCTTGATGACATGCGAAATTGAAACTCCCAAGAAAAGTAATTCTTCCCATTCAATTTAATAAGCAAAATCTAGGATTTTTCTGACGTTTTAAGGCCTCAAAAGAAAATCAAAGAGAAGTAAAAAAAATCAGAAAACCAAATGAACACTGAGATATTGATAAATACAAATTGAGATACTATCACCCAAATGCTGAAACCTTCAGCAACAAGAAACCATGGTTTTCGTTGTGATGTATTAAATCGAAGAAAGCCTAGAACCTATTCTAGACCAGATTGAGTTCCAATACCATGACAAAACAATGAAAACAAAGATATTTGATCACAAAACTTCTGTGTCATTCCCATAGGAAAACTCTCTTTTTATATATGCTGGAGCATTCTATACAAGGAAGGTTTATGGTTACAATATCTCCAAGATTGGGTTTCTATACAAAGAATGTTTACAACTATACAATTGATTTCCTTAATCACAGGCAATTTCACAACTCAACAAATTATCTTCCTTATCATAGGCGATCTCACAACTCCGAAAATTATCTTCTTTAATCACAGGCAATCTCACAGCTCAGCATATTTTAGGATCTGATTTTATCTCACCAGAATTAGCTCTAATAGCTTCTTGGCGGCAAAAATGAGTGCAAGGGATGTCTCTTCTATGAGAGTAGTTTAACTCTACACCTACCAAAGTTCTACTTAACTAGTAGAGTGCATTCTTCTTCCCTTCACCATTTCCTTGCATCAACTATGCCTCAGTAAAAGTTCTTGCACCGCAAGGTTTGATTTCCACGGTGATACCTTGAGTAGATATCTTTTTTCTAAAGTAGCACATATAAGATTTTGCTCCACATCAAAAGTAACATGTACACGTGAGATCCAAGCTTGTCATAGTATGATATGAAATTCCTTTAAAGGAACCACCTTGCATTAAACATCATTGATGAACTTTTCAAGACAACAGAAAAATGAAACCTTTGGTTTCAATATTTTGTAAGATCTTCTCAGCAATATGTGGAAATCAAGTCCTCTTTATACTCATCACTACACAAGATCCTGAATGACTTCCTGGAGAGTCAGACTAATCTAGTGTTTATTTTTGATACCATCTCCAGATGTTACTTTCCAAGTTTAGCTTTGATAACAAACTGATGTAGGACGATAACACCCTAAGTTATACCTGAGATTTGATACCAAAATTGATGTTGGATGTACGTCGTAGATTGTTAATTAAAAATAGTGTAGAACAAATAAATATAAACCTTGGCAAGTAAGGGTCGATTCACGAAGTCAACGAGGGTTCAACTGATTTCTAACGTAAAACAATATGGGTGAAAAAGGACTTAAAATTTAGGTAATCAACAACACAAAATTAATGAAAGTAGCAATGGAAAACTTAGAGCAATCGATTCCACCATAAATAAGTAACCAACTTAAATACCTTGATCTTGTTTCTTTTGTCTCAATCTAATCAACAAGCTAATGCTTATGGATCGCAATATGAATCAATAAAAGTACTTTAGATACTACAAAATCCATGAATATTTTTGTTAGAAAATCTCAAAACCCATGATTTATCAAATTTGTAGAGCATGATTTAACTTGATCTAATCTAAGTTTAAATCATCTAAGTTAAGATAGATTAACACGAATATGAGATTTAACTAAGTAAAAGAAATCAAAATACTGCATTTACATTCCCCACGAAACAAAGATGAAAGACATCTAATTATGATCATCTTGCTCGTGGCTTCCTCAACCTCTTGAATGGGGGGGATTAGCCACTTGTATTGATCCTAAATTGATGCTTGATTACAATTCCCCTTCTTCAATTACAAAGCAACCTCTTCTAGAGAGGAAGAAGAAGAAGAAAAAGAAATAAAAATTTATAGAAGCCTAAAGTTTATTCTCTCTCTCTCTCCAAGTTCTCTTATGGTCAAGTTTGGTCCTATTTATAGAGGGAATTAGGGTTATCTTTAATCCTCCAAAGATCTTCTGATACCTTCGAACCTTTGACAATTTTAAATCCCAATTCTTTACGTGAAAACCAAGTCATTGCCTTCTCACTAAATAAATTGTTATGTTTGCTGCGCCGTGTGCTTTGTGTGCCGCTCCGCAGTATACTTGGGCCAAAAAAACCTGAAATTTGGTCTAGGCTCTTGTATTGGGTCTAGTATTACAATTGTGTTGTGAACTTTTTCGTTGCCCAAGTGCTTTTCGTGTCTTTGGCCTATAGAGAAATAAACAAATTTTTTATTAAGTCCACAATAAAATTAACAGTAAATTATAAAAATATTTATTAAATGGGGACTACGTAATATATTTAGTTAAAGTAAGGGAATTATCCAATTAATCTCTTTCAAAGCTCTGTTAATTGGGCCTAAAAGATGGACTTCTAGGCCTTGATCATTGGACAACCTATGTTTGTCGATTCTAGGTTTGTTCTTCTTTAGGAAGAGGGGGGGAAAGCTAATTAGGTAAAGAAGAAAATTGAAGAGTTAAAAATGTTAAAAAGTTTAGGCCTAAAAGGTTAAGTGGTGAAGGGTAAATGCAAAGTTTCACAATAAGGTGTTGCAATCAGGTTTAGGGGTATGAAATAGGATTAGGTAATATGGCATAAAGTAGATTTGGAGAAGATGTATGTTATAAGGTGTTTATGGTGAAACTATGATTTGATGGGTTAAAATTAGAAAAAAAAAATGAAAAGAGAAGAGCAGATCAAAAGAAGATTAAAAAAAAAAGGCAGATTTACCTTATAGTCATGCTAGTGATTTTCGTGGAATCTCCAAGTTGATTGCACCCACATTCAAGTAAAAAAAATTGAAAATTTTGTAATTTTTTATCCATTCATTCATATTCTACTTAAAACAATCTATTACATTGTATAAATAGAAAAGACCAGTTGCTAAAAGCTAAAAATCATCTAATTTCACTTTACCTTGTATTTCAAGGTAACTTTCCTTAAATACTAGCTTTCTCGAAATAAAAATTGTGTTGAATGGAAACTTTCCAAAACTAATAAAATTTTTATTTGGATAAAAAATTTTCTACTAAATTAAAATATTTAATAATAAACTTTTAAAACAAGTAGAACTCAATTAAATAAATAAAATATTGTTATGTCTCTAAAATTTGTCCAACTCATTAATGACTATAAAATCTATTAAAGAACTATCTATGAAAACAATAAATACCTACCTCGATAGAGAAAATGAATGTTACCTTGGACTCACTCCAAAGTTTCCCACACCATTAATGGGAATATCAAAGTTCCAATCTCAATTTTATTTATCATTCCTCATTAAAAAACCCTAATACAATCTATATATAAAGAAAATAAATCAAGATTCCTAGTCAAACTAAAGTACCAAATAAATAATCTTATTTTTGTAACTTTCTCCTAATTTTCAAACCCTAATAAACTTAAATATAAGACACATTAAACTACCCTTAAATATTATACTAGACCATGGGCCAATAAAACATGAAAATAAGCCCATAAAACATAAAATTAAAGTCCTAAAATGAAAAAGTAAATAAATAACTTATCTAAAATAACCTCGAACGATAAAACGATAAATCTAAACTCAAATAAGTGAAAATTTAAATAATTACAAGTTGGAACCCTTGACAGCTGACTTGATTTGCATTCTGCATTAATTTGGTTTACCTTCCGGAAAGTTATCTAGGGTTTTGTGTAATGACAAGTATAAAGAGAATCTAATTTTCACAAGTTTTGTTAAGAAGATTTTGCCAAATGTTGAAGATCAATCATGTATTGTGGTTTGTGGTTATTATGAAGAGGGATTTTGGTTGTTCAATTTTGCTGTAGGAAGTTTCTCAATGGTGTTGAGTGCAAGGTTGTTTCTCTAAAAGAATGTCAAGTTGTGGTGGGAAGAACTTGGATCACACGTGTGTTAGCTACTTTTGATATGAAGCAATACAGTATTGAGATATCGTCGTGAGAATCAAATTCTATGGTGTAATCAGTCCAACAGAAGGTTGATGATAAAATAATTGAGTCATCAATTTTCGAAGATGGTGTAATTGCACAATTGGATGAGGCTAAGAAGTTGGATGATGAGCAGTATCTCCTACAGCAATGCTTGCAATTCTAGAATTAGTTAAGGAAAAAGGTTGTCAAGTGGACAACAAGTCAAAGAAGCCTAAGGAAGATTTCTTGGAGGTGACATCTTCATTGTTTTTCCATGATCTAGCTATATTATGAGACCTCACACTGATTGTCATTTTAACAAGTACAGTGGAGGCTTTATTGAGATAGAAGGCATGTCTTCAATCTTAATAATGATTGTTTTTAAGGAAATTTTTTTAACCAACTTCAATAGGGTCATGAACTGAGGTTCATAGCACAACGCAACATTGGGATGCATGGCGAGTATTCTCCCACAATGAAGAATCGCAAATGGTCATGTTCATTTTCAAGTATTTCAAAACTCGAAAACTAGTTTCCCAATGAGGTGAGAGACTCAAATCAAGCTAACAGTCATAGGCCCAATGGTAATTTTGAATTAATAAGCTGGATGTATTGGCTTATTTTGAAAGGTTTAAGGTTGATTTGGATGTATCTCATAAGGTATATGGTAGATTTGGAAAAAGATTAATAGTAATTGGTGTAATGAAGATTGAATGGGTTTCTTGATGGGGTTAGAGGATTTTTGATGAGGATATCACAAGCATATACCCTTCCGAGTGTTCCACAGGAGGAAAAGACATTTTGAATCGTGGATAGACGGAGTGTGGACGTGACATTTATGGACAGGCACCATTTCATAGACCATTTTCATTGGGTCATTATATTTCTTGTTTTTATATAGTTTATGTTTAAGAGAGTCTATTTTATTGTTTAAAATTTTTATTTGAGGTTATTTTCATGTTTTATTAGCCTATGGGGTTAGTATGGGTGTTTCGGAGCAATTTGGTAACATTATAATGATTTTTTAATGAGTTTTCATAAGCTGAAAATTCAAGGGAAATAAAGTTACAAGATTGGGACATAGATTATATTTTTGGTTTTGTTTTATTTAAGTTTAAGTTTTATTTACAACCATTGGATCTTATTATGTTAGGTGGATGGTTGAGATTAGATTTAGGGTTTTTAGAACATTGTAAATACATATTTATTGTTGTAATTTTCTCTAATGGTGAATAAAATAAAGACTGAGCTTTGATTTTCCCAACAATGAGTGTGGTGTGAGGTCATTTTGGAGTGAGTCAAAGGTAGCATAATTCCTCTCTATCGAGGTAGGTATTTACTGCTTTCTTAACATATTCTTTCCAACTTTCTCTTTTAATTTTATTTTTAAAAATTTAAATTATCCATAAATCCTAGCTACTTCATTCTATACCCCATAACCCCATCGAAATTCCTTCATCCATTGAAATGTAATCCTAATATCTATAAAAACCCAACAAATCAACACTACTTATTTGACTAGTTTTGCATTGAAATTGAACTTAGAAATCTATTTTGAGTATCTAAATGAAATCCTAGGTTAGAAGAAGACTTGTCTTCCATTGGAACCTATTTTTAGTACTTGAATTGCTATTACTGTGAGATTGTGACGACCGTTGGGACTATTTTTGATTCATTTGGATTCCTTTACTTATCTATGAATGTATGAGCTCATGATCTATGTTTACACTGCTTATATTAATTAAGTTTGATCTCAGGTTCATCATCCTAGGGTAACATTCGTTTTCCTGCATCATTTTTTGATGCGTTAACTTTAGGAAAAACAAGAAGTGTAAAAGATTGAAGAAGATAGAAGATTATCTTGAAATCACACCAAAAGTTTTTGGAATCACACCAAGATGGCTTTACAATAAATAACATCACTACAGAGTTTCTCAAAGAGAAAAATATGTAAATTTTATTCAATCATTGTCTGATAATAAATCCTTAAGATGGTTTAAGTAAGTTTTAAGACTTCTAATTTGGCTTTACCCTTTACTCTAAAGTACTTTATCAAAATAGAAACTTTCCAAAAATAGTAAAATTTCCAATTCAATACAAACTCTTACTAACCTTAAATTTTTTAATAATAAACTTCTAAAATAAGTAGGACTCAAAATAACAACAAAAAAGATTTTTTGTATCCCTCAAATTCGCCTAACCCATTAATTACAAAATTGTCATTGGGGCCTGTGACTATTTTTCTTGATTTGCGTCCCGCATTAACATAATCCTACATCAATAATTGAAACCCACATTTCTTTAATTTTGGCAATGCCAGCAGTGTAGTGATCTACATTTCTTTTACATCTTAGGGTTTTATATAAGATTTAAAAAAAATGTAGATTATAGAGTTTGACAGAACCTAATAACAGAAGACGTGGCCATGAAAAGAAATGAGTCGACGAACAGGATTTGTTTAGCCAAATGCCTTGAATGATGATGGTAAAACCCCTTTATGCATAAAAAGGTACATTGTTCGATTGTTACAGCTTTCATTTTTTTTTTCTTTGAACGTAATTGAACTTCAAACAATGCGAGTAGTCCTTTTTAGTATTCCTCTGAAAGGATAAAAAATTTCTTCAATTGCAGTTAACTTGGGGCAAAGGCATGAAATCAGGCAGGTCTATGTGCGGAGTACTGCTCGAATATATGAGATATACTATGCACCTGAGCCACAAAGCATTAATGAGTATCTGTGCACAGTTCGCTGTGGCATTGCTGCTAAAGAGTATGGAACACTTGAAGCAAGTCATACTGAAGCTATTTGTGCTCATAAGGAAGAGTCGACTGAACCAACAGAAATCTCTGAGGAAAAAATTAAGAATGAAAATACCAACAGCACTGATGAAGACGGTTGGATAGAAGTGAAGGTCCCTGACTCTCCATCTCTCACTAAAAACATCGACAGAAATACTGAAAGTAGCATCCAGGTATTTTTTTTTTTTCCCTACTTGCCGTTCATCCTGTGTACTCAAGCAAAGCAGTGTTTTAGTCCATTTCTTGTTAGGGCTTAAAATTGGTCGGATTTGAGTATATCTATCTTCAGATCCAAATTTCTTTATCTAGATCTGAGTCTCTATCCGAATCTTACTCGGATCCTACTAGATAAATCATATCCAAATCATTTTGATTTCAATTAATACAGATCCAGATCCAACCCGACCCGACCGAATTGTTTGATTCGGGTCTGTTAATTCAGGATATTTCAACCTTTTTTTTTTAATGAGTTCAGTAACTCAGTGCTAGCGGGATTTTAACCCAGGTCTCTGGTATCATCACCCAAAGACTTTACCATCTTAGCTAGCTGGCACCTATCGGATAGTTCAACATTGTTCCTTCTATACTTGTTTGTTAATTGCTATACTATTCTATTTTACCTTTAGAATCATTTTATTTTATAATAATTAATGTTATACTAAAGTAGTCGAAAAGGATATTTTTGAAAAACCTAAAAATATAATTATAATTTGGAACTAGGTGGATATATGGATGAATCCTTAGGACATCAAATCATATTCTACCCATTTTTTTATTCGGATCTACTCCAAGGACTTAAACCCGCTAAATTTGAATTTCGGAATAAATCCGTCCCATTTTGTACCCTATTTTATTTATTTATTTTTTAAATCATGTCTTGTCATTGACTGAATAAACCATTCAGGATTTTTACGAGGCTACGGCAGAGATTACCGATGCAAGTCCTTGCATCTCTCTTACGATTCGCTTGCTATCCCTTCAGACTAAGGGATGTGTCCACATTGGGGAGATTTACATATTTGGTGAGCCTGCTGATCCTGCTGATTTAGACCATCAGATGGGTCCTGTCGTAAATTCAGCTGGAAGTTCTCTAATGGCTATGCTTGCTCCTACCCTTCTTCAACTATCTAAAACGGGGATTAGCAGAATACAAGACAGGAATGTTTCCGATATCAGGGAGGGATCGAAGGATCAAGATGGTGAGTTGAAGAAAACTGAGTCTCTGAACCCCAATATTGGGAAAGAAACAAACATGGAGGAAGTAAACAAGGAAAGTGTGACACGGTTAGACCACGTTCAAGGTATGGGACAAGGACCTGAAAATATCATGAAAGAAAATGATCAGTCTTACGGTCATATTGAGAAAATTTTGGATCGCCTGGTTTGCCGAGTAGGCACAATAGAAGCATTTTGTTTGAGGTTTGAAGAAAACATGCTGAAACCCCTTGGCAGCATTGAAATGAGACTCCAGCGACTAGAGCAGCAACTCGAACTACTTACCACGAAATCCCAGTCTTCTGAATTGAAACCATCTACAAGGATTACTGCTCCTGAGTTTTCGTGCAATGAATCCGAAACGAATTCCCATTATAATGATGGCAATAATGATTACAATTGTGGGGTGTTGGAACAAGCAAGTAAAGAAACCCTGCATACAGGGGCTTCCGAGTTTTTTCATAATGAATCTGAATCAAATTCCCTATTTAATGATGGGAATGATGATCATTGTGTCAGGGAAATGGAATCTTCAGACACGGATGGTAAAGCATTTTCTCCCAGTTTCCCGAGTCTGATAATTACGGCCCCAGAATTTACAAATGATGGGGATGGTGATAGTGATAGTGATAGTGATGGGAACTGTGATGTTGCTTCGAACTCAGCCAACGAAGTCTGCCACACAAACAAGCCATCTTCAAACATAGATGATGCCTTGGCTTTGGCACTCGCTGGGTTCTTATCTTCCACTTCTGTTCGACCATCCCAAAATCAACGAAACTTCGATTTTCAAGGTCCCTGATTTTGCAAATGAAGATGATAATAATTCCAGGGGAGAAAATTTACCTTCTTCTACCAGAATCCCATGGGAAAGAGATGCGGATTTTAGCATCTGCTTCGGTGAAAACAATGGAACACATAATATCAAAGGTTTAGCTTCAACCCTTTGTAGCTCATTTCAGGATAACCAAATGCAAAAGAAGACGACTTCGCTCAAAGATGGCTCCATTAAGACTTTGAATGAAACCCTTATCAGACAAGGCGGCCTTCAAGAGAAGGGGACAGAAGGCAGTTGCGAAGACAACAATATTAGCCGAGCACTCACTCAAGACAAACATGACAAACATGGAGAGAGGATGATTATAGCTTGACAAAGGTCGCTAAGGAACAGATTGAAGATGGCAACCCTGATTTAATTTTGACTGGAAATGATGTACAGAAACAAGAAGGTATCACAAATCCAACTGATGAAAGTGGCATCAGTATTACTTTCATTGATAACCAGCTTTTTGCAGAAGAGAACTACTATAATAGAGCCGACACCTTTTCAAAAGGAAGTGTTTCTTGCACTGAAGTGACTACTATAGATATCGAGAATGAGAGGTGCAACAAAATTGATTCAGAGAATGTGCTCAAACAGAATTTTAATTGCGTTGTGGATTTCGAACTTCCTGTCTTGGATGTAAAATTTGTTCCAAAGGAAAATTGGAAAGCCATGTCTCCCCTTGACGCCCTTCTTGGTGACATACAAAAGACCAAGGTCGAAGATTCTTGCTCACAGGACAATGATGATGATGATGATGATGATGATGATACTTCCATTGGTGAGCAAGGTCGGCTGTTTCTCGGGGATGAGTTGAAAGTTCCAAAACTAGATGGAAAGCTTCTGGTCGATGTGGATGATCTTACTGTCAAAACCATGGTTTCGAACATGGGAAGTGATCAAATACAGTACCCTGGGCTAGACTACACTGATTCTGTGGTTTTGATTGAGGGAAGTGAACAAATACAGGATTTTTCTAGGTGCAACAACCAGGAATTGCCCAGCCTTATATGATAATGATAGCAATTAGTTTAGAAATATGTAGTTGTACAAAGTAATAGAATTGAAGATGAACAACTTGATGAAAGAAACAAATTTCCTTTATTGGCTAAGTGAATGGTTACATACCAGGACTCAAAGCATTCTTCCTCACCCCACTAGTGGGGCCTAGGGCCGGACACCCCATCAACAAAAAAAAAAAAAAAAAGACTCAAAGCACTCTTCATAAACTGGAAACAAAAAAGAAATAATAAAACTGTCGTCCATTTTGGCATCATTTTCCTTCCCCTGAACAAGAACATGAAGGACTACCATTGCCAGTTGGCATGCATTTTTGTTCCGGAGTCCAGTGACCATGACTTTAAACTGATGAAAAGCCTCAGGTTTAGCCTCGATTGTTCTCCAACATACCTTTCCAATTCTCAACCATCTTCTGAAGGTTCTCAAAGCCCTGAACAAAAGAATTAGAAGTTAAATCAGCACTTTTTTTTTATAAAATTTCTTTAAGGCACTGTAAACACAAGTTCCAATTATTTAATTGCAATTAGATATGTATGCAACAGAAACCCAAAATATAAACTATTTGAAAGCTATAGATCTCTCACCATACGGGTTGTGAAGTCACCGAATGATTCCTCCACTTCTCTCGTGTGTTTCCAATTATAAAACAGTGGTTCCAAAACCTTCTCTACATCATGAATCTTGACTTTATTCATGAAAGGTTTTGCTAGTGAAGTTTGATTTGGTGTTCCGCCAAGCCAAAACTGTTAAACACAAGATCAACACTTACGATTAAGTTTCTTAGTTTTGTAACAATCCTTCAACCATCTAAAGAAGGATTGCACTCTTCAACCTCTAAACATCTACTTTTCTGATTGAAGAGATATCAAACACTTGAATTACCTGATAGCTGTTGGGTCCGTCACCTACAAGTCCAAGCTCAGCCATATAGGGCCTGGCACAACCATTTGGGCATCCAGTTACCCTTACCACTACTGACTCATTCAACTTTAGGCCAACCTGAAACAATAAAATCTCTGCTTGTATTAAAGTTGTACAGAGAAGGGGTGAAAAAAGGAACTAGACAAGCTTAAATGTGTTCTCAAGTGCTTTAAAAAGCCTTTTCTAATTACTTAATTTTACCTTATCAAATACCGCTCTAACCCGCTTGAGGATGTCAGGTATTCCCCGCTCAGCTTCAGTTATTGCCAGTGGGCAGAGTGGAAATGCTGGGCATGCCATTGCAGTTAAGTTGAGTGGATCTACGACCTCAGGATCCTGTTCACATGCAAACTGGTTAAGACATGCTTTACCGTGTCTTGTCGTAGTTAATAAAAGAAGCTATTTACAGAAGTCAATTGGTCATGTCTTGAATACTACATTCACGAACTGCATAGCTGGTGCAAGGATGAAGCGTGCAACAAGTTAAAGCATTAATTAACACAAATCAAAGTTCATTAGTCTCTCTGATTTCCCAATACAATATTATGCATGCAAATTCTTATAGAATACAGCTATTCTCCAATTTTCCACATGTCTCTATATTTATTATCTAATGGCGCTTGAAGGTGCTAACTTTGCTAAGTCAGTAAGGCATGTGGAGAGTTGACCTAGATTCAAAACTTGAACACCCACCATGCTAACCAGATGTTATATGTATGTTTAACTGTGCTCCCTTTGCAAGTACTCCAATTCTATAACGTATAATGAGTTTAGCATATAAATGTGGCTAGTGAAGTCGATTTTGTTCCACTTTTTGCACCCAAAGGAAGTCAGAGGTAACAGAGTTGAGGGGACAGAAAGAGGGAGAACAGTAGCTGATAGTCTGGTAAGTGAAGTATTGTAAGTTGCTCCTCCTCAGTCTAGTACTCATATTTGCAGGCCCAAGGAGTGGAAAAGTCAGAATATGCCATTTTTACTTGAGCTGGTCTTGTTGGCACTGAAAATTGTCAGAGGTCATAAGGTAAATTAAGCTCTACATCGCTTGGCGGAACTATCAGCCCCGTTCCTGCCTAAGAGAGCCATGGGAGGCCCTGCTGCTTGAGGGGCCACAAGGCTCACTCCATGGATCATCTCCTCATGGCCATCCAAGCCTTTGACCTATTTATTTTTCATTTTTCTCCAAAGATAATGCAGACATCTCCTGCTCAGGTAGTATCACCCAAACTTAGTGGGGAGAACAATGCCATTTGATGCCTTAGATGTGACACTTGGCATTGTTTTCTTAGACATGACACTAACAATGGCATATTCAACTGGCATAGGTGCTTGCACCATATACACAGTTCTGACAATTACTCTCTACATTCCTTAGCATATATCAATTGTAGTTGGGATGACTCCCAATAAAAATTGTTGCTGGTCAACATTAATGCGCATGAGTACTACAACAGAATAAATTATCTTACCAGCAGTCCAGCCTGTGCAAGGGCTGCTGTTATGGGACTCCTCCATGCATCACGAATATCACATAGGATAATGTTTTGGTTCGGTGTGAGACGCACATTCAGATTAAATTTCTCAATTATCTCTCTTAAAGTTTTCTTCACCTTACCCCCAATACGGCCATTATCAATGTGGATCCCACAGAACAAACCACCATTACCCTGCAAGATAATATAATTCGTTAGGAAGATGAACATGAAAAATTGAAAAGGAAACATACTTCAGACAGGCCTGGAGCATATAGAATTATAAACGCAGCAAATTGATTAGTATCTGATCTAAATGGAAGGAACTAGACCTGCTCGTGCCATCCCAAATAGCTCTTGAATTCCCACTCTGGTAACTCTCGAAAGGGTTCAAATTTTTTGCCATAGTATTGTTCAACGACACTCCTAAACTTCTCAATTCCCCAAGAGCTAATCAAATATTTCATTCTACTGTATTTCCGATCATCTCGTCTCCCATTTTGTCGTTGTGTGACAACAATTGCTTTCACAGCATACAATATATCCTCCTTTGGCACATATCCAAGTGGTTCTCCAAGACGAGGAAAAGTAGTCTCAATCCGATGTGTTCTGCCCATTCCACCTCCAACCTGCAAAACCATGAATTTATGGTAAATTGCTATCTTATTGAGTTCGCTAATATTTTAGTGAACTGCGAACTGGTACAAAACTGAACCCAGTTCGAGGTTCGATTTGTAGTGGGTTCACAAAAACAGCGAACCTAAAGAACCCACTTATTTTGGTGAATTTAGAGATTCTCCCATGGTTTGGTCAATATTAGAGATAACCCTTACTTTAGAAATCTCTAAGATTTGGTCAATATTAAAGATACCCCTTTGTTTTTAAAGTGATGATATCCCCCCCTTGACCTGAATCTTTTTTCTATGAGATTTGACATAAATGACTTAAATATCCATCACGAACCTCCTCTACAAACTGGGTTCATTCAAAAGTGGCAAACCACGAACTGTGAACTCGAATTCGAACCAACAAACCAGGTAACATAGGTAGAGATTGTGACAAAATGCAACATGTAAACTGGAAGGCAGAAATTAAAGCAAGACAGGTGTAATCTCACATAAATATTGAACCCCTGAGGTTCTCCATCAGCATCAGAAACTACAACTACACCAATGTCATTTGTGAGAATATCCACTGAGTTGTCTGTTGGCACAGTCACTGCAACCTTGAACTTCCTTGGCAAGAACTGAGTGCCATAAATAGGCTCTGGAGAATCAGGGAAGTTTGTTTCATGAGAGTTGTCATTACGAGCCTTTACTACTTCAGGAGGCTCTTCTGCTGACATAATTTTCTCTCCATCTACCCACAAATCATAGTAAAAACCCGATTGAGGCGTGAGGAGCGCAGCAATATTCTCGGCTGTCTCCTGTGCAAACACATAATCTTTTCTTATAAATGGTGCTGCAGGGGCAAGAACATTCCTGTTCAGGTCTCCACATGCACCAAGAGTTGAACCCATGTTTCCAATAATAGTACTCATCACAGTCTTGAGTTCCTTCTTTAGGATGCCATGCAACTGAAATGTTTGTCGAGTTGTAAGGCGAAGAGTTCCGATTCCAAACTCATCTGCAAGATTGTCCATGGCCAAATAGAGCTTGTTTGAGACCTTACCACAAGGGTTCTTTGTTCGAAGCATAAATTGGTAAGACTTTGAACCACGTACATCTCTATTAGTTTGTTGATAGCTTCCATGGAACTTTATTAATTGTGTGGCAGCATCATTTACATTAGGAGCCTCAGTGAGCAACTCCTCATTTAGAGGGTATCTCAAGAAGTTACTTTTCTCTTTGATTATTTCAACCTTGCTACGCTTAGGTTCAGAAGAAGTGTCTGGCTTTAATGGCTGCAAAAAAAGAAAAAAAAGAAAAAAAGAAAGGACAAGTATCAAAGCCTGTTCGAAGCTCACTGTTTTATGAAATAAGTCTGAGATCCAACAATAAAAGAGAACTCAAGATAGGCTTTAATAGGGAACGGAATTTTAAAATCACCCTAATATGGGTTTAAATAGAGAATAAAACAGTGATGTGAGATCGAGTCTACTCCCCATGATTATAGCCAATACACCAGTTTGTGGTGGCTGGGCGTATCCAGAGAGACGCCCTACACCATAAAAACAAAACTCCAAAAAAAAGAAAAAAAATACATAAACAAAAAGTCCTTGATTGATGCTAACTACTTCTAATCGATTCCTATTGTGTCATGAGATAAACCTTAATAGTGATATGTCGTCACTTTATCAAAATGTACCATAAATTCTCTCTATTAAGTTCCCATTCTCAATCTAGACTGCATCTATACATGAAAACCTGTACTGACGTGGTCCAATCCAGAAAATATTACTTCATCCACTAAACATTCAAATATACTAACCTTTTTTGACCAATCAATCATTTTTAATTCCTCATATGACATTTATACAGTATCATTATCTTATCCAAAACCCTTACGGTGTATGAACAATATACTAAAACCACTAATGGATTATGCATTTCTGGATCCCCAAATAGCATGCATTTCCAAGATAACAACACCAAGGGTCTTTTTAAGGGCCCGTTTGGATCACTATTTCTGCATCAAGAGAATATATTTTAAGAGCTTTTCAAGCAAAAGTTATCTTTTTTAATTCTGGTACAAAAAGGCAATTCAAACTATTCCTCACTGGACATGGTTTCAAATCTCCTCAGATTCGAGCCATCTCGATATCATCCTGATGTTCAATGTGAATTGCCTTGTTTGCTAACTGAGATGACATGGGTGATATTTTTGAAAATATCGGCCAAATCAGTAAAACTCGCTGAGTCAACCAAAATTTTTGTATTTTTTTTTTTGTTAAAATAATTTTTTTTAATAATTTAAATAAAAATATGATCTTGTGACTAAGAATATTCTAATCCACCTTATTTTATATAAAAAAATAATAATAATTTGGTAAGTATAAAAAAAATTATAATTATCATGCATTTTAATAAATAATTGTAAACCGTCTTAAAATAGTTTCTCACGCAAGACAAGAAGATTCAGATGAGTCAACTTCGTATGAAGGTCAGACGACATACCGAGTTGAATGGTTTGTCTCGTCCATGAAAAAGACGTCAAAACAAGTTTTAAAGAAATTCCAGGCAAAAGTTGTTTTTAAAGAAATTACAGAATACATCGAAAAATGGCTTTTTCTATGCAATTAAAATTAAAATTTGAAAAAAAAGAACAAATCGATGACTTGTTAAATTAGGATTACAGATGTACTAAAATTTAGTGCTAAAATGAGTTCAATCAACTAAATTCCACTGCAGAATCAATCAAAGCAGCTAACTTTTCTTAAATGAAGCAAAAAATCCACCATAACGTATAAGCTAAAAAACAATAGAATCAAAGCATCCTCACCGCGGAGACAGCTCTTACGAGTGAAGAATTCGAAGACCGAACCGGAACAAATCTTCTCGAAGGAACAACCGAATCAGAAACTCTCAAACCATGAAACCTATGAATCTGAATCTTCGTATCCTTCAAGATGGCGGTGTTCGCCGATCCGATCGTCGTCCCCATAGCCATTAAATTAGGGTTTTTTATTTTATTTTTTGGGAGAGATTTCAAGCGAAGGTAAGGATTTCAGGTGCTCTCGACCAGTGATCCAACTGACCTAACAGTAATGGCGACGAAGCGAAGGGTAGTAAATTCGACGTATTTTTTTCACATTAAATTCTTGTGGTATTTGCAACAATGGGCCGTGAGGGCAGGACTGACAGAAGCAGCTACGTTTGATTCACTTTTATTTCAAATCTGGGATTTTGAAAATACATTGAACTGGGACAGGATTGAGTGCTATTTTGCTTTAGTCAAAAGTGGCAGCCCGCTGATAATATATAGGAAAAATTACTTAAACGATCATCTCTGATGGATTTTTTTTAAATAGTCATTAAATTGACAAGACATTTATTAAATTTTTCTTTTTAAATAGTCTCTTCATTTACTGTCAAGTTCACCACTTTTATTTACTGTCGAATTTGACACTTTTTTTTACTATTAAATTTATAATATTTATTGTCGAACTTAATCATTTTTTACTTACTGTCGAGTTGTTTAAATGATTTCAATCCAAAAGAACCATTTTTGATTGATTTTCATTCAAAAATTAAAAAATGAAAAGAATGAAAACGATGAATTCGAACGGTTAAGACATTCATTCGTGAGAAATGTGGGAGATAAGGTCTAGAGACTATTAAGAAAAGAAAATTTTATTAAATAGACTATTAAAAAATCACCCAAAACTTAAGGACTATTTGGAAAGAAGTCCTTCTGTGTGGGTCTTTTAAGTAATTTTTCCTAATATTTATAAAAATAGTTAAGTATATTTTAATAAAATAAGATGCATTGAAATATTTAGTCACAAATCACATTTTTATTTGGAAAATAAAATTTTCAAGGAATTAACTAGTTGCAAATCACATGTTACAAATTGCAATCCAACAGAAAATAAAAAAACTCACTTTTAAGAAAAGAGAGCTATTATTGGCACCCCAACTATTACTTATTATACCCCAATTTAAAATAATGAAAATAAGTGAATGGTTGAGAATAAGTAAAAGTTGGGGTGCCAATTGAAGTTCTATTTTTTTTTTCTTCTTTTGCTGTTAGATTTCTATTTTTAGGACTTAGTATTTTATATGAGCCTAATTGTAATTTTAAATAACTATTGAAATTATTTAAACGAGTGTTATAATATTTTGTAATGTTGAGATAAAGGATGTAGCCAAACCTTTGTAAAGTTTCAAAAGTGTGTTTTAATTTTTAATAGGTGTGTGATAAATAATTTAAGAAAATGAGGTGTAATTTATAAAAGTTGGAGCGCCAATAACAACTCTAAAAAACTTGTCATCCCATCCCTATTTATTACACCCCATGAAAGAATTTTACACCAATGTTAAATATGAAGAACACATCATTAGTAGGAGTCCCTACAAATTTTACTACACAAACTATTCATTAAAAGGAGCTCTTGCAAAATTTTATCCTATTGGTAAATCATAACGCTTTGAAAATTAAATATAGAGTTTAAGAAGTTTTGTGTAGGGTTGGTTGATCAGTGTCCTAAAACTCTGATTCTATTACATATTTCTAAGGCACTTATCACATTCTAGACTCTAATTGTATATAAATTAGCAAATAATCATGTTCATGCCTCATATCAACGCTCCGCATGCTTTAAATAATTAATCAGGAATAATTGCATGAATAATTGAATAAATTGGAAAAATCTAATTATCATGTGATTGATTGTGTAGGCATCAGATTAGAAATCCAAACATAAGCAAAGTGAAGTAATTCAAACATGGTCATTCTTAGAAGATGTTGATTAGAATTTAATATTTTTACCTTAACTTAATTGGCAAGCAAATGGTCAAACACCAATGGATAAAGAGTAGAAATGTGCTTGAAGGAAAAATGAATCAAAACCAAAGATTAAAACAGTTGAGTTGTTTGTAAGTCATAAAAATAAAATTATAAAGTGCTGGAAACTAAGCTAAACCAAATATTAAAATTGTTGAGTTATTTGTAAATCTATCTAGCCTAGCGTAGTTCTAACCACTTTTTACCTTAACCTAAGGGCTTGGTGTTGCTCCTCAAATTGGAAGGCTTAGTAAGTAACACTGAGTTGGGAGACAAAGCTAGGAGCACAAAGCTAGGGCTCCTTCACTATTAATGTGTGAAGCCCTCACTACCCAATATCTAAAACAAGCATGGTACACCTTGATCTTATCTAAAGATGGATCATCAAACTCTAGCATAAAAGGTATAAGGGTTCAACTATAGGTTTGGTTCATTGGAGTTAGACAAGGCCTTAAAGTGAATCCATAAACATTAAAGTAAAGCATAGCAGATAAAAAAACTAAATAATAACAACATAAAACTTGCTCTAGGCTTTTGCATTTTCTAAAGGAGGGAGACTAGCCTAAGATCATATCAAGAAGAAAAGAAAGATGGAGAAAAGGAATACTTGTATTCATTGAAGGCAAAAGTTGTATTTTCTCTTCTCTCGCACTCTCACTATTTAGAGAAAATTACAAAATCAATCTAAAAATGGAAAATTACTGAAGAATTTACTCAAGGCCAAAAGACTAAAGTAGAGGGGCCCTTTCCATAATAGGCAAGGGTCCTAATTATAAAATAAACAAGGTTTCTAAAGGATCCTTTTCGAGATGCCGCCATACTTTGAATGCTCTATGCATACGCAAATGATCAACGTAAAATTAGGGTGATCATTTTAACTTTTACTGAGCAGCGGGCTGGGCATGTCGCGTTACGATGAGGCTAGGTTAGAAATGGCTGATTCTTGGCTGGAGTCCTACGCTTTCTCTCTTATTTTCAATGCAAGATCGTTTTGATGTGTTTGTGTTCATTGTTGTTCTTTTTTATCTTTGACTCGCATAATTGAACATGTGCGTAATTAATTTTCCTATAAATGTATTATTTCATGCAATTAGGCCTACTTAAGATGATAATTCATGCAAATGAATAATATGAGGCATAAATATGATTATTGATTAATAATGGTAAAATTGGGACTTAAACTCTGGTAAGTACTTGAGAAAAATGTGGATAAATTCGTGTTTTGAGAAACTGATCACACCCCCAAACTTGAACTTTTCTAGTCTCTAAAAAATAACATACCACTTTTGCATGCTTTTCTACTACATTTAGCGAATACAACAAGCTCTTAAACTGCTAGGTTACCCCTAGTAAACGAGTTTGACTCGTGAGGGTTTGTAAAGAATATACCTACAAAATTTAAACAATTTTGAAGTAAAAATAATCAAAGTCAAAACTTAAATTTAAATGTACGAGTCAATTTAGATTTATTAGTCATTTGGATGTAATATTGGTATAGAGTCACATTCCTTATTTTTATCTAAACAAAACTTAGACTTAAATTGACCCTTAAGAAGTAGTATTTCTAAATTGGTAACTTTAGAGATTTGGTTTCCTAGAGTGAATTCTAACTTTTGATCTAACCAAGATTGGTTGGATTAACTTAAGTCTAACTCCAAACTTAGCATCTTGTCTAATGTAGTAAGAAGTGTGGATGTTCACCTTAATAACTTTAAGGGACTTTATCTATGATATTTCAGCATACTCACAATTTTATTCTTGATGAATTTCATCTTATTGAAACTCTTACTTTTATATTTTTATTTTTATTTTTACTATTTCTTTATTTTCTTGAACTTTTGTTTTTCTTCTTTTTCTTTTCTACTTCTTATTCTTTTTCAAAAGAAAAATAAGTAGCATTTTTTAAGGTACCCAATCTAATTCATTGATTGTTGTGTAAGACATAATAAATTCAGTTCTAGTTTTCTTATAATTAATCAATCAAATGAGAAAGAAAGTTAAAGTTCATCAAACCTAGTTTTTTCTAATATTCCAAGTGGAAAGAAGGTAAAAGTTAATCAATTCAACCCAGACAATTAATAATTTTATCAAAAGTAATTCAAAATTTAAGGTAACTTTGTTATAATATTTGCCTAAGAAAAACACCAATGGGGATTTCAGATAAAAGCTACCAAGTAAAAATTGAGTTAACATTTTTAACCAAGTGCTTAAAGATATATGCTAAGATCTTAAAAATATAGGTGAAAATCCAACCCTACACCCCCAAACTTAAACAAGATATTGTCCTCAATATTTCAGTAAGTGAGATGTAAATGTAGAAATTGAAATTGACAAAAGGAGATGAAATGGGCTTGATAGAACCTAAAAATGATCTTATAGACTTATTGTTACTAGCACAATCTCCTGAAATGAGACAACACATTACTTACTACTGTTGTAGCGTCGATTGTATCTACCGTAATAATCGTGATCATGTTGTATGAAGTTAGAAGTACCATGAAATGTACTGTACGCATAACCTTGGAAAATGGTTCCTAGGCTATATTAGGTATACCTTTGCTTGTATGGTTTAATTGGACCTATGGGCCCATTTGTTTGAAAAAGGCCCAGGGCACACCCCACCTTATTTTGCACATACTACATGTACATTTACTATTTTGCACGCTTGCACGTCCCATATAGCTAACGTGGTACTAGTGTGTGGCCCGGTCTTTTCAGAGATATGACGTCATTCATGAAAACCACTACTCCATTCACGTACCTTGGGGTATATTAAATTGGGGCATTAGTATCGTTTGATCAGGTGATTCTGAAAGGTATATCGATGCACCTAGGCTGGAGTGACCTGAGCCTTTGACCTATTGTAAGCCACATAGTCACATGTCCCGTTTGCCAACATAGTACTAGTACATGGTCGGTCCCCTTGTAGGATGCCAAACCATTTATGAAAACTACAATTCTTGACTCGTACCCATAGGCATATCAAAGATGATCCAAGTACATCAGCTGTACTTCTTGATCAAAACCAGTGCCTAAGCGAGATACTGCTCTGATGTACTACGGTACTAGGAGGATAGACTACGTTTATTCTAGAATAGAGGTGATTTAAGAGTGTCTTTGCTCAAGCATCGCGCGCCACGTCTGATCTGGGGATTAAACTGGCTGCTTTTGACTTCAAAGAAGTGAATTGAAGTTTTAAATTATCACCTGTACGGTATATCAAACCAAGTCACCACGTACCATCTGATTGAGTACGCTCGAGAGGTATATAGGTATACTTGGGCAAGGGTGGCCAAATAAAAATGCATTGCATATAATAAGCTTAGAGTCTAGAAACCTCCACTGTAGGTCACGACTCAAACTTATCATGGGTGTTCTTGAGTTGTTCATTGAATGGGACCTTGTGAATGATGAGATCAGAACGTATGGTTGGCCTCAAAGATTAAAATTTTTTTTACCTGATTAAAATGGGTGCACCAACCTAATAAAGAATCTATTTTTTGCAGTAATTCATAATGACCCAGTGGAAATCAAATTCTGTTCTAAATTCGGGTTTTAATTTATTTTCAAAGAAGAAAACTAATTTACAAAAGGAAAAAATTTTCTAGAAAAAATGTCTTTCAAGAAAATGTATTTTTCATAAAATATTTTCCATAAGAACAAGATTTTTCAAAAAAAAAGTAATTGATATTTTACATAGACCTTGGAAGTGTACTAAAATATCCTTTTGTGTCAAACCAGGACGCTAGCCATAGGCAAAAACCCGATCAACCAGTTAGTCAAAATAACCGTCATAGGGATGCACCCTGTAGAGAAGATCAACTTTGGGAAATTCATGCTGAGATGTACTCTCTACTTCCACGAGTTTGAAATAGACTGGAACCTCTTACGCGCTATGGCTAAGCGCAGGAACCCCTACTTTTACATATTCCATATTGGGCATATGTATTTGTGCCCCACTCATGAGGATTACTGTGGCATCATAGAGATATCTACTTCAGGACCTTTAGTCGGACCCTCATTGAAGACACGATATTCTGGTGACCTTACCCTAGGACTGAACATTTCAAAAGAAGAAGCTAAGGCCCTAGTCCATAACGGGAGATTGGACTTAGTACTTTTACTGGGCCCGTATCACTCTCGCAGTCATCCTGTCAATGTAAAACCAGAAGCCTGGTGAGCCACTAGAGATTATCAATTGTGCCTAGGAATCCTAGCCCAATACATGTTGACCTCCAAAAGTGAAGGTCAGACTGTCCTTGAGTCCTTCATAGATATAGCATCCCAACTCTCAAGGAAAGCCAACCCTGTACCTCTTATCATAATAGAACTTTCTCGAGTCTAAATGTCATAAAAAATGGTGAGCGGGAAAGCTTCAAAGGAAGTCCCCACTTACTCTATATGTGACTATGTGATCGTCTCATAATTGTAGATGTTCCTTCAAATCTCAAGTATGGGCTAGAACACTTTTCCAAAAGAAACCTGTTAGTGCGTCACAACTCAGTTAAGGCTTGGAGCAAATGGTTGGACTCTCGCCTCGCCCGTCATATCGGTTTAAGATGTCCTTGGTGGATGACTGATCCCTCTGTTCTAGGAACCAAAGGATCCTACTATGTCTGTCTGATCGATTTAGAAGAAACCTCTTTCTACCAACCTGCATTGATCCTAGAGCAGTATGACGTACCCATATAATTATCTTTACCTCAACATAAAACATTCTTCCCTCCCGAGTCATTGACTAAAAAGTTAGTGCATCTCATTGAAAAGACTTGGAACAAACGCACCTTAGGGTATCCAGACGGACCAACAAAATTCAAGGAGCCAATTTTTAGAGTCAAAAGGATCAAGTCTGATAGTAATCCTGATGACTACCAAGACACAGCCAAGCATCCATGTAAAGAATAGTTTAAATCAGATTTGTTAAAAGATGTTAAACAGGTTATTTCTTTGTCAATAATTTTCAATAAAGCTATTTTCTTTTGAATAAACATTTATTTCTCTTTTGAATGATCACTACGCGAATGGATTATTTAATGGATTGGTGCACAAAATAAAATGACTCATTAAAATGTTATCAACGGGGTAATACTGAAATTGATTAAATTTATCTTTAATGGGGTGTCTAGGATTATCATTGCGCCCAAACTCAAGCGTCCATCTCCTAGTTGGAGTTGTAAGTCCAATCAGTTAGAACGAACATCAATACCAAGTCAACAGGCAGAAATGGCTTCAAAGTCTGAGCTTATAAAGATCCGTAACATTTTGGTAGCCATTGCCAATGATATCAACATAATAAAAGGCAAAGTGGAAGTCTTAAAACAGATTTCAGAATCAACGGGCAATCCCCTTGACGATCCTAAAGGAAAAAGGGTAGAAGAAAATACAGCGAGACGTGTACATGAAGTTTTTGAGCTTGATGGAGATGAAGAATAGTTCGATGAAAATCCGGTGTTAGGTAACAGAATGTCTCAATTAGAGTCAGCTATGAAGAGTATAAAGGGTATCGATGAAATTGTAGTAGGCATTGAAGCTCTGAACCGCATCCCTAAAATCCATTTGCCAGAGAAGTTTGTGATGCCTGAAATTGATAAGTTCAGTGGGACAAGGTGTGCGAAAACACACCTTAAAGTGTATGTTACTAACATGTGCACTATGGGGCTCAACGACGAACATATGACGTTATTGTTTCAAAGAACATTATCAGGATCAACACTACGTTGGCTGATGTCTCAAGATCCAGTTACTGTGGGTACCTGGGAGAGCATGTCAAAGGCCTTTTGGCATCAATATAAGTACAGTACCGAGATTGAGACTTCAAGAAGGGATTTGGAGTCAACTAAGCAGTAAAATGGGGAAATTTTTACTGATTTCATTGGTCGATGGAGGGCCCAGACTGCCCAAATGTGGGATAGACCCTCGGAGAAGGCACAAGCAGCGATTATCCTAAAAAAATCTTACATAAGGATA
Organism: Akebia trifoliata; assembly: GCF_017979445.1. Taxonomy (NCBI): domain Eukaryota; kingdom Viridiplantae; phylum Streptophyta; class Magnoliopsida; order Ranunculales; family Lardizabalaceae; genus Akebia; species Akebia trifoliata. Next base: position 21,763,303 of record NC_141380.1, read on the forward strand.
TGCTCAGCACTTGGTTACTCAATATCTTCCTACCTTTGAATCCCTATTACAAGCAGGAAGCCAACTCAAGGATGCGTTTGCCTCTTGGGTTCTTTCTAACCTCTCGGATAACAAGTCTAAGAAACCCTATGTTCCCAAACCTAGTACCAACCATGTTTACATAACCAACACGTTAGCTACCCAGCTCAACCCCCAGCTTGGACTAATAACCAGGTTCACCCAAGTCAACCTCGAACTCCGCGTCAATTTACCAATCTAGGGATGAGTCTCACTGTAGCTCTTCACAAATTGATGAAAAATGGCTTCTTACCCCTATCCAACCCTGACCTTTACCAAATCCCCTACCAGCTGGACACAACTCTAACTTGTTCTACGAGTTTCATCAAAATTCTGGCCATCACACTGATCGATGTATCACCTTGCACCATGCCATTAAAAACCTTATTGGTAACAAAAAGGTCATAATCCCTAGCCCAACATCACCAAATCTCACCACTAATCCACTACCCACCTATCAACCTCCACCAACCCTGAACATGGTTTTCTACACCCCATTGCTATTCAATCCCGTCTCTCTCATCTATCCAATCCGAGTCAAACTGCCTAGTTACCCCCTTGCCGGGATAGCTTTTACTGATGAGGTTTTCACCACAAACTATGAACCATTTGATCTAACCTCGGATGATACGTATTGTCTATCCCCACCTCATTACAGTAGCCCCACATTCACTAGCTATCTTTTGGCTCAAATGAACCCAGAGAGTCTTGTCTCCTTGACAGATGAAGATCCATACTTGTTGACTGAAAAAGATGAGCCTTTCTCCCTCTTCTGTGATGAAGTTAGACATATGACTTGAGGGGGTAGAGTTTTTAAGTCACAAGAACTCTGTGTTGATAACCCTACGACCTTGACAAGAAAAGAAAGAGAAGATCCTATCAAAGAAAATATTGAAGAAGATAACTCCGTGATCAAGTAGTTGAAGAAATCAGAAGCCAACATCTCAGTTTGGAGTTTACTCATGGCTTCCACTGCTCGTAGAGAAGCCATTCTCAAAGCATTAAGTACAGTCCAAGTCTCCTTTGATACTACTCTAGATCAGCTGGTCAATATAGTAGGGGACAACTTACGTAGAGAATATCTTATCCTTCTCGGACTCAGATCTCCCAAAAGAAGGAACAAGTCACACTAAGCCTTTACACATCACAGTCGATTGTAACGGGATGAGGGTACCTCCAGTTTTAATTAATAATGGGAGTGCACTGAATGTTTACCCTTTAAAAATTGCTACCTGTCTCGGGTTTAAGGCTGAAGATCTCAAGCCCACTAATTAAGGTGTTAGGGCCTATGATAACACCAAGAGGGATGTACTGGGAATTTTGCACCTTCGATTGTCCACAGGCATGGCTGAATTTCCTATGGAATTTCAGGTTATTGATATCCAGTTCTTTTTCAATTTACTGTTAGGGAGACCATGGTTACACCAGATCAAAGCCATACCTTCCACGCTACATCAGAAAGTTAAATTTATCAAAGATGGACTAATAATTACTTTTCATGGAGATGTCGAGATTGTGGGGATTGTAAATAGTATTGAAGCCAATAATGAGCCACTGCTTGAGATTCAGCCAAAACAACAGGGGGTAGAGCTTAGCGGGCTTGAATTTGAGAAGATATGCTCAGTTCAATGGGATTACTCGATAAAAAAATATTTTCCTATCGAGAATACCTTTAACTGCTACATGGCCAATATGTTCAAAAAAATGAGATTTTTCCTTAGTATGGGCCTAGATCGCAAGCAACAAGGTATTAAAGAGGCACCAGTGATTAAAGAAGTCATCGGCACATTCGGGCTAGGATATAAGCCTACTAAGGAAGATTGGGCCCAATACTAGAAAACAAAGCGGGACAAAGTAATTGCAAAAAGGCAAAGGCGCACCACGGATCTTATTAAAATTAAGCCTTATCGTAAGACCCTTAATGGCTATTTCGTGAAAGAAGGAGAAGATTTCAGTTATTGTGGGTTCCCAGAGCTGTTCATTGATCACATCACAGGTACTTATCTGTCGGGATTTGAAATATTCTTTGGCATGGAATGGCCTGAAAAGGATGCAAGCATAGAAGCTGAAGAAAAGGAAGTTGAAGACTGACAATTCAATTTGAACTCTTTCAATATTGATCAGTTATTCATTGAAGATCATAGTGTCCTAGTATTGTCAATTGAGAAGGGGATCCCAAATCCTCAGTCTGTAATCAAACCCGCTGTTGGGTGTCTCTCTAACTATCATGTAATTAGTCCTGTGTTGCATGTCAAGACTGGGTCTGTCAGTCCTGTTCAGTCTGACATGCCTGATGAGTCCTTTATTTCTGTTGAGTCAAGTAAGTTAGTTGTTTCTACTAAGTATGTTATTTCTAGTAAGTCTGTTATTCCTGCTGAGTCAAGTGAGTCTGTTAAGTCCGCAATGAGTCCTGTTACCCCATCTCTTTTTAATGAAATAAAAGAAATTTTTGATTACCCCGAGCGTAATAATAATTTAACTAATAATCTGGCTTCAGAGGGAGAGTCTTCTGACGAAGAACCTCTCCTTGAAATAATCAAATTACTTAAACAAGAAAATGAACGTTGAGCTCAACCTCTAATAGAGGAAGTAGAGGTTATCAACCTCAGAATAAAAGAAAGTCCTCAAGAGACTCGGATTGGGGTCACCTTATCTCCCGATGAACGCAAAGAGACAGTAGACTTACTCAGAAAGTTCAAAGACATGTTTGCGTGGTCTTATGAGGATATGCCGGGAGTAAGCACATATATTGTTCAACATCGGATTCCATTATATCCTGATGCTCGACCAATTAAGCAGAAACTTCGACGCATGAAGCCGGAATGGACTTTAAAGATTAAAGAATAAGTTACGAAGCAGATTAACACTGGATTTTTGAAAGTAGTGGAGTACTCTGAATGGATTGCTAATGTCGTCCCGGTACCTAAAAAGGATGGAAAAGTCAGAATGTGTGTGGATTTCAGAGACCTAAACAAAGCAAGTCCAAAAGACAGTTTTCCTTTACCACACATAGATGTTCTAGTAGATAGTACGACAAGACATGCTTTGTTGTCCTTCATGGATAGTTTTTCGGGTTACAATCAGATAAAAATGGATCCTCGGGATATGCAAAAAATGTCGTTCATCACACAGTGGGGAACTTTTTGCTACAAGGTTATGCATTTTGGTTTGAAGAACGCTGGAGCCCCTTATCAAAGAGCAGCCACGACTTTACTACATGACATGATACACAAGGAAATCGAAGTCTATGTGGATGATATGATAATCAAATTCTAAGGAACAACTGGGGCACGTTGCTGCATTAGAAAAATTTCTTACAAGAATTCAAAAATACCAACTCCATCTCAACCCGCAGAAATGTGTATTTTGAGTAATTTCTGAAAAATTGTTGAAATTTGTGGTCAGTCAAAGAGGGATCGAAGTGGACCCTGTGAAGATTAAAACTATCCAAGAGATGCCAATGCTTGAGACTGAAAAGCAGATCTGAGATTTTTTGGGTAGAATCCAATATGTCAGCAGATTTATCACTCAACTCACTAATATCTGCGAACCTATTTTCAAGCTTCTCAAGAAAAATGAACCAACAGTTTGGAATGAGTAATGTCAAAAGGCTTTCGACCAAGTCAAGGAGTATCTCTTGAACCTGCCTATTTTGGTTCCACCTACAATAGGTGACCCACTTCTTTTTTATCTGTCAGTCACAGAAGAAGCTATAGGATGCATGCTTGCACAGTATGACAAAGATATTCGCAAAGAAATGACTATCTATTACATCAGTAAAAAGATGTTAGAGTATGAACGAAAGTATTCAGCCCTAAAAAAAACTTGTTTGGCACTAGTATGGGTTACTCAGAGACTCCGACACTATATGTTATCTCATTCAGTTATCTTGTTATCTCGGATGGATCTTTTCAAATATCTTTTCGAGAAATCGACACTGACAGGGAGAGCCACATGATGATTCTTGTTGTTATCAGAATTTGACATCACGCATGTTACGTAGAAATCTATCAAAGGAAGAGCTATGGCAGAATACTTAGCAGATCACCCAGTAGTAGAAGGAACACGACCTGTTGATCACTTCCCAGATGAGAATATCTTGCATGTTGAAGAAGAATCGCAGAATCAAATATGGTAGCTATATTTTGATGGGGCCGCCAATCAGAATGGGTATGGAATAGGGGCAGTCTTGCTTTTTCCCGAAGGATGCCATATTCCTATCGCTATTAAGTTAGCTTTCTCTAACACCAATAATACAGCAGAATATGAGGCATGCATCGCTGGACTCAAAGCTGCTTTGAATTTGGGTATCACAGAAATTGAAGTATTCGGGGATTTAACCTTGGTCATACATCAGTCGTTGGAAGAATGAAAAACTAGGGATGAAAAGTTGAAGCCTTATCATGAGTATCTATTAAACTTAGTGAATAAGTTTAAAGCTATTCTGTTCCAGCACCTGTCAAGGGAAGATAATAGATTTGCTGACTCTTTAACCACTCTCTCTTCAATGATCCATTTACCCCCTAGCATGGAATTGAGACCGATCACCGTCGAAGTCAAAGACAAACCTGCATATTGCCATTAGATCAACATTGCTACTCGACTACCTGATGGGAAGCCATGGTACACAGATATAAAAAGAGTATTGAAAAAATAAGAATTCCCGGAAGAAGCATCGAGGAAGGAACGACAAACCTTACTAAGATTAGCATTTAAATTCATCCTGTGCGCATGAAGTTTATACAAAAGGTCTTATGATGGGATTCATTTGTCATGCGTTGATGAAGATTAGGCTGAAAAGATAATGGTTGAACTACATTCAGGGGACTGTGATCCTCACATGAGTAGGAAAATGTTAGCTAAGAAAATTATGAGACAAGGGTACTACTGGCCCACGATGGAAACAGATTCTCATCACATAGTCAAGACCTGTCACAAATGCCAAATATATGCAAACCTCATACATGTTCCACCTTCTCAATTAGTTGGTCTGACTGACCGTTGCCATTCTCAGTTTGGGAAATTGACATTATTGGTAAAATATCGCCTAAGGCATCAAACAGGCATGAATACATTCTAGTTGCTATCGATTATTTTACTAAGTGGGTCGAAGCTGCCTCTTATATTCTTCTCATAGCATCTCGAGTTACAAAGTTTATCCAAACGAACATCATCAGTCGATACGGGGTACCTTCAAAATTGATTTTTGATAACGGGTCACACTTCAAAATTCAAAATCTCACTCCACAAATTATCTCCTTACCGTTCTCAGACCAATGGAGCAGTCGAAGCAGCTTATAAGAATCTTAAGACTGTCATCAAGAAAATGTGTCAATCACATCGAGATTGGTCAGAAAAACTACCATTTGTACTATGGGCATATCGAACTTCAATTTGATCCTCTACTGGAGCTACTCCCTACTCCTTAGTGTATGGCATGGAAGCACTCTTGCCAGTTGAAATGAAAATCCCATCTCTTAGGGTTTTGTTGGAAAGTTAGTTGTCAAAAGTAGATTGGATTCGTCAACGGTATGAAAAATTAAATTTGATCGAAGAAAAATGACTAAGAGCTTTGTACCACGTGCAAGCTTATCAAAGAAGAGTCTCATGTGCATTTGACAAAAAGATCAAGGCCCGTAACTTACAAGTCGGGGATTTGGTACTCAAAAAAAATCAAACACCTATCTTTGACCCTAGAGGAAAGTTCAAACCAAATTGGGGAGGTCCGTTTATCATCAAGAAAATATTATTAGGAAAAACTGTTAGACTTCAAGATTATGATGGAATCGAATTACTAGAACCAGCCAACTTTGACCAAATTAAACTGTACTACATTTAAGGAGGCCATCTTTGATCGAATCAATTCTCATATTACCCAGTTCAATATATCCTTTCTCAACCCCTCTATAGTCTTTAAAAAAAATGCCTTTTTATCTCTCAGCCCGATCACCTAACCTAAGGAGGAAAGAATTCAAACTACGTTTTGGTCTGATCCTAAAATTCTAGGGTACGTATGCAACCTGAGAAGTTAGTTCAGGCCCGACCACATCAAAATAAAAAAAATAAATATATATATTTCTCTACACAAGATAAAAATAAATATATAGGGAAGAAAGTTCAAAGAAATTTTTTAAAAGAAATGCCACATAAGGGGCATTTGGGTTTTTGAGCCTTAGAATTCCTTTTCTTTTTAAACCCAGTCCTAAGCCTACTTGTAAAAGTCTTCATATGTACCATATGAAAAAGTCAAGGAAGGTAGCAAAGCATGACCAGACAGTAACTCTAGAAGTTCAGAAGAAAAATAAGAAGAAAAAAAAATAAAGCCTGCTAGGTTGAAAACCCGAAAAGGACGATTTAGGCAAAAATTATGGCAAGCTCGTAGGGTTGAAAATCCGAAAGGACGGTCTTGGCAACAATCAGAACAAAAAGCTTGCTAGTTTGAAAACCTAAAAGGGAATCTAGGTAAAAGTTAGAGCAACAAAAAAATGCAAAAAAATCTCTGGGGAGTTAAAAAGCTAAGAGCGAACCGAGCTGAAACATCAGAAGTCCGAATAATCAAGTTCAATACTTGGCTTAAACCAGGCACAGACTCAGAAGCTATAAGTATCTTGTCTATGATCGATCTGAAAATTTTTACTTACCCAAGTGAACCAAAGGAGATAAGGGTGAATTCCATGATGAGTCTCTAAAGGAAACATCTTGTTCTCTTGAGCCTGACTCAAAATCTTCAATATAAAATGTCGAAATTAAAAGTTGAATCTTTTGTTGCGCTTGTGGTAATCAAATATTTCAAACATTCATACAAGGGACATTTTCTTTCTTCTCTGATATGTAGTTTCCCCTTATATTAGGGGTATTTTTTTGTTTTTTTCAAGATGTGGTCAATACAATGTTTCCTATCAAACTAGGCGCATTTTTGATTTCAAGCCTGATCAATGATAATCCTAAAAGAGAATGGGAACCCCTAATTTAAGATTACCCTCGTGATAACATTTTTTTTAAAAACCCATGAGGTTAAAAAGAAGTTAGAATTCATAAAATTTTGAAAAACTTTGAGGATCAAATAGAAGCATTTCTAATCTCACATTTGGATGTGCCCAGAGATTAACTCATAACCCATTCACCTAGAATAGGAGATAGGGCATTATTTCTTTCCCAGATTCAATCATTCTTTTCCAGGTTCTTTCTCAGATCTATTCATTCCCAGATTTAATCATTATTTTCCAGATCTATTCATTCCCAAATTCAATCACTCTTTTCCAGATTCATTTTCAATCATTCTTTCCCAGATTCATTCCTTCCTTCTCACTTTTACTCAGCCAGATGTCGCTAAGGATTTTCTCGGAATCATGCTCAGATACTGTCGAGGTTTTCTCGAAATTATGCGTAGATGCCGCCAAGGGTTTCTCGGAATTATACTCAGATACCGCCGAGGGTTTCTCGAAATTATGCTCAGATGTCGCCGAGGATTTTCTCAGAATTATACTTTAATTATTTAATGTTTTATTTATTAATTTCAAAACTTTTAATTATAAAAATTGTGAAATTATCGTTTTGCCCTCGGAGAGGACTTTTTGTGTTTCAAGTCGGTTTTTGATGTTCTAGGATGTTTTAGAATCGATCTTTCATAAGGAATTCAATGGGAATATTGGTTTGTGTCATTTATAAAATTTTTTGTGTAAAATGCTTGTGAACTTTATGAGGGGTATTTTCGTAATTTTATCAAATTTTGTTAAAATTGACAAAATGATTTATTTGGTTTCGATTTATTGTTCTATGTGTTTGAATGGGTTTTCTTAAGCGTAATGTGGGCTCTAGGGATGTTTTGAGATTAGGGATATTTTGGTAATTTGGTCATTTTTTTAGTGATTTTCCTAAGCGTAATGTGAGCTCTAGGGATGTTTGAGGTTAAGGGTATTTTGATAATTTGATAATTTTTTAGTGATTTTTATCGTGAAACTTTTTTTTTATTTGAAAAATGATGATTTCTAAGCTTTTGGGGTTATATTTTCCTAGCGTAACGTGGTTTCTATAGTTTTTGTCAGTTCGAGATACCTCATCCGAATTTCTGAAACATATCTAGTAACAAAATAAAGCATTGGAATAAACATCCATCATTGGGAACCGTTGCAATCGGGTTGACGAGTTGATTAATTAGGCGAGTGCAAAAATGGGGTGTCTAAAGATGCCCCTCTTTGGCAGAGGGTTGAAGTAAGCTAGATAGCAAATCTATTTTGGTAGAGAGTGTGATATCCGAATGCCAAAGTTAGTGACAATTCATTTTGCAGCCTGATTTAGCAATTCATCGGGGTGTTCGGATCCTTGAGGGTAAAGCTCTCCCCGAACTAAAAAAAAAAATGTCAGGTCCTTGAGCATGAGCTCTCACTGGCAGTGTTAGATCCTTGAATTTTAGAAAATTCTCCTTGATTGATGTAACAACTGTGCAAGTGTGTGACTTAAAATCTGAGATAAATTTCAAAGAGTTTAAGTTGGAACTGAGTAAAATCTGAGCATAAAATGAATATAAATTGAGTATAAACTGAGCCTAACTGAGCATAAACTGAGCATTAACTGAGCATAAACTGAGCATAACTGAGCATAATCTGAGTATAATTTGAGCATAAACTGAGCATAATTCCGAGAAAACCCTTGGCGACAACTGAGCAAAATCCAAGATAACCCTTGGCGGCATCTGAGCAAAATCAAAGATAACCCTTGGCGACAACTGAGCAAAATCCAAGATAACCCTTGGCGGCATCTAAGAAAAATCTAAGATAACCCTTGGCGACAATTGAGCAAAATCCAAGTTAACCCTTGGCGGCAACTGAGCAAAATCCAAGATAACCCTTGGCGGCAATTGAGTAAAATCCAAGTTAACCCTTGGCGGCAACTGAGCAAAATCCAAGATAACCCTTGGCGGCATTTGAGAAAAATCTAAGATAACCCTTGGCGGCAATTGAGCAAAATCCAAGTTAACCCTTGGCGACAACTGAGCAAAATCCAAGATAACCCTTGGCAACAACTGAGTAAAATCCAAGTTAACCATTGGCGGCAACTGAGCAAAATCCAAGATAACCCTTGGCGGCAACTGAGTAAAATCCAAGTTAACCCTTGACGACATCTGAGCAAAATCTAAGATAACCTTTGGTGGCAACTGAGCAAAATCCAAGTTAACCCTTGGTGGCAATTGAGCAAAATCCAAGATAACCCTTGGCGGCAACTGAGCAAAATCCAAGATAACCCTTGGCGACAACTGAGTAAAATCCAAGTTAACCCTTGGTGGTAACTGAGCAAAATTCAAGATAACTTTTGACGGCAACTGACTGTATAAAATTGGGAAGGAATGAATGAATCTGGGAAATAATGATTGATAATGAATTTGAAAAATAATGATTGAAGATGAGAATGAATAGATCTGGGAAAGAATGATTGAAAATGAATCTGGAAAAGAAGGATTGAATCTGGAAATGAATAGATCTGGAAAAAAAAATGAATCTGGAAAAGAATGATTGAATCTGAGAAATAATTAATGAATCTGAAAAGAATCAGGAAAATAATGAATAAATTAGGGAAAGAATGAATGAATTTGAAATTTTTTTAATAGAATAAAACTTGAAGGTTGATAAAACCTCTGGAAAAAAATCAACAAGTTTGACGATACTTTTATCCCCAAACAAAAAAAAAATAAACATTAATGAAAAGAAAGTTTAAAAAGAAAACCTTGAAAACTTCTGTTCAAAACATATTAGGCATCTCATTCTCTTTGGGTACATGTTCCAAAATGATCTTTAAATCAGAATTTCTTTCTTTTTGATAAACCTGGTTTGACAATGTCTAGATTTATTAAGACGGTCAATTTTTATTAGGTCAAGATTGCTCAATAGACAACTTGAACACATGAAACATAATAAGAACTTCTACGACTGAGATAAAAAAAATGCCCTTATTTAGACATGACAAAGAATAGACGAACATGCTTGACTCAAATGACCCCATCCTTTGAAATTTTGAGACTCTTGAGAGCATCATATGTGCAACTTTGAATAGATGAATATTATTTGAAAAACTCAAAATTTGATGAACATTGAAAGCTTGGATTTTTCTTTCGAAGTTTGAAATTAATCTGTCTTTCTCCCTTTCAGATCATTTAATCAGATGAACATTCCTTTGAAAATCAAAGATGATTTCGATGTCTTCTGAGTTTTTATCAACTTTGACTTTGATATTGTCTTCGTCTGATCTTTCTACTACGGCACGAGCTTTGAAGGAAGTTTCTTAGATTCTCCTCTCGGATTCTTCTTTGATGGTGCCTTAACTTTTGCCTAAATCGCCCTTCTGGGTTTTCAATCTAGCAGGTTAGGAATTTTATTTTTATTTTTTATATGCTTTTCTTTTTACTTAGACCGTCCTTTCGGATTTTCAACCTAACGAGCTTTGATTTTTTTTCTTGTTGCCTTGACTTTTGCCTAAGTCGCCCTTTCGGGTTTTCAACCTAGCAGGCTTTTACTTTTCTTCATTGAGAGATCCTTATTAGCGATAGCAAGAACTTCCCTTGATCATTTTACATAATACCCAGGAGGACTTTTTAGGTGGGCTTATGAGGGTTTAGAAAGAAAGGATATATGGTTCAAAATCCCCAAAAAAATGCCCCTAGTCTAATGTACTCTCCATTTCTAAGTATTTTTTTTTCTTTGATTTTTTTATTTAAAAAATGCCCCTAGTTTGGTATTCTTGATTTTCTTTTTTCTATACTTTGGATGAAAGATTTTTCTTTGAAAAATACTCCCTTCTTTATTCATTTTTTGTGTGTTTATTCTGGGAGTAGAGATCCTTTTTTTAAAACCGGGCTTGAGGTAATTTCTAGGTTGCCTACATACCCCAATTTAGTTTGGGATCAGGTCTAAACATAGTTCGAAATACCCTCCCCTAGGTTGGTTGGTTGGTGTGGTTTAGAAAAAAAAATGGTTATCTTTTCATATTGGATAGAGGGGCTAGCAAAGGAAAATATTTTTTTTGAAAAAGGGTGAGATTGGGAAAAGTGCATCGATCAAAGAAAAGCCTCCTTAAATGGGGTATCACATAATTTGATTGAGGTTAGTTAATGCTTTTTCTTGTAAGGTTTCTTTGGTGGAACTCTACGAGTGATTTCATTTTCAACGTTGAGTACTTGAGCTGGCCTTCTCTTATAGTGTTGACTTTTAATTCTGGCTCTTAGAAATAGTAAAGGAAAAAAATCTTTGCCCTTTGCTTGATGTCTCCTTTTTAGCATCAATTATATAAGGTTCCTTTCTTTGATACCTGGGATGATAAATTTTGAACATTATAATGGAAACTTCATTATCTTGAAGTTTAATCCACTCTGATGGATTACTTTGAGTATTGGAATTCATTTGTGACATTTAATTCTTCTGAGTGTAATTCATGCTCTGAATTTCTGTCTCTTGATAGTGACTCCCTTGAGGTGTGATGTGTCTTCGAACTGTTAGAATAACCTTTGATTCTAGAGATATATACCATACCCATATCATTAGACCAAAGATTCATTGTTGAAAAATATTAGTGCTCACATTAGGCTTATCCTCATAGGATCATGCGAAAACATCTCTGAACTCCTTAAGTAAGTCCGTTATTTTCTCATGTTTCTCTAGGGATTGGACAGTTTTGATTCGCATTTCTCAAGAATTATCCTTAGATTCAATTTTTAATCAAATTCATTTTCAAAAATTTGAAGACTCGTTGCACACATGATAATCGAAATAATCTTTTTATTTCATTGGAATGGAAGGATTCCATTATTAACCTAAAACAATGACTCTTGTAAAAAGAAATACTCTTTGAAACTTGACACTACTTGAAAATTAACGAGACAAGAAATAATGGAAAGACTAGGATAACTAGATGGTGTTTTATCCAACAGACTCAACATTTACTTAAAGGTTATCTTCCCTGCGTCGATGAGGTCTTGAATAGCATGACAGAGAGATATACATTTGTCGGTGTAATGACTTGCAACTTGGTGAAACTCGCAGAACTGGTGACTTTCGTCATTACTTTGGAGGGCATTGGGTGCGGACTTAGGCTGTAATAGTTCTTTCTTTGTTGACATCCTCAAGGCGATATTCAAGGTCATCCCAAGATTATCAAACTTTCTTGTAGACTTGGATCGCTTAATAACATTAATTGTCGATTGTGTTGGATTTGAGTTAGCGATCTTTAGACTAAATGCCTTATAAACTCTTCCATGATTTCTTCCCAAGTATGAAGTCTAGACTGTATTAGCAATGTAAGCCATTCAAGAGTGGGTCCTTTGAGAGTGGTACAAAATAATTGTGCCATTTGTTCACTTCCTAAACCTCGAAGATGCATGTCCCCGACATACGAACATAAGTGAGTTCTTGGACAGGAAGTTCCGTCGTATTTAGGCATGCTTAGTAATTCATATTTTTTTGAAGTATCAATTCTAGTCGTTGAATCTTCTCTATGTCTGTCCTCGTTATTTTGGCATGCCCCCATCGGATGGCATTGACAAGCATGATTCATCTTGTTAACAAAATCTTGCATGATTTGACGTAAATTAGCCGTGTTGAAGATTGATGATCCTTCGGAAGCGATTTAGAGATCACGATCAACAAGGGCAAAGGATTTGACAAAACAATAGAGACTATGCTTTAGACGACAAGTTAGATGACTTGATAGAATAACCGGGGTAAAGACATAGAATAGGATGAGGTAGAAAGTCTTAGAGCAATTTCGATCAAATAAAATATTTCTTTCTTTATTGAATCCGGATGCATCATTTATCATTATCAGGTTTACCAAAATAAGAAATTAATATAATGACCTATAGTCCGATGGATAAAGTGATGTGACCAATTTAATTCATTTGATCAGATGCAAGCATAATGAAATAATAGGAACTCGTTGATTTGACTGGTTCCATGAATGAAACCACGCGTCAAATCAAGTTGTTAATTCTATTTAGACCGATCTAACTGAATGGACTAAATTAGACTTTTCTTTGCTTGTAATCAATTGATCCATTTGATCATGTAAAAGTTGATCAAAAAACTTATTCCAAATAGGTCATCGATTAACTACGAACTAACTAAATCCATAGGTATTTTAGTACGTTTCCAAGGTCCATGTAAAATATCAATTACTATTCTTTTAATTTTCTTTTAGAAAATATTTTTCTTTCGGAAAATCTTGTTCTTATGGAAAATATTTTCTAGAAAACATTCTTTTTCTTGGAAAACAATTTTTCTACAGAACAATTCTTTTGGAAAACCCTTTTTCTGGAAAATACTTTCTTTTTTGTAAACTATTTTTCTTCTTTGAAAATGGGTTGAAACCTGAATTTAGAAAAGAATTTGATTTCCATTTTGATTTAAATGACCCGGCCCATCATGATTGTTGGATCGAGATGAACTGGGTCATTATTGAATTTTTGCAAATTATTGAATTTTTGCAAAAAATAGATTCTTTATTGGGTCGGTGCACCCATTTTAATTTCTAAAAATAAAATTTTTGATCTTTGAAGACAAACAAACATTATGATCTCAACATCCACATCATTCACACACATTCAGCAATCACAAAGTCTCATTCAATGAACAACCCAAGAACACCCACGATAAATTTGAGTCGTGACCTACAGGAAAGGTTTCTAGACTCTAAGCTTACTACGTGCAATGCATTTTTATCTGACCACCCTTGCCCAAGTACACTTATATACCTCTCGAGCGTACTCAATCAGACGATACGTGGTGACTTGGTTTGATATACCATATAAGTGATAATATAAAACTTCAACTCACTTCTCTGAAGCCAGAAACAACCAGTTTGATATCTAGTTGAGAGGTGGCGCACGATGCTGAGCAAGGGCCCGCTTAAATACCTCTCGTCTAGAATAGACGTGGTCTATCCCCCTCGTACAGTAGGATACAACGAGGTAAGATCTCACTTAGGCACCGATTTTGACCAAGGAGTGCAATTGATGTACTTGGATTATCTTTTACATACCTACGGGTACGAGTCAAGAGTTGTAGCTTTCATAAATGGTTTGACATCCCACGAGGGGACCGACCACGTACTAGTACTACGTTGACAATCGGGACATGTGACTGTGTGGCTCACAATAGGTCAAAGGCTCAGGTCGCTCCAGCCTGGGTGCATCGATATACCTTTCAGAGTCACCTGATCAGACGGTACTGATGCCTAGTTTGATATACCCTAAGGTACATGAATGGAGTTGTGGTTTTCATGAATGACGTCGCATCTCCGAAGAGACCGGGCCACGCACTAGTGCCACATTGGCTATATGGGACGTGTAAACATGCAAAACAGTAAATGTGCATGTGGTGTGTGCAAAACAGGGTGGGGTGTGCCCGGGGCCTTTTCAAACAACTGGGCCCATGGGCCTGATTAAACCAATCATTACAACTTTGATTTTAAATATCAAACAAAATATACAAGCATCCATTATATACAATTCAAGGTTGAAGCATGCATATCATCGATTAAGATCATGGCAAATCAATCACAGAATAATTGGTTAGATTCATCATTGAGGTAGACACAATTTTTTCTTCTAATATTTTATGGTTCAATTAAGGGTTACTTTGGGTGACCATAATCAAATCGAGATATTAAGTTGAGAAAAGAATGATAATTGTTGAAAAAAAAAAAAAAAAAAAACCAAAACAATACAACAAAACGGAAAAAAAAAAATTTTAATAAATAACTAAATAAAAACAAAGATGAACGAAAAGACTTTATTTTTAAGCAAATTAGAAAAACAAATTAAAGGAAAACTATTACTAATCATTAAAAGAACCTAAACAAAACCAATCTAAAAATAAAAAAGAAAACAAGAAACTTTTTTATTGCTACACCATCTCATACATTTGCAACCAAAACAGATTTAACCAACAATTAGAATGTGGTACCATATGTAAAAAGTTGGTGTGGCAAAAAAAAATCTTCTTCAACACTATTGCAATAAAGAGAGGGCTACTAGTGAGTCCATTTCTCGAAAAAAAATTCCAGAATCAGACTTAAACCAACCCATTTACAGATGTTTAAAAAAAACCAAATGAATTATGTTAACAACAAACTAAGACAAGCAAGTTAACATCAAGAACATCAGCGACACATGCACTATAAAAATACCAAATTAAATGGAATTTAAAACCCTTTCCTTCATAAGCCAAAATATTTGTAATCATATAAGTGGCTATCTTCAAAGAATTTCATGACCTCCGTTATTAGAAATAAGATCGATTTTGAAAAACAACACAGATTTGTAATCAAAATAATCCAAGTTTCATCCAAAGCAAATTGATGGTTAGTGAAATCGACCAATAAGAAGGAATCAGGGCTCCTTCAATTTGAAATTCTCTTCTGTTGCAACTTTTTCATCGATTTTAAATCTTGAGTAATTAGATAACAGATTCAAGAGAAAGTCGTAGACCCGAGAGTCATCACAGAACCATTCGTTGGTTCAAGCACAGAGTGTGAGAGAGTTCGAGTTTGACTGCTCCTACGTTTGCAAAAGATGGAGAGTAGGGGCTAAGATCGTCAAGGGCTACTAACGTGGAGGAGGGGAACACATTCCCATTCAGTTTTGGGGCTGCAACCCAATGAAGAAGAAGGTTCGATTCAGCTCGATTTTGTCCATGGTTTTAACAGTTCAACAAGGTGATATTTGGACTAGTTTTTGGGTGCTTAAATGAAGGGAGGACAGAGATTGGTATAGATCTAAAATAAAAGGTTGGCAGGGCTACTGGTTTGGGTGATGAAGATGGAGTTGATGACTCCAAAATTCCAGGTTTCTATAAGAAAGAATCAGAAATTTCTGCTGAACACGATGGGATGGAAAGTTTAAAACGATCGGAATTGAGAGGTTAAATTGATTGATCTCTGCTGAAAACGGTGGAACTATGTAAAAAAAATGATATGAAATGATGGTCTCTTGGTTAGAGGTTCGATTAAAAATGAAATAGAGTAGTTCTTGATCCAAGTTTGAAACCGAAAAAAATAGATTTTGTTTGTAACCGGTGGGAGTTTCTAAAAGAAAACTTTTCTTTGATCAAGATCTGGATATTTTGCTCCAAATCTTGAATCGATCAGATTTATGGATCGAGACTGATCGGATTGTGTTGGCTCTCCAACCTGATGAAGACGATGAACTTGGGTCTAAGCCGTTCGAGGAAGATGGTGTGGCAATAAGAAATAAAACAAATTTTATCCATAATACACCACTCATACCCTCAACGTTGCTGTTTAAGATGGTGTGAACATTGAAAAATGTGACATTACTCATGGCACACCAACCCAAGCAGCACATTGTTGCTGCCAACAGGATGCTAAAAACTCCTTTTTTTTATATCAATTTTTCTTGCTGTTAACGGACAGCATAGTTCTCTTATCAAAATAAATTGATCATAAAAAATAAAAAATAAAATTGTTACACACCTACAATAATAAATAAAAAGTTTTTATTTTTTTTATTTTTTATTTTTTATTTTTAAAAAAGAAAAGAAACCGTCCAAGGATAGATCATTACATGCCTAATAAAATAAAATAAAACGGCAATCTCCCTACTTCAACGACTATTAATCCGTTTTTAATAACACCAACTTTTAAAATTTTGCATTATCCCTAAACGACCGTCAATTGAACCACAAAGATAATGCTTGATTGAACCATAAAAATAATATGCCAAAATATCAAACATTTGAAGTCCAAACGCATAGTCAATAATCGTCAAATAAAAAAACAAAAAATAAAATAAATAAAAAAAAAAACTAAACAAAATAAAAAAAAACAGGTCGTTTTAGCAATGCTCAAATACTTGAGATTTTTCAAGTTTGATCCTCAAAGTCCCTAGTGGAGTCGTCACTGAAAGCGCCCTCGATCCGCAGGGTGCGCGGATCTGCTTTTGACCTTTGAGGTTTGGGAGTCGCCACCTAGTTATTACGGTCTAGGAACCGAATAGAGACTCGAAACGGATAAATCAACTAATCTACTACAAAAATATGGGTCTGGGGATCACATTACGGGGTTGGAAGGTGTTAGGCACCAACCCCGCCCGGCCAATTTCGATCTTTACTTATCCCAAATAAGACTACATTGCTAACAAAAAACTTAGATAGAAAAAAAAAATAAAAGAAATTTTACCTTCGAATGCAACGATTCTATTCCCTCAGATATGATAAAATCGCTTCTTGTACCGTATTCCTTGCTTCGTTCTGTCTACGGATCTGATTTCTGATCTCCGAGACCAGGTATCTCTTTCTTGGATCTAGATTCTTCAATTTTTTTTTATAGATTTTGGAGTGTTTTTGAAGGGCTTCTAGGTATTTTCAAGCTAAAATTGAAGTATGGGTGTTATGTAAGGAGTTGGAACTTCAAAATTAGTGTTTATAGGAGGCTAGGGAAGCTTTTTGACCTACTTCTCTTAGGATTTATTATTTGATACAAAAATAGGGTCTGAGGATCCCTATTTATAGATTCTTTTAAGTGTTTGTTTAGATAGAATTAGTGTTTAATTATAATTCTTTTAGTTAGAGTTATATTTTAATTAGAATTATTTTAGGTAGAGTTATATTTTAATTAGAATTCTATTAGGTAGAGTTATATTTTAGTTAGGATTGTTAAATATAATAATTATTTAATTAGAATTCTATTAGGGTTTTGACTTTTGGTCTTATTTGATTGACTTTAGTCTTACTTGGTTGACTTTAATATCTTGACTTTAGTCTTACTTTATTGACTTTAATTTTTTGGAGAACCCCCCTCTATTATATCTTTAATTCTTTGGACCCCCAAATGGAGTGGTCTTTGAATAAATATCTTGGCAACCATCAACAATTTTGCCTGAGAGCCTGTTTGATCGATTTTTTTGATTCAAAATTTTAAATTAATTTTATTAATATTTCATTTTAATTATTTAATATTTTATTTATTAATTTCAAAAATTTTAATTATAAAAATTATGAAATTATCGTTTTGCCCTCAGAAAGGACTTTTTGTGTTTCAAGTCGATTTTTGATATTCTAGGATGATTTAGAATCGATTTTTCATAAGGAATTCAATGGGAATATTGGTTTGTGTCATTTATAAAAAATTTTGTGTGAAATGGTTGTGAATTTTATGAGGGGCATTTTCGTAATTTTGTCAAATTTTGTGAAAATTGGTGAAATGATTTATTTGGTTTCGATTTGTTGTTCTATGTGTTTGAATGGGTTATCCTAAGTATAATGTGGGCTCTATGGATGTTTTGAGGTTAGGGGTATTTTGATAATTTGATCATTTTTTAGTGATTTTTATCGTGAAGCTTCTTTTTGTCTGAAAATGATGATTTCTAAGCTTTTAGGGTTATATTTTCCTAGCGTAGTGTGGTTTCTATAGTTTTTGTCAGTTCGAAATACCTCATCCGGATTTCTGAAACATATTTAGTAACAAAATAAAGCATTGGAATAAACATCCATCATTGGGAACCGTTGCAATCGGGTTGATGAATTGATTAATCAGGCAAGTGTAAAAATGGGGTGTCTACATTAGACAAGGAGAATTTTCTAAAAATTCAAGAATCTGATAACGTTAGTGAGAGTTCGCGCTCAAGGACTTGACAACCTTCTAGTTCGGGGAGAGTTTTATCTTCAAGGATCCGAACATCCTGACGAATTGCTAAATCAGGCTGCAAAATGAACTATCACTAGCTTTGGCATTCGAATATCGCACTATCTACCAAAATATATTTGCTATCTAGTTTGCTTCAACCCTTTGCTAAAGAGGGGCATATGTAGACATCTTATTTTTGCACTCGCCTAATTAATCAACTCGTCAATCCGATTGCAACGATTTCCAATGTTGGATGATTATTCTAATACTATATTTTGTTGCTAGATATGTTTCAGAAATTCAGATGAGGTATCTCAAACTAACAAAACCTTAGAAACCACGTTATACTAGGAAAATAAACCTCAAAAACGTAGAAATCATCATCTTGCAGATAAAAAGAAGCTTTACGATAAAAATCACTAAAAAATAATCAAATTACCAAAATACTCATAATCTCAAAACATCCTTAGAGCCTACATTACGCTTAGAAAAATCCTTTCAAACACATAAAACAACAAATCGAAATCAAATAAATCATTTCGCCAATTTTTACAAATTTGACAAAATTAGGAAAATGCCCCTCATAATGTTCACGACCATTTTGCACAAAAAATTTCATAAATGATAAAAACCAATATTTCCATTGAATTTCTTACGAAAAATCGATTCTAAAATATCTTGGAACATTAAAAAATGACTTAAAATGCAAAAAGTCATCTCCAAGGGCAAAACGATAATTTTATAATTTTAATAATTAAAAATTCTAAAATTAATAATTAAAACATTAATTAATGTAAAGTAAGACAAAAGTTAAAATTAAAGTCAATCAAGTAAGACTAAAATCAAAATTAAAGTCAATCAAGTAAGACTAAAGTCAATCAAGTAAGACTAAAGTCAAAATCTTAAAGTCTTAAGGTTAATCAAGTAAGACTAAAGTCAAAATTAAAGTCAATCAAGTAAGACTAAAGTCAAAATCTTAAAATCAATCAAGTAAGACTAAAGTCAAAATCTTAAAGTCAATAAAGTGAGACTAAAAGTCAAAACCCTAATAGAATTCTAGTTAAACAATAACTCTATTTAAAACAATTCTAATTAAAATATAACTCTATTTAAAATAATTCTAATTAAAATATAATTCTATCTAAAATAATTTTAATTAAACACTAACTCTACCTAAAATAATTCTAATTAAACACTAACTTTATCAAAACAAGCACTAAAAAAAATCTATAAATAGGGGTCCCTACAACCTATTTTTGGATGAAAAAATAAATCCTAAAAAAAATAGGTCAAAAAGTTTTCCTATCCTCCCATAAACCCTAGTTTTGAAGTCCCAACTCCTTACCTAACATCCATACCCTAACTTTACCTCAAAAAATACCTAGAAGCTCTTCAAAAGCATCTAGAAATCGAAAAAAAAGTCAAAAAATTCAGATTTAATAAGAAAGTACCTTGTCTTAGAGATCTAAAGCAAATCCAGTGACAGAACGAAGTGAGGAGTGTTGTTCGAAGAACTCTTCTACTAGATCTGAAGGAACAAAATCGTTGTTTTCGGAAAGGTATATATTTCTCATTTTTTTAACTGTTAGGTCTTTTTAGTAATGTAGTCTTATTTGAAAATTAGTAGAGATTGGCGTTTGCCGGGCGGGGTTGGTGCTTAACACCTTTCAATACCGTAATGTGATCCCCAGACTCAGTATTTTTTTTAGTAGATCAGTTGCTTTTTATCCGTTTTGAGTCGATGTTCGATTCCTAGACCGTAATTACTAGGTGGCGACTCCCAAACCTCAAAGGTCAAAAGTGGATCCACGTACCCCGCAGATCTAGGGCGCTTTCAGCTAGCATATGACCATTCATGTGGGGTCCACATACTCCACTATGTATAGTCTCGATTAATCGTTTTGCTTCTGCTTGTGCCATACATCGAAGTAAGACCTCATGGTGTGATTTCTTATATAGAATGTCATTACTGATAAAGAATTATCCTACCAATTTCTGAATAGTCCTTCGATCATTTGGCGTTGCATCTGAGGGGAGGGTTCAATCTTCGAGATATGTCTTGATGTCCGAGTACCATGACTTTCTTCAGATTCTTCTACTTCGACGGGTAAGCAATAGGCCGGCTCGTCTTAAATTCCAATCTCAATTGGGTCGATGACTAGGTCTTTCAAAATACTAATCATAGAAGCAAGTGTAGTTAGTGCATCTGTAAACTGATTTTTAGCTCTTGGCATGTATGTGAATGAAATCCTGTCAAAGTATGAGCTTAGTTCCTCTAGATACTTGTGGTAAGGGACCAGTCACTGCTCTCGGGTTTTCCATTCTCCAATCGTCTGATAAACTACTAAACTTGAATCTCTGAAAATATCGATCTCATCTACCTCGAGATCCAGTGCTGCTTTTAACCCTATTATGCATGCTTCGTATTCTGCCTCATTGTTAGAACATTGGAACTTCAGTTTGGTAGCAATTGGTACATGGGACCCATCCGATTTGATCAAGACTGTCCCTATTCCGTTCTCTTTCTAATTTGCTGCTCCGTCGAAGCACATTTTTCAGCCTGGTTCATCATCATCGTCCTCAATCTCGGTGAATAGTATGTCTTTAACGGCTCGTAATCAAGCAATAGGTGCTCGGCTAGGTGGTTTGTAATAGCTTGCCCTTTGATGGCTTTTTGAGTGACATAGGTGATGTCAAACTCAGATAATAATAATTGCCACTTCGCTGTGCGACTTGTTAGCGCTGGTTTCTCGAAAAGGTACTTCAGGGGATCCATCCTGACTATAAGCATAGTTGAGTAACTAAGCAAATAGTGACGTAGTCGTTGAGATGCCCAGACTAATGCACAACAAGTCTTCTCAAGCATTGAATATTTTACTTCATACTCGATAAATTTCTTGCTGAAATAGTAGATGGCCTGTTCCTTCTATCCTAATTCATCATGTTGTCCTAGCACACACCCCATTGACGTTTCTTGCATTGAGATGTACATCAGTAGAAGTTGCCTTGAAGTAGGAGGGACTAAGACAGGTGGATTGAGCGGATACTGCTTAATCTTGTCGAATGCTTCCTGACAGTCTTTGTTCGACTTCTTTGGCGTGTCTTTCCTCAGTAGCTTAAAGACTGGCTCACAGATAGGCGTGAGTTGAGCAATGAAACGACTGATATACTGTATTCTCCACAAAAATGCCTTTACATCTCTCTCTGAAATAGGTGCCTTCATCTTGAGGATGTATTTAGTCTTTGCCGGATCTATTTCGATGCCCCTTCTGCTGATGATGAATCCCAATAGCTTGTCCGATGTTGTCCCGAATACACATTTTGCTGGATTGAGCCTTAAATTGTATTTTCTCAGCCTGTCGAACAACTTTTTGAGATTTACCAGATGGTTTTCTTCAATGCTGGATTTAGCAATCATGTCATCTACTTAGACCTCCATTTCTTTGTCATGGAATAAAGTGGTCATTGCCTGTTGGTAAGTCGTCCCTGAGTTCTTCAGCCCGATTGGCATAACTTTGTAGTGGAAAGTATCCCACGGTGTGATGAATACAGTATTTTCTTGGTCTTCTTCTGCTATTTTTATCTGATTATAGCCTGAGAAGCCATCCATGAATGAGAACATGTTGTGCCCTGCTGTACTATCGACTAAAATGTCAATGTGTGAAAGTGAAAAATCATCTTTAGGACTAGCTTTATTCAAGTCTCAGTAGTCAACACACATGCGTACCTTCCCATCTTTCTTGGGTACGGGGAGAACGTTGGCTAACCACTCAAGGTACGTAGAAACTATGAGGAATCTGGCTTCAAATTACTTCATGACCTCATCCTTGACCTTGAGGGTCCATTCTGATTTTAGCCTTCTCAGTTTCTGCTTGATCGGCTTGCTTCTGGGAGCAATTGGCAGCTTGTGTACAACAAGATCTGTGTCTAACCCAGGCATATCCCTATATGACCATGCGAAGACGTCTTGATAATCTTGTAAGAATTTGGTCATTTCTTCTTTTTGTTATTGTGTCAGTAAGGCTCCGATCTTGACGATTCGTGGGTCCTCTTCAGTACCAAGATTGATTGAGTCTGTATCCTCAATGTTTGTCTGAACACCTTTTTCATGACGTTCTACCAAGTCTTTGATTTCTTTAGGCGGGTACTCCATTTCGTCCTCAGACTCTTCTTCGATCCTCATGAGGTCGAAGTCGAGTTCAAGATCGAAATCATACTCGTCCTTTTCAAATTCTGTCTTATCTGGGTACTCATTTGATCTAGACAAATCCATTGAAAACTTTTTTTTTATTTTAGAAAAATATCTATTTTTTTATAATTTTGAAAGATTTTTTATTTTTTTAATTTTTGAGAAATTTTTGATTTTTTTAGTTTTTGAGTAATATTTGATTGTTTGTTGCTTTTTGGACACCTGAAATAAGAAGAACAATCATGCAAATTTGTTAATAAAGATAGGGAACCCTCAAAACAGTCTTTACTCGAGGATGAGGGCTCATTATGATCCTCGGGCAAACTAGATTCATCTAATAGCATTTTTTTAGGCCTCCATAGCCTCAAGGGTTAACGGGAATTCTTCCCAGTTGTTCAAGCTTTCCCCTTCTCTGAGGGGGTGAATGAGATGTGAAAGTGATTTGTTGGGTGGTTTGGTCGGTGGTTCGGAGATGACCATGATCTCCGATTGACTGTTGTCAGAGTTAGGCATAATTCCTCCCAAGTTTGATGGGATGATGACTGATGCCCAGTCAATGCCAGTGGGGAAAGGTGATTCTTTTCCCTTACTCTCAACTGCTTCCTCTTTTGTGGGCTCTCTAGCTTTTTCTGATAGACTTTCGTCAAAATTTCCATTGAATAAAATATTAATGCCTTCTATGAATGATGATTGGGACTTAACGACTAAGTTTTCTTGAAGGTGCACAAGTTTGAAATTTACCCTCTCTGGCTTTCTTACTGGTTTTGTAGGCAATGGTTTTGATAAGCTGTCTGGTCTGACCTGAGGTTTTTGATACCTGACGTTGATATGAGAGATTCTGCCCAGATTCTAGACATTCCATTCACGATTTTGTTTTCTCCCTAATCGAAGTTCTTTCTTCTTGTCGTTTATTTCCGTTATATCTTTTTTTGTGGGCCGAACCCTAGACCAAAATAAGGAGTGTGCTTTTTTGCTTCGACCGACGTAGCTTTTCCTTTTCCTCCCGGTCCCAACCTTTATCTAGGTCGGTAACCTACTTTCTTCAGAACTCGCCCGACCATCAGATTTGCCCTTGATAGGTCTGCCTTTACATTTTCCTTCCCTTTTTCTACGTGGTTGATAGTAGTGAATTGATAAGAATAGTAGAGTGATTTGTCCTTCGTCAGCTCAATGTCAATAAATGGCACGTCCGGAGCTTTCCCATCCGGGATGAGATTTTCTGCTAGTACCGATATCATCCTCTGTCCCATGATAAATTTGACTATTTGGTGCAAAGAGGACGGTACTGCCCAGGCAATATGGATCCACGGCCTGTCCAGTAGTAAGTTGAAGGTCGTTGGTATTTCCATAATTTCAAACGTTACCTCGAACGTACATGGGCCTATTGTGATCGGTAAATCCACCTCTCCCAAAGAGTCCCTTCTTGATCTGTGAAAGCCTTAGACAACCTTATTGTTAGGTTTGACATGCGACAATGGCTCAACCCTCAATGACGAGTGGTGATGATTTAGATGTAGTGGTGGTAGGAAGAGTTATGTGAGGAGTTGATAGAGTGTATGGAATGACGAGCGGTGAACGTGAAGACGAAGTGTATGGTATATGAAGGGGGTCGGGTTGATCCTTGAGAATTTGGTAGTGTGTAGGGTAACAAGAGGAGGTTGGGTCGAATTTTGATGGTTTAGTGATCTATAAGGTATAACTAAAGGTGGTCGGGTAGCAGTATTTTGATGAGTGGGATAGATGTGAGGTCGGCCAATCTGAGAGGCAATTGTGAATTTTGAGATGGATTTGTTGTGTAGTGGTTGACTGTGTTAACCGTTGACGTATTTGATTCCTTTGTTAAGTGGACCCTGATTTTTGCCCCGATAGGCACTATCAAATATGAGGGATTGAAGTCGAGTTCTCCGCAAACGACATTTACCCTGTGCTCACTTCCCTCTCCATTATGAGTAGGTAGGGGGTTTTGATTGATGTTATATTGTTAGGATGGGTTGGCAGGTCCATCTAGGATGAGAGCCTTCTTATCGATCAAATTCTGTACTTGATGTTTGAGCTACCAGCATTGATCTGTAGAGTGCCCTGATACACCCATATGAAATTAACAGAACAAATTAGGGTTGTACCCTGGTCCTTTGGTGGTCTCAGGATTTGGTGGTCGTTTTGCAAGATATTCACCCCTGAGCAAGATTGGCAGTAATTCTGATAGTGTCATAGGTGACCTGGTAAACACTCTATTTACCCTATTGGGTCGTGCCTGCTATGCGACTGGTGGAGGGTTTGCCTGAATTGATTTTGAGGTGCAGGATTCCAAACTGGTGGTGTTGGTACCCATGAAGTTGATGGCACTTGTGGTCTTGATATTGGTGAAGGGATGAAGAGGGGTCGATTTGACTGTAAGTTGTTGACTTGTAGTTCTTCCCTCTTCTTTTTCGTAGGCACTAGCTTTCTCTGAGAAGGGATTCCTATTGTTGCCCCTAAACTTGTGAAATCAAAGATTAAACCAGTTCAGATCCCGTCCTCGACCCGGTTTGCTACTTGTACCAAATAAAAGAACGTGCCTATGGTGTGCCCCACCAGATGAGTATAGAAGGCGTGCCCTAGTGTTGAGATAAACGTGGTGTTCATCTCTTGCTCAGTAATCGCAAACTTTACTTGTGAGGCCGACTCTTGCCACCTCTATGCATACTCCTTCACCGTTTCCCGTTGCTTTCTTGTCATCTTGGCCATTTCATTTCGATCTAAACTAACATCTGTATTGAACCGGTAATTTTGCCAGAACATCTCAGCTAGGTCCTGCTAGTTCTTAATGAGTGTATGGTCCAATCCAGAAAACCATTTGAGTGTTGGTCCCGTTAGACTCCTCTGAAACAACTGCACTAGCAATCTATCATCCTCGCCATATTGGCACATATATCAATAGTATAATTTCAAGTGTGACAGTGGGCACCCCACTCCATTATACTTTTCGAACTCTGGACAGTTGAACTTGGCCGGTCATTGAGCATTGGGGTAGAAATAGAGGTCCTTGAACCAAGTTCCACTCATAGTATTGAGGCCCTTCATCCTCCTCATTTCTTCTTATAGAGACTCGATTTGTTGAGCCAATTTCTCATCGTTGTGTTTTTGGCCTTTGTGACCCTGTACTCACACTCGTCATCAGGAATGACCACAGAGGGTGGTCGATTATGTGGAATATAGAGCAGGGGCCCCTGGTATTCCGGCACTGTAGGAGGCATGGTGGTCTGTGGTCCCTACGGAGGTTGCTCGGGTAGATCCTGATTTGATCCAGGCGCATGGTGTTGCATTATTTGGGCTTGTATGATGCTGGTGTTGGCTAACACGATACTTACCACCTTTTCTTACCTCTCAATTATTTTTAATAGTGCTGCTATTTGTGGATCGATACCTGACATTTTAGCCACTGTGAATTGTATCGGCTCAGAAGAACTTATGGTAACGGTGGAAGACCTGAGAAAATATGGAGGTACCTCTGGCTACTTATATTTTTTTCGTTTGGCTACTTGTGGGTACAAAAGACCAAGCGCTACTATCTGGTTTACAAAAATGAAGATGCATGCTGTTTTATTAGGTCGGGTAAAGTTGTTTATTATGAGTTTTAACGAAAAAGTAATTTATCGACGCGGAGCCGGTATCAACACGGAGTTGGTGAAGTACTTTTAAAAAAGAATTACATCAGCACGGAGCTGGCATCGATACGGAGTCAGCATCAACACGGAGTTGACATCAACACGGAACTGGCATCGACATGGAGTCGGTTGAATATTTTTGAAAAAGTCATTTCATCAGTACGGAGCTGGCATCGACATGGAGTCGAGAAAATATTTTGAAAAAGTAATTTCATCAGTACGGAGCTGGCATCGACACGAAGTCGGTAAAATATTTTGAAAATGTAATTTCATCAGCACGGAGCTGGCATCAACACGGAGTCGGGAAAATATTTTGAAAAGTAATTTCATCAGCACAGAGCTGGCATCGACACAGAGTCGAGAAAATATTTTGAAAAAGGAATTTCATAAACACGAAGCTGGCATTGACACGGAGTCGGTAAAATACTTTGAAAAAGTAGTTTCCTCAGCACGGAGCTGGCATCGACATGGAGTCGGTAAAATATTTTGAAAAAGTGGATTGCTGGAAACAAGTCGAGTTGAAAAGACTCATTTTTTTGGTTAGTTCGCAATCCAATTTTATGAAATCAATGCTAGCCAGTCAGATCTCCAGGAAAGAGGCGGCGCACAATGGCACTCTTAAATCACATCATTTCCTTGAATAGACGTAGTCTATCCCCCTTGTATCAACAGGACAAGATCTTTCTAGGCATCGACTTTGATCAAGAACTGCAATTGGCTCTTTTAACATTTTTTTTTAAAAAAAAGATTGAATTCATTTGAGTTAATTGATCAGTTGTCAGCCTTGTTAGATTGTAGATAGATCATGAACTTGATTCGATATGTGTCGTAGACCCGGTTCGTAGTGGATCTGGGTTGTGGACCCAATTGAAATGGATCTGGGTCGTGGACCCAGTTGTAGTGGATCTGGATCGTGGACCCGACTGAAAAAGATCTGGGTCGTGGACCTGGCTGAAACGGATCTGGGTCATGGACCCATCTGAAATAGATCTGGGTAATGGACCCATCTGAAACGGATCTGGGTCGTGGACCCAGTTGAAATGAACTTGGGTCGTCGACCCAGTTGAAATGGACTTGGGTCTTAGACCCATCTGAAATAGATCTAGGTCGTGGACCCATCTGAAATCGATCTGGGTCGTCGAACCATCTGAAACGGATCTGGGTCGTGGACCCATCTAAAACGAATCTGGGTCTTGAACCCGATTGAAACGGATCTTGGTCGTGGACCCGGTTGAAACGGATATGGGTCGTGGACCAATCTAAAACAGATTTTGTTCGTGGACCCAACTGAAACAGATTTGGGTCGTGGACCCAGGTGAAATGGATCTGGATCGTGGACCTGGTTCTAAATGGATATGAGTGGGGGGACCCAATCCAGTTTGGATAGGAGTCGGTTCACCAAATTGGTTTGATTTGGGAAAATCCGCACATTCCCTATTTTTTTTTCTTTTGTTTGTTATTTTTTTCGTATCTTTTTGTATTTTGTTGAAAACATTGATTAACAAAAATCCACTTCACTTAGTTTTTCCAAGATTTGGGATTTTCGTAAAGGGTACCATCAATGTTTGATCAATGGTAAGTGGGTTCCTTCAACAATGGACTGTAGTCATTTTGTGGGCTTGAATTCATTCTGCTCCGTATTAATGGCACGGATGTAATTATCCTTCTGTTATCCATGTTTTGGGCACGGATGAGACATTCACTGTTTCAACCGTGCTTAAAACACGGATGAGGTGCTCATAGTTTCAACCGTACTCCCAACACAGATGAGGCATATACAGCTCCAACCGTGCTCCCAACACGGATGAGGCATACATTGCTTTAACCGTCCTACCAACACGGATGAGGCACATTTTTGTCTATCTGTGTCATGGACACAGACCAGAAAGAATTTCAGTTTCTGAAATTTCACATAACTAGTTCTTTGGTCCACTACTTTGCATTTTAGACACTCCCTCACTGTATTTTTTATTTATTTATTAACATGATGAAACACTTTTCTCCCTCCTACCCAAGGGAAGATAAAAAAACAAAAACAACCTATGATCTATACAAGTGTGCCTTCTTGGGCTTACAACATGGGCTTCGAGGCCCGACTATAATAATCACATACAATATTGCTTTGGGGGGTCGATATAAAATTGAAAACTTGTTTCCTAGCATTGTCTAATCGGGCACATGCATGCGGCTAGTAGGTGGTTTCATGGCTACCTGATCTTCAAACCTTGATGCATACCGAAGTACGCACGTCGTTGGTTGGTGATCGAATTTGATGTGTTCATCCCCGACACTTGAAATAATGATCTCAAGCCGTAGATTTACTAAGTATCAGGGCTAAATATATTGAGGGTGGGGTGGCTTGTGAAGTGGGCTATGCTCGCAAGTGCACGTGCAACAAGATTTTTCATTTCTTTTTCTTTTCATCAACCCCCTTACAAACATGTAATGAAAGCAACAAACTTAAATAAATATTACAATTTAGACTTGTGAAAAATAAAAAAAAATAAGAAGCAAGCAACAAACAAACCATGTTAGCAAACAAAAATCTATTTTTTTTTTCAAAATGACCGAGTTGTCACGAGGGATGAACCATTTCCCCAATAGAGTCGCCAGCTGTAGATATGTGATTTCACGATTACGATGACCACATCTACTAAGGTTTGGAGTCGCCACCATTAATATTATAAGTGAGTTTGAATGGTCACCCGATGTACATTTTTCGGAAAAAGTGATATTTTTGGCACGTAGTGACTCTCAATGGATAAAGTACCGATCAACCTTGAGATCGGGGTAAGCTGCTCGATTGGAGAAAAGGGAAGGTGTTAGGCACCCTTTTCTCCTTGCCAAGTGGCGGTAACCTCAAAGAACTCGGTCACTTTGATTAAAAAAATGAAAAATAAAGTGTCACGTGTTGTGCATTTGTACCCTAAATAGGGATTTGCTTTCGGCTCGATCGTAGGATCATCTCATTGAAGGAGATGGTCCTAATAGATGTGCCTTGGACATAATTCATGTTTGAAAAAGGTGGGCTAAGGTTATGGATCCGTTCTCATGAGTTGAGAAGGATCCAATTTCCCAATGCCTAAAAACGATTCAAGGGTTAAGATCGATTTTTTTTTTAAAGGTTACAACCCTTATACTTTCGATCGGACTGAAGTTCAATCTACCAGAAATAAGAGAGGGGAGCATTACATCTTAAAGGACTTCTAAAAAATAAAATAAGAAAGAAAGGGGTATTAGAAGAAGGAGATGTGGGGGATAGAGAAGAAGAGAAGGGGGTATTTTGTTGAACCTACCTTGAAGCTCTTCCTTTTTTTTCCTTCTTTTCTTCTTCTTCTTCTTCAATGTCTTCTTAGGTCTTTAATGATACATGAGAGTGAAATTCTTCTTTTAGAAGATAATATGAGAGAGTAGTGGAAAGAAGAGAAGAGTTGAATTGAATTCTTTTTTTTATTAGAGTTGGTGTAGAGTTCATAAGAGAGAATTGGTAAGACTTGGTAAGATTTTTTTTGGTGAGAATTGGTAACCTATTTTGTGAAGATGAGGGGGGTATTTATAGATGTTTGAAAGGTTTTTTAGGGGTATAATGGGGTGAAGAGTTGGGAGAATGGATAATGGCATTGGTTTTAGAGGTGAAGGGTATGAAATTTAGAGTGGAAGTGAGGGTAATTGTATAATGAGTGAAAATGGATAATGTTTAGATCCAAATGGTTTGGATCCTACCCAAATTCATATGGGTAGAGTGTTTGGTGGGGTGAGATGAGTGATGGTTGATGGAAGGAATGGGGGTGTACAAGAGTTGTTTGGAGAATGAGTATTAGGTTGGTTGAAGAAGTGAGGTGTTTAGATTTAGGAAAATGGGTTGTGTAAGGGGTTATATTTTTGGATTTTTGAAAGGGGTAATGAGATGATGACATGTGTTAAAAGGGATGAGGTGATGAGATGAATTGATTGTGATGATGGTTGGTTGATTAGAGAAAAGGGTATGGGTCAGTTTGATGATGATGGTGGGAGGTATGGGTTGATGTGATTTTGTTAGAGTATTTTAAGGGAAAGGGATGGGTTAGGGTGTAGGAGATATGGATTGTGATGTGGGTGGTTGATGGTGTTTAGAGAATGGTGATAGGTTAGGGTGTATAGGATATGGGTTGTGATGTGGGTGGTTGATGGTGTTAGAAAATGGTGATAGGTTAGGTTAGGGTAGGGTATGGTTTGAAGTGATTTTTAGAGAGAAATGAGGTGTTAGATTGATTGTTTAAGGAAAGGTGATGGGGGTAGGTGATTAGATGAGGGAAGTGTGAGGAGATGAGGACATGCGTCACCTTTTGATGTGAAGAGGGTGATTGGTTGATGTAGGTAGTCATTAATGGGTTATGGGTTATGAATTGGATAATGAATAGGATATGGATAATGATTTGTGGGCTTTGTAGTGTTGGGCTTGAGTTTTAGATGTTGATTAGGGGTTACCTTGAAAATGGTTATGAGGGTTTGGGTTTTTTTTAGGGTTTAGGTAGTATGGGATTGAATTTAGGTTAAGGGTAAGGTGAGAAATTAATTTAGGAAAGATTAAGGGTTTGTGGGCTTTGAATGGGCTTAGGGTGTTTGTGGATTTCGAGGCGGAGCGGTGGAAGGTGGATGGAGTGATAGGTGTCCCAAGTCTCATTTTTTATTTTTTTAGTAATTTTCGGAATCGTTGGGTTGATTAAAATTCCACGTGTAGGCAAATCGGGCTTTTTAGGCCCGTTGGAGAATTTTATCGAGAATTCGGGTATTTTTGGATATCAGAGCGGAGCAGTGAAGGTTGGGAGGGTGTAGGGTAACCCCTTTGGTGGGTCCCCTAGACTATTAGAAGGTTTTAGGGGCTTTGATTCGATTAAAATGTCACCTTTTTAGTGATTCGGACTTTTGAGGCCCGTTGGCCAATTTTGTTGAAAAATCGATATGGGAGCATACCGAATCTTTTTGGATGGGTCAGTTGGATCCTCAGGGGGTCTTAGGGGCCTTGATTCGATCAAAATGTCAAATTTTTTGTGATTGGACTTTTGAGGTCTGTTGGTACATTTTGTTGAAAAACTATTATTTTTAGGCCCTTTCGAGTATGGGCCTGTTCAAATTGAGGTATCTACAATAGCCATGCCACGTAAGACATGATATATAGATTGATAGATGGAATGATTTATTGATGAAATGATTGATGGAAAGACAGATGGATGTCACTGGAGGACACTACCGAACTTTACTTGTATTTTCGATATAAAAAAACTAGTATGTATTACAAGATGAAAACTATTTTGTTTATTAGAAAAGAGTTATGGAATACCTACAAATAGTGATGCGTTATTGTATATCTGGAAGCGGCGGATCAATCTTGGATCAGCACTAAATGTCATATGTTCTTCGGTAGTATAGGATATCTTAAAACATATTACAGCTTATGAGATTTGGGAATTTCTCTTATTTCTTTACTGGGAAATATTATTAAAAGCGTCCTCAATCCGCGAGTGCGGATCCGCTTTTTTGATATTTTGGGAGTCGCCACCTAATTTTACTATTTAGGAACCAAAACATGACTCAAAATAGATAAAAAAAAAGTATTGATATACGAAAAAAATGGGTCCGAGGATTACATTATGAGATTGGAAGCTGTTAGGCACCAATTCCGTCTAACGAAAGCCGGTCTTTACTTTCCCAAAAAATTACATTGTAAAAATAACGACCTAAAAATCAAAATAAAAACAATACCTATTTTTTACTTGGGTGATTGCAACAGTCAATTCCTTCAGAACTGGCGGAGAGCATTCCTCGTGTGAGTCTTCTTATTTTTATCTTCATTACTAAATCTACTTTCGATCTTTGAAATGAGGTATTCTTCTCCTAAATCTAAATATTTTTTAGTTTTTTGAGGTGTTTTAAGATTTTTAGGAGTTTCTTGAGTAAAAAATTGGGTTTGAGTGTTAGGTAAGGACTTGAGACTTTAGATTTAGGATTTTGGGAAGGCTTGAAAAAGTTTTTGACCTTTCTTTCCTAGGATTTTTCTTAACCTGTGAATTTAAGTTGCTAAGGCTCTTTTTTATAGAGCTTTTTGGAAGAGTTGGTGTTTGATTAGATTTTTTCAAGATAATGTTAAGTTGCTTAATTAGGGTTTTAATTCTTACGTACAATGAAAATTTTTAAGTTTTTGGGGAACCCTTTAATTATATTTTTAATTCTTTGGGACCCCAGATGGAGGGATCTTTTATAAATATCATGTGGGTCCCAATTGAAAAAGTGGGCCACCACTTAAAATTTGGTCTGTGGGCTTGATTGATTGATTTTATTTGTTCAAAATTTTAATTCAATTTATTAAGATTTTACTTTACGTTAATTAATGTTTTAATTATTAATTTTGAAAATTTAAATTTTTAGGATTGAAAAATTATCGTTTTACCCTCAAAAAGGGCTTTTGAGTTGAGAGGTTGATTTTCGACAGTTTGAGATATTTTGAAATCAAATTTTTTTAAGAAATTCAATAGGAGTATCAATTTGTGTCACTTATGGGTTTTTGGAGTGAAATGGTCGTGGACCTTATGAGGAGCATTTTCTTAATTTTGTCAAATTTGGTAAGAATTTGTGAAATAGTTTATTTTATTATTTTATGTTTTTGAAAGGATTTTATATTTTCTTAGCATAGCATGGTTTCTAAAGTTTTATTTGTTTGAAATACCTCATCTGAATTTCTAAAACATATCGAATAATAAATAAAAAATATTAAAATATTCATCTATTATTAGGAATCATTACAATCGAGTTGATGAGTTGATTAATCGGACGAGTGTGAAAATGGGGTGTCTACAGATACCCCTCTTTGGCAGAGGATTGAAACGAACTAGATAGCAAATTTATTTTGGTAGATAGTGTGATATTCGAATGCCAAAGCTAGTAAAAGTTCATTTTGCAGTCTAATTTAGCAATTCATCTAGACGTTCAGATTTTTGAGGGTAAAACTCTCTCCAAACTAAAAGTTGTCAGGTCTTTGAACGCGAGCTCTCACTAACTGAAAGCGCCCTCGATCCGCGGGGTGCGCGGATCCGTTTTTGATTTTTGAGGTTTGGGAGTCACCACCTAGTTATTACGGTCTAGGAACCGAACTTTGACTTTAAAAGACAAATAACACTAATCTACGAAAGAAAATACGGGTTCGGGGATCACGTTATAGGGTTGGAAGGTGTTAGGCACCAATCCCACCCGAGAAACGCCAGTCTTTACTAATTCCAAAATAAAACTATATTGCTAAAAAGACCTAAATAATAAAAAAAATAAAAATATTTACCTTTACTAATGCAACGGTTTTGTTCCCTCAGATCTGATAGAACAGCTCCTCGTACAGCACTCCTCGCTTCGTTCTGTCTCCAAATCTGATTTCTGATCTCCAAGTTGAGGTATCTTCGTTTTAGATCTATGAGTTTTTCTAATTTTTTATGGATTTGGAGGTGTTTTTGAAGAGTTTCTCGATGTTTTTTGAGCTAAAGTTGGGGCATGGATGTTAAGTAAGGAGTTAAGACTTCAAAATTAGGGTTTATTGGAGGTTAGGGAAGCTTTTTGACCTACTTTTTCTAAGATTTATTTTTTGATCCGAAAATAGGTTGTCCCTATTTATAAATTTTTTTAAGTGCTTGTTTAGATAGAGTTAGAGTTAGAGTTAGATTATGTTTCTTTTAGATAGTTTTAAAGTTTAATTAGAATTCTTTTAAATAGTTTTAGAGTTTAATTAGAATTATATTAGGGTTAGGGTTTGACTTTGGTTTTATTAGATTGAATGGATTCTTTATATTACGATTTGACTTTGGTCTTATGTGATTGACTAAGAATTTTTTTTTTTTTTTTTGAGAACCCCCTTTTATTATATCTTTAATTCTTTGGGCCCCCAGATGGAGGGATCTTTTAATAAATATCTGGGCAACCATCAACAATTTTACCTGAGAGCCTGATTGATCGATTTTTTTGGTTCAGATTTTTAAATTAATTTTATTAATATTTCACTTTACATTATTTAATGTTTTATTTATTAATTTCGAAATTTTAAATTTTTTTAATTGGAAAATTATCGTTTTGCCCCTAAAGAGAACTTTTGCATTTCAAGTCAGTTTTTTATGTTCCAGAATGTTTTGGAATTAATTTTTCATAAGGAATTCAATGGGAATATTGGTTTGTGTCATTTATGAAATTTTTTGTGCGAAACGATTGTGAACTTTATGAGGGGCATTTTCGTAATTTTGTCAAATTTTGTGAAAATTGGCGAAATGATTTATTTGATTTCAATTTGTTGTTTTATGTGTTTGAAAGGATTTTCTAAGCGCAATGTAGGCTCTAGAGATGTTTTGAGATTAGGGGTATTTTGGTAATTTGGTCATTTTTAGTGATTTTTACCGTGAAACTTCTTTTTGTTTGAAAAATGATGATTTATATATTTTTGGAGTTATATTTTCCTATCGTAGTATGGTTTCTAAAGTTTTGTTAACTGGAAATACCTCATCCGAATTTCTGAAACACATTTAGTAACAAAATAGAGTATTGAAATAATCATCCATTACTGGGAATCATCGCTATCGGGTTGACGAGTTGATTAATCAGGCGAGTGTGAAAATGGGGTGTCTACACTGACAGCGTCAGATCCATTAATTTTAGAAAATTCTCTCTAACTAATGGAAAAAATGTGCATGTGTGTTCACTTGAAATCTAAGATAAATCTTAGAGGGTCTGAGCAAAATTTGAACAAAAACTGACTAAAATCTGAGCATAACTGAACATAAATTGAGCATAATCTAAGTATAATCTGAGCATAAATTAAGTATAATCTGAGCATAAGTTGAATGTCTTACTCTACTTACCCTGGGGGAAAGAGTAATGAACTATTTTTGGGAGTCCTGCTCGACCTACTCGGGGTGATGAGTAATGAGCTATTTTTTGGGAATCCTACTTTACTTACTCAGGGTGAAAGAGTAATGAATTATTTTTTTGGAGCAAAATCTGAGTAAAATTCGAGAAAAATTTCAACGGGTTCTAAGCAAAATTTGAGAAATCTCGGTAGGTCTGAGAAAAACCTCAACGGGGTCTAAGTAAAATTCGAGAAAAATCTCGATGGGTTTGAGCAAAATTCAAGAAAACTCGACGGGTCTAAGAAAAATTCAAGAAAAATCTTGGCAAGGTCTGAGCAAAATTTGAGAAAACTCGACGGATTTGAGCAAAATCCGAGAAAAATCTTAGCGGGGTGAATCTAAGAAATAATGAATAAATTTGAGAATGAATGAATAAATCTAGGAATGAATGAATGCCCTATCTATTATTTTGGGTGAAAGGGTAATGGGTTATTCTCTAGGCAAAATCAAATGTGGTATCAAAAACACTTCTGTTTGAATCTCAAGGTTTTTCAAAAAATTTACGAATTTTAAACCCAAATTTTAACTTCCTTTGAACCTCAGGTGTTTTCCAAAAAAATGCTATCAAGAAGGTAACCTTAAATTTGGGGTTCCCATTATCCTTTAGGATTAACAATGATCGAGCTTGAGAACAAAATGCCCCTAGTTTGACAAGAAATATTATAATAGAGATAATTGAACACAGATCGAAAAAACAAATGCCCCTAGTGTAAAGGGAAAAACTACATATTATAGAAAAAAGAGAAATGTCCCTTGTTATGAAGGTTTGAAATATTTGATTACCACAAGCGTAATAAAGATTCAACTTTTAATTTTGACTTTTTATATTGAAGATTTTGAATTAGGCTCAAGAAAACAAAATATTTCCTTTTGAGGTTCATCGTAGAATTTACCTTTCTCCCTCTTGATTCACTTGAGAAATAAAAAATTTTCAAATTAATCGTAGACGATACTCGTGGTTTCTGAGTCTTTGCCTAGTTTAAGCTGGGTATTGAAATTGGTCATTTAGATTTCTAATATTTCGGTTCGGACCGCATTTTTAGCTTTTCAATTCAACGAAGATTTTCCTTTTGATTTTTTTGTTGTCTAACTTTGGCTTAGATTGCTTTTTCAGGTTTTCAATTTAGCGAGCATACTTTAGTTTTTGCTTAGATCACCTTTTTAGGTTTTTAATCTAACGAGTTTTTCTTTTATTTTTTCTGCTCTAATTATTGCCAAGGCCGTCCTTTCGAATTTTCAACCTTGCGAGCTTGTCTTAATTCTTGTCCAAGTCGCTCTTTCGGGTTTTTAACCTAATAGGCTTTTTCTTTGCTCTAATTGTTGCTAAGGTTGTCCTTTCGGATTTTCAACCTAGTAGACCCCATTTTTTCTTTTTCTTCCCTTTGGAACTTTTGGAGTTACTGTCTGATCATGCTTTGCTAACTTTCTTGACTTTTTCGCACGGTACTTAAGAGGTCTTTTATGAGTAAGCTTAGGACTGGGCATAAAAAGAA
Source organism: Akebia trifoliata (assembly GCF_017979445.1). NCBI lineage: Eukaryota > Viridiplantae > Streptophyta > Magnoliopsida > Ranunculales > Lardizabalaceae > Akebia > Akebia trifoliata. The sequence continues at coordinate 21,800,231 of NC_141380.1, forward strand.
AGGAAGTTTGAGGCTCAAAAACCCAAATGCCCCTTGTGTGGCATTTAAAAAAAATTTCTTTGAATTTTCTTTCCTATTTTGACAATATTTCTTATTTTTGGATTTTTTTTGGAATATTTTTTTTATTTTGACGTGGTCGGGCCTGAAGTAACTTCTCAGGTTGCCTATGTACCTCAGAATTTTGAGATCAGATCAAAATGTAGTTTGAATCATTCCCTCTCCTGGGTTAATTGATTGAGCTGAGAAAGAAAAATGCATTTTTTTTAAAACAATTTGTCAAAGGCTGCAAAGGGCTGAGAAGGGAGACATTGAGCTTGGTAATAGGAAAATTAGTTTGACCGAAGATGGCCTCTTTAAATGTAGTATCATTTGATCTGGTCAAGGTTTATTGGTTTTGGTAGTTCAATTCAGTTCTTCGAATCTTCACTGTTATCTCATAGAAAGATGAATATGAAACATGCTTGCTTATTTGGCAAATATGCATGATCCCAATGTAACATGCATACCCCCTTTTACTTATATAATATTCCAATTCAGATTTTATTATTAGATAAGTATTACTAGCACATTATTCAGTTCTTGGAATCTTTACTGTTATCTCATATAAAGATGAATATGAAACATGCTTGCTTATTTGGCAAATATGCATGATCCCAATGTAACATGTGAATACTCATCTGAAGATGTGTTGTGGGTTCTACAGATGTTAGTAACTACCTATAATACCTTTCTCTTATCTATTTTTTTCACATTACTTTGCTTTGCTTTGATTTGTTATTATTTCTCATTTTATTCACACAGGATTTGCCAAATAAGTAGATCCAAAGAGCTGCCAAAGTGGTGCACATTGAGATTTTTTAAGGTGGTACGTGATTTTCAATTATTCATGATTCTTGAAACATAATATTTTCCGAATCATACTTATTAACATTGGTCACATATATCTACCTGTCTTGTATGATTCACGAAAGCATGATAGTTTCTATGTTAGCATTTTTTGGATAGTATGCATAAAAGTTATATTTTTTCATCATGTATACATGCATCAATTTATCTATCATATTTTCTCTCCACATTAAATGCATTAGTGGCTTGATCTCATCGTATATGAGAAAATGTAGTAGTTCCAATAGGCGATAAAATTAAAACTATTCAACGTGACTCTTAGTAAGATTTGAAATCTTACTAAAATTAAAACTCTGAAATTAGTGTGTTATCTTGTGATGATGGGGGTATGACCTTCTAGTAATAATGGTGTGCCACGATCCTTCATTTTCATCCTATCTAGTTCACATGTGTGAATCTTAATAAATCCGCTATGGATAACAATCATGATTTCTATAAATCATTTTCACTCTTGAATAGATACGTGGCAATGTAATCAAGTATGATGGGTGCAGTTGCTTCCTCGGATGGACTCAAATGCAATAACTATTCAATGTGCAACGCATGTTAGTACTTAGTACGTGTGCGTACTATGCATAGTAGAGTATGTTATTTCATATTGTACATACTACGGCATTAGAAGTCTACTGATTTGATGGTCATGATCACATCGAATGATGTGAAAGACTATGATGAACGACGGTACCAACAATATATTTTATTATTAGCTTAGACATCTTTATAAAAATATGTTGTTTTTTCTTCTTACTTATCAGGAACTTTAAAAAACCTACTCATTCTATGATTCAAAAAGTTGGAGTCTCGCTTCTTGGACTCGAACTTAGGTTTGTAGGCACTTCAAAAAACCTATTCATTCTATGATTCAAAAAGTTTGAGTCTCGTTTCTCGGACTCGAACTCAGGTTTGTAGGCACTTCAAAAAGTCTACTCATTCTATGATTCAAAAAATTGGAGTCTCGTTTCTCGGACTCGAACTTAGGTTTGTAGGCACTTCAAAAAACCTACTCATTCTATGATTCAAAATGTTGGAATCTCGTTTATTGGACTCGAACTCAGGTTTGTAGGCACTTCAAAAAGCCTATTCATTTTATGATTCAAAAAGAGTTGGAGTCTCGTTTCTCAGACTCAAACTTAGGTTTGTAGGTACTTCAAAAAAACTACTCATTCTATGATTCAAAAAGTTGGAGTCCCATTTCTCGGACTCGAACTTAGGTTTGTAGGTACTTCAAAAAACCTACTCATTCTATGATTCAAAAAGTTGGAGTCTCGTTTCTCAGACTCGAACTTAGGTTTGTACGTACTGCAAAAAATTTACTCATTCTATGATTAAAAAAGTTGGAGTCTCGTTTCTCGGACTTGAACTTAGGTTTGTAGGTACTTCAAAAAACCTACTCATTCTATGATTCAAAAAGTTGAAGTCTCATTTCTCAGACTCGAACTTAGGTTTTAGGTACTTCAAAAAATCTATTCATTCTATGATTCAAATAGTTGGAGTCTCGTTTCTCGGACTCAAACTTATTGGAACAACGCTTCTCAAGCTTGAATTAGATAAAGACTCGGTATTATCGAGTTCAAAGTTTGAAAGATTGGGTCTTTATTGGCTTATCATGCATCTGTATTCATAATTATCATTGGACTTCGTCGGACTTTTAAGCTTTTGTAAGATTTTCCTTTTTATCATGTGATCAAGAATGAAAACTTTGGAATCACAATTATTCTAAAAAAATGCCCCTAGTTTCAAGGTTGGCTTCTAACTAGAACTTGACTATGAAACTGATGAAATGGACTATACTTGAAAAATATGAACGAGCAACTATAGACTCCTATTTATGACAGATAGAAGAATCGACAATCCTTTAAATTTAAGACTCTTAAGATTATCATATGTGCAATAAAAGATTTGATTATTTTCTTTTTGAATTTCTTTTGAAAAATGCTTGAGCTGGATTTTAAATCTTGATAATTATTGGAATAGAAGATCTTTCTCTTCAAAGTGATCGATGGTTCTACACTTTCCTTTGGCGAATACTTGGATAAGTAAACATACTCTTAAAGATCTTACAATGTTCAAGATGGCTTATGAGTTTCTTCGACTTTAACATTGTTTTCGTCAAATTTTGTGATTTGAATGGTTCTGCATTTTCTAAGCTTCCTTCTGAAACATTTTCCCCTATTTGATGATACCCTAATTTTTGCCTAAATCATCTCTTCAGGTTCTTAATCTAGAGGGCTTTTTTTTTCTTTTTCTGATGATGCCTTGATTTTTTTCTAGGTCGTCTTTTAAGGTTTTCAACTTAGTAGGCATTTTTTTTATGGTTATGCTATAACTTTTGCCTAAGTCGCCATTTCAGATTTTCGAATTAGCGGGCTTCTTTTTTTTTCTCAATGATCTTGAATAACCAACTCGACAACTCCCTTTTGATTTTTTCTTCTCAATAGGATATTTTCTTTTTTTGTATATCCTGATTTTTGTCTAGGTCGCCTTTTCAAGTTCTCAACCTAGTGCGCTTCTCTTTTTTTTCTTGATGATCTTGAATATTCAACTCGACAACTTCTTGGTTCCTTGCACCTTAATCGAGTCAATTAGCATTTAGGAGGATTTAATAGATGGGCTTAGGACATGGTTTAGAAAGAAAATGTATAAAGGCTCAACTTTCCCAAAATGCCTCCAGTCTGATATTCTTTTTTTTTAATGCCCCTAATTTGACATTCTTTTTTGACTTTTTTTTAATGCCCCTAGTTTGGCATTATTTTCTTTTTTGTCAATTCTTTTAGTCTCTTTTTTCTAATGCCCTTAGTTTGGCATTCTTTTCTTTTGAACCTTTTAATAGGGGATTTTCTTTTTGGATGACACTTTTCTTAAGAAAATACATTTTTTGCGTGACCGAACCTGAAGTAACTTCTCAAGTTGCCTACGTACCCCAAATATTTCTTTTTCTCTTTTGGGATCAGGTCAAAACGTAGTTCATACAGCCTTCCCTCCCGTGGTTGGTTGGTATGGTTTAGAAAAAAGAAGCTATTGATTTTTAAATGCTGCAAAAGTCTAAATAGGTTATCTTTTTCTTGGTAAAACAGGAAAATAGTTCAGCCAAAGAAAGCCTCCTTTGGAAGAATACTAATTAATTTGGTCAAGGTTTTATGAACTCGGTATCTTGATTGCTCTATTGAGTAAAGTCTTCTTTTAAGAATGAGTAATGTCCAGTCTTCTTATGAGAAGAAGTAATCTCCAGTCTTCTTCTACGAAATTGATTGAGTTGTTTGTATTTGACATTGACTCATTCCATTTTTTTCAAACTTCGAAAGAAATCTCATATTCTTTTGCTAATAAGAAAAGATGATGAATCCCTTCTTGTGGGTCTTAGCACCTTTGTCGATGCTTTCAACTACATCATTATTGATCGATGAACTTTGATTTTGAAGTTCACCTTCGACTTTATGTCTTGAGACCATGCAAGAACATTGTTGAATTTCTCAAGTAAGTTTATTATTCTCTAATGTTCCCTTGGGGATAATACAGTACCAATTTGCACTTCTTGAGTATACTCTTTAATTCCAATATTTATCAAGCTTGATTAGTAAACTTTGAGTCATTTCTCATGTCAAATTTTATGTTCACATCATTATGGCACACATGATAATCAAAAGCTTCTTTATTCTATTGGAATTTAAAAAATTTAAACTAACAAACTCGACTAAAACTCAAAAATTAAAAAAAAGACTAACATAACTGAAATGACCAACTAAATTTAAAGACTGATGAAAATTGAGTTGAAACTGAAAGAAAACTCAAGGATGCTTTATCTATAAAGCGGGACTGGGAGGATGGACTACTTAGGCTTGACATTGGTACTTTGGCTAGATGACTCTTTTGACGGTCCCGAAGTAACACAGATGATGGTTTAAAACGTTTAGGGCATCTAAGATTAACCATCGATTTTGATAGTTTGACTCTTAACTACATGATTAAAAATTTGATATAAATTAGTCCAAGTCCGACGGAAAATATCGAATCCAAATACACGATAAGTCTATAGTGACCTAGAAGGTGAAATAGATTAGTCACGGGTCTACTCCTGATTAGGATAGAACCTTTGATCAGACAAATTAATTTAACCCTAAGATCAAATCTTTTTGGTATAAAATAATCTGAATCTTTAAAAGTAAAACCAATTGGTCCAACTGATTTGGTGTTGATCAATTTGATCCATTTGTTGATTGGGTCAATTGATTTACATTTCACACATTGGGTCGGACCAATATTGCAGGTTTAATTTGAACGATCTGGACCGATCGGCCCACTTACCTATTGATTGGATTGAATAGAACAACTCGGGAACACCCATAGTCGATTTAGGTTGTGATCTATAAGAAGGCTCTTAGACCCTAAGTTTACTATGTGCAATGCAATTTATCTGGCCACCCTTGCCTAAGCATACCTATATACTTCTCGAGTGTACTCAATCAGATGGTACGTGGTGACTTGGTTTGATATACCATATTAGGTGATAATTTAAGACTTCAACTCAAATCTCTGAAGTCAAAAGCAGTCAGTTTAATCCCCAGTTGAAAGTAGTGCACGATGCTGAGCAAGGGCCCACTTAAATACCTCTCGTCTAGAATAAACGTTGTTTATCCCCCTTCTATAGTAGGGTACAACGGGGCAGGATCTCGCTTAAGCACTGATTTTGACTAGTGAACTTTGATATACTGTATAGGTACGAGTCTAGGGTTGGCGATTGGGACATGTGAATTTGCGGCTTATAATAGGACAAAGGCTCAAGTCACTCTAGCCTGGGTGCATTGATATACCTTTCAGTGTCACCTGATCGAATGGTACTGATGTCCCAGTTTTATATACCCTAAGATACGTGATTGGAGTTGTGGTTTTCATGAATAACGTCACATCTCCGAGGAGACCGAGCCACGCACTAGTGCCACGTTGGCTATAAGGGACATGCAAGTGTGCAAAGCAATAAACGTGCTAGTGGTGTATGCAAAACAAAGTGGGATGTGCCCGGAATGTTTTTTTCAGATAAATGGGCCCATAGGCCAGACCAGATCACAAGAGTAGGAATTCCAATTATTGATCAAGAAATACACACAATATTCATAACATCAAGATCGAATCAAGGCATGTACATCAAGGATATGTATATCAAGATCATAGCATGTTAGATGGGCAAAATTTATATCACAAAAATAATCAATATGATCCCACATTGAAATAAGCAAGGAGGAAAATTTATTTTTAATCCAAACAAAAGAAATTTTTTTATTTTATTATAGTCCAATCAAGGGTCCCTTTTGGGCGATCCAGAATAAATTGAGATTTTAATGAATTGATGATAGGATGATAATCATTGAGATAAAGGGTGATGACTTTTTTTTTCTTTTTTTGTTTGCAATTTTTTATTGGAATCCTCTCCTCATCACAAACAACATAAAAAAATGTAATTTTTTTTGTTTCTTAACGCATTACTCACAAATAATTTATTTGAGAAGAAGATGAAAAATAAAAAAATCATTTTCTGCTAACTACACACCATGCATAAAAATAATTTTATTTATTATTTTTTTTTTGCGATTTGTTATTGAAATCCTCTCCTCATCAAGAACAACATTAAGAAAAGTAATTTTTTTATTTCTTAGCACATCACTCACAAATAATTTATTTGAGAAGAAGATGAAAAATAAAAAATTATTTTCTACTAACAGCACACCATGCATAAAAATAATTAATTTTTTTTTTTTTTGTGATTTTTTATTGGAATCCTCTACTCATCACAAACAACATTAAAAAAAAAACAATTTTTTTTGTTTCTTAGCACATCACTCACAAATAATTTATTTGAGAAGAAGATGAAAAATAAAAAATCGTTTTCTACTAACGGCACACCAGGCATAAAAATAATTTTTTTTTTTGTGATTTTTTATTGGAATGCTCTACTCATCACGAATAATATTTAAAAAAAATTGTTTCTTAGCGCATCACTCACAAAGAATTTATTTGAGAAAAAGATGAAAAATAAAAAATCGTTTTCTGCTAAAGGCACACCATGCAGAAAAAAATATTTTTTTTGAAATTTTTATTTTTTGAAATTTTTTTCTTGGAATTCTCTCCTCATCACAAACAACATTAGAAAAAGAAATTTTTTTTATTTCTTAGCGCATCACTCACAAATAATTTATTTGAGAAGAAAATGAAAAATAAAAAATCGTTTTCTGCTAACGGCACACTACATAGAAAAAAATATTTTATTTATTCATTTTTTTTATAAATTTTTTTCCTAGAATTCTCTCCTCATCACGAACAACATTAAAAAAAGTAATTTTTTTATTTCTTAGTACATCACTCTCAAATAATTTATTTTAATAACTTATCACCCATGCATATTAACGTGCTAAAAATTTTCTAAAACAAAAATAAAATTCCATGACTCTCACCCCAACCACCAGCATTCCATCCTCTATTCATATAGCAGTTTGAATCTTTCATTGTTTAGAGTCATCCCAAAAAGACCCTAGATTGAATCATAAAAAAATATATGCCAAGTAAAAGTATCCAAAATCAAATCAAAGGATACCAAAGGATAATACAAACCCAAAAATTAATCCAAAAAATGGGTCAATACCTATTTTTTCATATCATCATTCTCTCAATATCCTACATTATTTATGGTCATCCCAAACGACCCTAAATTGAATCATAGGAAATAATATTCCATAATAATATGCTAAAAATGATGCTGAAAAAATATAATACAATCCCAAAAAATAAACGAATCAAATAAACTAAAAATAAACAAAACAAACATACAAAAATCTAAGTTTAATTGGAAATGTTCCCAACGGAGTCTTCACTGAAAGCGCTCTCGATCCATGGGGTGTACGGATCCACTTTTGATTTTGAGGTTTGGGAGTCGCCACCTAGTTATTATAGTCTAGGAATCGAACATTGACTCAAAATGGATAAAAATAACTAATCTACAAAAAGAAACTAAGTCCGGGAATCACGTTACGGGGTTGGAAGGTGTTAGGCACCAATCCCGTCCGACAAACGTCGGTCTCTACTATTTAAAAAAAAAAACTACATTGCTAAAAGATCTAAAACAAATAAATAAAATAAATAGAAGAAAAATGTACCTAGACGTTTAGAATAATTTTTTCCGTCAGATTCGATGGAGAGATTCCTTGCTTCGTTTTCGTTACTGAATCCACTTCTGATCTCCAAAATGAAATATCTACTTCCTAGATTTGAGTATTTTTTAATTTTTTGATGAATTTCTAGGTGTTTTTGAAGGGTCTTTGGGTGTTTTTTGAACAAAAGTTAGGGTTTTGGATGATAAGTAAGGGGTTAGGACTTCAAAATCAGGATTTTGAAAAGGTTAGGGAGGCTTTTTGACCTACTTTTTCTAGGATTTCTTTAAGCTACGAAATTAGGTTGTGGAGACTCTATATTTATAGAGTTTTTTTTTTAAGAATTAGGATTTGACTAAGTCTCCTTTTAGATAAGATAAATTAGGATTTTGACTTTAATTTTATGAGATTGACTTGGTCTTTTTAGATTAAAGTTTTAATTAGGATTTTGACTTTAGTCATATGAGATTGACTTGATCTTTTAGATTAAGGTTTTGACTTAAGTCTTATGAGATTGACTTAATTTCTTTAGATTAGGGTTTTAATTAGGGTTTTGACTTAAGTCTTATTAGATTGACTTGGTTTCTTCAGATTAAGTTTTAATTAGGATTTTAACTTAAGTCTTATGAGATTGACTTGGTTTAGATTTTTAAATTAATTTTATTAAGGTCTGACTTTACGTTAATTAATATTTTATTCATTAATTTTGAAATTAAAAATTTTAAAAATTGAAAAACTATCGTTTTGCCCCCGAAGAGAACTTTTGCATTTCAAGTCGATTTTCGATATTCCGCGATGTTTTGGAATTGATTTTTCATAAGGAATTCAATGGGATTATGGATTTGTATCACTTATCAAAAAATTTTGACGTGAAATGATTGTCAATCCTTATGAGGGGCATTATCGTAATTTTATCGAATTTGGTGAAAATTGGTGAAATAGTTTATTTAATTTCATTTTATTTTTTATGTGTTCGAATGGGTTTTCCTAAGCGTAAGAGGGCTCTAAGGATGTTTTGATATTAGGACTATTGTAGACACCCCATTTTTGCACTCGCCTGATTAATCAACCCGTCAACCCGATTGCTATAGTTCCCAATGATGGATGATTATTCCAATGCTTTATTTTGTTACTAGATATGTTTCAAAAATCCGGATGAGGTATCTCAAACTGACTAAACTATATAAATCACGCTATGCTAGGAAAATATAACCCCAAAAGCTTAGAAATCATCATTTTTCAGATAAAAAAAGATTCAAGATAAAAATCACTAAAAATGATCAAATTACCAAAATACCCCTAACCTTAAAATATCCCTAGAGCCTACGTTACACTTAGGAAAACTCATTCAAACACATAAAATAATAAATCGAAATCAACTAAATCATTTCGCCAATTTTCACAAAATTTGACAAAATTACGAAAATACCCCTCATAAAGTTCATGACCATTTCACACAAAAAATTTCATAAATGAACCGATTCCAAAACATCTTAGAACATCAAAAACTGACTTGAAATACAAAAAGTCCTCTCCGAGGGCAAAACGATAATTTTATAATTTTTATAATTAAAATTTTTTAAATTAATAAATAAAATATTAAATAATTAAAGTGAAACATTAATAAAATTAATTTAAAAATTTGAACCAAACAAATCGATCAATCAGGCTCTCCGACAAAATTGTTGATGGTTGCCAAGATATTTATTCAAGGACCCCTCCATTTGGGGGTCCAAAGAATTAAATATATAATAGAGGGGGGTTCTCCAATAAGTTAAAGTCAATCAAGCAAAACTAAATTCAAGATATTAAAGTGAATCAAGTAAGACTAAAGTCAAAATTAAAGTCAATCAAGTAAAACTAAAGTCAAAAAGTCAATCAAATAAGACCAAAAGTTAAAATCCTAATAGAGTTCTAATTAAATAATAATTCTATTTAAAACAATCCTAATTAAATAATAACTCTATTTAATAGAATTCTAACTAAAATATAACTCTATCTAAAACAATTCTAATTAAAATATAACTCTAACTAAAAGAATTATAATTAAACACTAATTCTATCTAAACAAACACTTAAAAATATCTATAAATAGGGGTCCTCACACCCTATTTTTGTATCAAATAAAAAATCCCAAGAGATGTAGGTCAAAAAGCTTTCCTAGCCTCCCATAAACCCTAATTTTGAAGTCCCAACTCCTTACCTAACACCCATACTTCGATTTTAGCTTGAAAAATACCTACAAGTCCTTCAAAAACACCCCAAAATCCATAAACAAATCTAAAAAATCCAGATCTAAGAAAAATATACTTTGCCTCAGAGATCAAAAATCAGATCCGGAGATAGAACGAAGCGAGGAGGACTGTAAAAGAAGCGGTTTTATCAGATCTGAGGGAATATAATCGTTGCGTTCGAAGGTAAAATTCTTTTATTTTTTTATCTAGGTCTATTTGTTAGCAATGTAGTTTTATTTGGAATAAGTAGAGACCGGCATTAGTCGGGCAGGGTTGGCACCTAACACCTTCCAACCTCGTAACGTGATCCCCGGACCCATATTTTTATAGTTGATTAGTTGATTTATCCGTTTAAAGTCGATGTTCGATTCTTAGACCATAATAACTAGGTGGCAACTCCCAAACCTCAAAAGTCAAAAGCGGATCCGCGTACCCCACGGATCGAGGGCGCTTTTAGTGACGACTCCACTAGAGACATTTGAGGATCAGATTTGAAAAACCCCAAGTATGGGAAGCATTGCCAGTAGGACCTAGTTTTTTAATTATTTTATTTTATTTTTAGTTTTTTGTTTATTTGTTTATTTGTTTATTTTATTTTTTTTATCATTCTTTTGGCTCAATTATTGAGTACTGGTTTAGATGTTGAATATTTTGTTTTGGCACTTTTTTATGGATCATCTAAGGTCATTCAGAATGACCTTAAAATCATGCAGGATTTCAAGAAGGTAATGATCTAAAATAATGGGTGTTGACTCATTTTTGTTTTGATTATTATTATTATTATTTTTTGTTTGTATTATCCTTTATTAGTACCCTTTGGTTAAATTTTGGATATTTCGGATTTGACATATAATTTTTCTTTTTGGTTCAATTAAGGGTTATTTTTGGATGACCTTAAATAATGAAATATTCAAATTGACATAAATTGAAGATGGAATGATGGTGGTTGGAATGTGAGGTATGGATTTTTTTTTAAAATTTTGGATAAATTTTTTTTAGCACGTTACTAAGCATAGGCGGCGAGTTGTGAAAATAAATTATTTGTGAGTGATGTGTTAAGAAATAAAAAATTTGCCTTTTTTAATATTGTTCATGATGAGGAGAGGATTTCAAGAAGAACAAAATAAAAAAAAAATTTTTACGCGTAGTGTGCCATTAGCAGAAAACAGCTTTTGCTGTTTTTATCTCCTTCTCCAATGTTTAAAAACGAAAAATAGAAAATAAAGAGAGAGAACGTCTCTCTCTCTCTCGCTCTCTCTCTCTCTCTCTCTCTCTATCGACTTCAGTTCTGAATCTCAACTAAAAGATGTGGCCCAAAATAATGTTGGACAAGCTGGCTATCGAGAATCAACAATGGAAGATTCAGTAGCTGTCCCGCTTCAATCGTCGCTGCTCAGCAACAATGGCAGTTTCACGTTCTTTGTCAACCAGTTGATTTCTATTTCAACCATCTTCAAAAAGGAATAGTTGAATCAAGAACCATTATTAAAAATCTGATTAGTGCTGACGATGTCGAAAAGGTCTTGATAGTAGATAATGCCACAACTACTGCTGCAATTGTTCTTCAATAGATCGGTTGAGCATTTGTTGAAGGAAGAAATCAACTATGGTAGAATCTATAAATCCCTAAGCGGCTGTTTGTTACCGCTTCAAAACGCGGCTTTCATTGCGTTTACGATGAAAAGCTGCGGTTTCACTCGTAATTACCGTTTGTTAAAAACGGCGTTTAAAATCTGCGTTTCGTAATTGCGTTTGGAAACACAAATTAGAGAAGCTCGGTTGAGACGCTTTTGTAATCGCGTTTGCGGGGGAATAAAACACCGAATAAATGATTGATATGAAAATACGATTTTGCCCCTGCCCCTTTACTCTATTCTCTTCGACCTAACCTTCGACAGATCTCTCTCAATCTCGCCTCTCTCTCTCGATCTCACCTCTCGCTCTCTCTATCACACCTCTCTCTATCTCATGGTCTCTCTCTCTATCTCACGGTTTCTCTCTCTTTCACACCTCTCTCTCTCTCTATCTCACGGTCTCTCACACAGCTGCGCACGGTTGTTCGGCCTCGATCTTGCACAGATCTCTCCGCCGCAAAGCACTCTCTCTCTCTGTCAAGCCACGCACAGATCTACGTTTAGCCGGAGATCCACTTCGTTTCATCTCTCTCGACAAACAGCGGAATCAAACCGAACTTGTGGTTCGATTTTTCTAACCCTATAAACATGGAAATTTCTGATTTTTTTTTTAATTTAAGGGGCTACTTTGATTATAGTTGTGATAATTATTTTGTGCAAATTTCATCTCTTCTCCCTCGACAAACAGTTGCTTCAAACGAGATTTTTGGTTCCATTTTTATAACCCTATAAACATTGAAATTTCTGAAATTTTTTTACCAATTTTAGGGTCTAGTTGATTATAATTTTATTATTTAAAAAAATTTCATAATTTTTTTTTATCAATTTTATTCAATTTGGTTAGATTTTTCTAACCATCTAAACATGGATCAGAATTTTTTTTATATCAATTTTAGGGTATAATTGATTATAGTTTTGTGCAAATTTCATAATTTTTTTTCATCAATTTTATTTAATTTGGTTTGATTTTTCTAACCCTATAAACATGGAAATTTCAAAAAAAAAATTATCAATTTTAGGGTCTACGTGATTATAGTTTTGTTATTTTAGCAAATTTCATAATTCTTTTTTTTATCAATTTGGTTCGATTTTTCTAACCATCTAAACATGGAAATTTCAGAATTTTATTTTTATCAATTTTAGGGTCTAATTGATTATAGTTTTGTGCAAGTTTCAGAATTTTTTTTTATCAATTTTATTTAATTGGGTTTATTTTTCTAAATGTATAAACATGGAAATTTCATATGGGTGTGTTTATTATTAATGGTAGCATTATTTACATATGGGTGTGTGTGTGTTTATTATTAATGGTAGCATTATTTACATATGGGTGTGTTTATTATTAATGGAAATTTCATATGGGTGTGTTTATTATTAATGGAAATTTCATATGGGTGTGTTTATCACTTAGTAGGGTTTAAGTTTCTTAAGGGTTTATTATGTGGGTGTGTTTATTATTTACATATTCATGGTAAAATTAAATACTCATGCATTATAATGGTTAGCTTCAAGAGTTTCTAAAATTCCAATAAGGGCTGGATTCATAATGGTAGCATGATTCATAATGTAAGGTTTGCTCGAGTAAGGATTGGATTTTAGCTTTGAGCAAAAGAGTCCTTAGTGGCAGTCTTACCAAGTTTTAAAGTTTGAATATTTGAATCATGTTTGTTAGATGTTATAGAATTGTAATGGTTTTTTTTTTAAGTTTGAACTGAATCGCCGCTAATTGAGTTTTAAAGTTTGAATATTTGAATCATGAATGCTTTTCTTTATCTTACACACGCACACACACACATCAATTACTGTACTCTATACAGTCAAAAATTGAGAACACAGGGATCCCTCACCGTGGGACTGAGAACTGTGCGTTCTTCCGGCTATCTATAGGATAGCCTGACATTGCCTCCTGGTTTCTCTCTTTGATTATACATTGTGCAAAAATCAAAATATATATGGAATCCATCACCGTGGGACTGAAAACAGTATTTTTATTGTTCTTACTTATTTCGTTATTTTTTTTGTTTGTGAACTAAAGATTTTACAAAAGATTGATGATGAGATTGAAGTAGAATATGACATGTTTTGTTCCATGCACTACTGTTATTACCATTGACAGATGGAAGATAACAATTCAAAAAGTGCGAAAGTAGATTGGACACCCAAACAACATGAAGTTTGGGTCGAGATATGCTATGAATTAGTTAAAAAGGGGAGGAGACCACATAAAGTACTTGATAAGATTGGATATGAAACATTAGTGAAAGAGTTTAAAAAGATAACTGGCGTTTACTATGATAGAGGGCAAATGAAAAATAAGTGGGATAGACAAAACGGACTTTGAGGACGTTGGAATAAGATTTGCACAAATACTGGCGTCTCTTATAATGTTGAGACGGGTATATTAGATGCAAGTGATGATTGGTGGGATGGGTGGTTAGAGGTATATATTTTTTTTACTTCTTTATTTCATTTATTTAATTTTTTTATTTCTTTTATATATAATTTAGAATTTTTATTTTTTAAAGCATCATCCAAAAGATGCAATATTTCGATCGAAGCCTTTGATGTTTGCGAAGCAATTAGATGTAATCTTTGGAGGCACATATGCTACTGGTAGCCGGATGTGGTTGCCTGCATCTGGTACAATGCCATCTACATCAGTAAACCAACCAGATAATCTTGGGGATGATCTAGAAGATGTCATGGAGACCTTGCCCCCAGAGTCTCAGACACCTCTAGACTTTACTCTTGATGATGCTGATGAGTTAGGGGATGATGCTACCGCTACTGTACCCCCACCCACAGATCCTGTTCGACGCAGAAGTGGCGATACTCTACAATCTCAAGGTCGTAGGTAGAAGATGACTCCTACTATGCTAATTTTCCAATCATTGGTGAAGCTCGTAGATGCAGTTAACAATCAGACATCTGCTTCTATCAATCAGACATCTGTTAAGAAAGGCACTATTCAAGAGTCAATCGACCTCTTAGACCAGCTAACAGAGATAACCCCCAACAGTGATCTCTATCACTTTGCGTTAAAGATGTTTATGAAAAACAAGCAATTCAGAGAGATTTTTTGTGGGTTACGATTAACAGATATTCGTCTTAGGTGGTTAGAGAGCGAGATGACTGATTATCTGGCTGGGAGACATTGTTAGACATTTTTTCATGTTATTTTTATATTATGTTAGTTTTGGGATGCACCTATAGGGTGCAATATACTTGGTTACTTTTATATTTATGTCGGTTTGATGATGCACCTATAGGGTGCAATATACATTAGTTACTTTTTGCATCAATATGATGTAATATACTATATTAGATGGATATGTTAATTTTTGTTAGACATATATTATATTTTCCTATAGATGGATATTATTTGCACTATTGGATGTTTATTGTGATTAATATTGTGGATAATGAGTTTTGTTGTATGTGGTGGATATCATTTTATTGTGTATTGTAAGTTGGGTGTATATACAACTAATATGGATCCATAAACAGGTCAAATGGATTCAGATGTTGATAGCACAAATACTGTTGATACTGCTGAACCATGGATTCAAATGATGATACCAATAATAGTGTTGGGTCAAGTGTTTTAAATTTAGGCACGAGAGGAGCCATCCTAGGTTCTTTATTTTATTGTGCGAATGTCTTAGATAGGGAGGAACATAGTAATTATCCAGTCATGCGAAAAACACTGAATGATAATACGATGTGCCACGCATTGTTTAGAATGGAAAGTCATGTATTTGTGAATCTATGTTCTATTCTTGAGGAACAGGGTCTGCTAAAGATGCAACGAATGTTACTATTCAGGAACAAGTAGCGATGTTCCTATTGATAATAGGACATAATCAAGGACAAAGAGTAATTGCAGATCGTTTTGTTCATTCACTTGAAACGGTTAGCAAGTATTTCAACATAGTTCTTTTGACGATTGTGAACTTGTCAATGTCTTTGATTGTACCTCCCGACCTCAATGAAGTCTCTCAGCACATCCGTAACAATCCTCATTTGTGGCCATATTTTAAGGTAATTTCTCATATACATACACTTTAAATATATTTATTTTATTAATGTTTATAAAGTAATATAATTAAAAAATATGTAGGGTTGTATTGGAGCGATAGACGGAACACATATTAGTGCTTTTGTACCAATAGCAGACCAAATGCAGTATCGAGGACATAAGGGACTCACGCAAAATATAATGGCAACATGTTCGTTTGACATGTTGTTCACTCATGTGGTGGTTGGTTGGGAAGGATAGGCTAATGATTCACGGGTCTTCCTTGAGACATTGAATACTCCCAATTTAAATTTTCCATATCCTCCACCAAGTTTGTATTTAAAAATTTGTCAATTATATATATTTATATTTAAGATTAGGCAATATAAATTTTTTTTTGGATAATAGGTAAATACTATCTGGTAGATGCTGGGTACCCGCTCATGGAAGGTTATCTCGCACCTTACCGAGGTGTTCGATACCATCTACAAGACTATCGGAGGTCACGGGCAAATGGTCGACAAGAAATGTTCAATCATTTACATTCATCACTTCAGAATGTAATCGAACGAACCTTTGGGGTTTTGAAGGCAAAATGGCCTATCTTGAAGATGATGCGTTCCTATAATTTGGACAAACAATGAAACATTGTCGTGGCCTGCATGGCATTGCACAATTTTATCAGAAAACATGCAATTGCCGATGAAGAATTTATTCGATTCGAGGAAGAAGACAGGATCATTGATCAAGAGTATCCAGTTCCCCCATCAGTAGGTTGTCAAAGTCAACAAACAATGAAAATGCATAGGGATTTAATAGCTGATGCCATTTTTACTGGCAATCATTGATGTATTTTCATATTAATTTTTTTTTACTTTGTATTGTAATTATAAATACTGTTCTTCGATGTTGGAATAAAGATTATAATATTTTTAATTATATTTCGAAGATTCTATGCTTATTTATTTATGTTCTTTGTGTATGATGAATAGCATTGATGGAAAATTATATGTATCCACCATGTTGTTCATGTGGTCGAGTGATGATAATAATCACAGCTAAAACAAAAGAAAATTATGGGAGGATGTTTTATAGGTGTCCATCTTGGCAGGTAATATGATATTGATCTTAATATTGGGTGCATATTTATATTTGGTGAGACTGATATTAATTCATGTGTTATTTTACTTTATAGAGACATGCAGGGTCTTTTGTGTGGGCAGATGAAGTTGACATTATCAATGATAATGTCCCTCAAGATAAAGTAACAGAGTCAAATAAGAAGAATGAAAAATATATTTTGTATGCATTTGTTGGATGTATATTTTTCATGTTTTTATTTATTTCAATTTTACTTATTATATTAACTATGATTATTATGTTTAAATGATGTCGGAATGTAAATTAGAAGTTATGTGGATGTGTTATGTATATATGATGTGATGTGGATATGTTATGTATATATGATGTAATGTGAATGTTGAATTGCGTATTATGCAGGTATTTTGTTTATCAGGAAAATTTCATATGTCCATTTTAAGAGGAGATGCTGCCGAAATTTCTGTAGAATTATAAAAAAATTTATAATTTTTTTTTGAATTACAAATATTTTAAAATTAATAAAATTATTTTTAAAAGTTTTTATATAATTTTATTATATTTATATATATTTAGTGTAATTATATATTTATAAGGGTATTCTGATAATTTTTTATGCATTTTGAGTGTTCCATCAACCTTAAGGGTATTTTGGTCATTTTACCCTAAACAGCAGATTCTAGAAGCTGTATCAAACAATAATTACCAGATTCTAGTCAATAGCACAGCACTTTCACGAAGTTGTAACAAACAAGATTTTCAGTGTTTCAGCTTCTGACGGCAGAAGCTGACAGCAGATTCAGGCAGCTGAATCAAACGGGGCCTAAACCTTTTTGATTATCTAAATTCTTCATCTAATCTTCGATTTGGTAATCTTAATGGTAGAATTTCATGCCTGCAAAGTCTTGAATTTATTTTGCAAGGAAAATTGCCAAGTCTGAATTTTAGGGGTTTTAATTTGAGAGCCTTTTCTAGTGTCCCAAATGTAGACTCAGATTACGGAGGAAGAAAATGAGGATGATAATAATGGTGAACGTGAAAAAGAGGAGATGAGGTGAAAGGTGTGAGTTGGGATGCTAGCAGCAACATAGAAAAAAAAAAGGTAAAAAAGTATTGATTGTGTAAATTAAGCAATTGGGCGAAATATAAATAGATGATTATGGGAAATTTGGGATTGGTTGGTTTGTCCAAATGATGCAACTGAGACGTATTTGCATGTAAGGCAGTATGGATGGATGGATGGATTGATGATACTCTATCTAGATTGCCCCCCTTTTCCCCAATTTACTTAATGATAATGCATCTCTTGGAGCCTTTCTTGGACAAATGTGAGAATTATGGTTTGCGCCCCCCCTTTCCCCTTTTTTGGACTATGGATGCTTTTCAAAATCATGGGTAGTGTTTTAAACTCAGTTCAAGATGACTCAGTTTTTAATACTGGTAACTTTTGGTGCTCATGTGGATTATCTTTTTGGGTTTCTTCCCCCCCCCCCCCCCCCCAAAAAAAAAAAAAAAAAACAACAATATACTAACCACCCTGAATCCCTTAACTATTTTATGAGGTTTGATTTGAAGTGTTTAAAAAGAGGGAGTTGTTGTGTTGTGGGCAACATGATAATAAAAGGACAAATCTTGAGTGGTGATGGCAGCAACATAAAGAGTTTTGTTTTATAATTTTTTTTAAGGAAAAAAATAAAAATTGAATGAACTAGCCTTACTAACTTAGTAAGGTTTTCTTCCTTACTAAGGGTTATGGACCTCGCCACGTGGCATCCAAAAAGGTAATCCAATGCCACGTGCTTATGGCGGATGAGATTCTACCAACTAAAAAAAAAGGAGATTTACTTGGTTAATTCATTGTTGCATTTTTTTATAAATAAAAATAAAAAATCAATTTGTTGTAGAAAAAAAAATCATCACTCCTATTTCCAACAATTATCATCCCATACTTAGTTCAATATTCTTTGGAATCTCAATTCGGTTACGGTTACCCAAAATAATCCCGATTGGACCATAAAAAAAATCCTTGTGGCTTGGATTAAAAAATTGGGTGTTTGTTTATGATTATTAGTCTCTATGTTGTCCCCATTGATTGTATATCTAGCATGCCATGATTGATACATGTGATTTTATTACTTTGATTTTAATTTCGATGTGATTTGTTTTCGCAATATCTTGATTAATATTTCCATGAAATCCATGTTATGAAAGTATGATCAGGCCCATTTGTTTGAAAAAAGCCCTGGGCACACCCCACCCTGTTTTGCACACACCACATGCACATTTACTGTTTTACACGCTTGCATGTCCCAATATAGCCAACGTGGCACTAGTGTGTGGTCCGGTCTCTTCGAAGATACGACGTCATTCATGAAAATCACAATTCCAGTCACGTACCTTAGGGTATATTAAACTGGGGCCTCAGTACCGTCTGATCAGGTGACTCTGAAAGGTATATCGATGCACCCAGGCTGGAGCGACCTGGGCCTTTGACCTATTGTTAGCCACACGGTCACATGTCTCGATTGCCAACGTAGTACTAGTACGTGGTCGGTCTCCTCGTGGGATGCCAAACTATTTATAAAAGCTACAACTCTTGACTCGTACCCATAGGCATATCAAAGATAATCCAAGCACATCAGTTGCACTTCTTGGTCAAAACAAGTGCCTAAGAGAGATCCTACTCCGATGTACTACGGTACTAAGAGGTGATTTAAGAGTGCCTTTGCTCAAGCATCGCGCGCCACCTCTGATCTGGGGATTAAACTGGCTAATTTTGACTTCAAAGAAGTGAGTTGAAGTTTTGGATTATCACCTATATGGTATATCAAACCAAGTAACCACGTATCGAGAGGTATATAGGTGTACTTGGGCAAGGGTGGCCAGATAAATTGCATTCATGTAGAGAACCTAGAGTCTAGAAACCTCCCTATAGGTCACGACTCGAAATCATTGTGGGTGTTCCCGGGTTGTTTATTGAATGGAACCTTCTGAATGATGAATGTATGTGAATGATGAGATTAGAATGTATGTGAATGATGAGATCAGAATGTATGGTTGTCCTCAATGATTAAAGTTTTTTGTTTTACTTGATTAAAATGGGTGCACCGACCCAATAAAGAATCCATTTAAATCAAAATGGAAATCAAATTCTTTTCTAAGTTCGGGTTTCAACCAATTTTAAAAGAAGAAAAAAAAATTCCAGAAGAAAAGTGTTTTCAAAAAAAAAAATTCCAAAAGAAAAGAGAATGAAGGAAAAATGATTTACAAAAGATATATTTTTGCGTGAACCTCGGAAATTTTCTTTTTTGCATGGACTTTGAAAAATTACTAAAATGTATTTTTCTAAAAAGAAAATGACTCAAAAAAAATAAATCAGATTTGTAAAAGTTTTATTCAATGAAAACATTATTTGTCAATAATTTTCAAAAGTGCAATAGAATTATTTTCCTTCTGAATAATCATTGCATGAATTTTCAGGGTTCATTTAAAATGTTATCAAGGGGGTAATACTGGAATTGATTAAATTCACCTTTAGTGAGGTTTAAGGGTTATCATTGTACCTAAGCTCAATCGTTCATCATCTAGCTAGGGTTATAAGTCCGGTCAGTTATAACAAACATCAACACCAGATGAATTGTCAGAAATGACCTCAAAATTACACAGTTGTTCCCTGAAGATCACCATGCCTCAATCTTGTCGGTTGTAAGTAATGTCTCAGTCCTAATCAAGCCCATTGTGAGTAGTTATCTTGAGTTTTCATGAGTCATTTGGGTTAGTTCGAGTTCTTTTTTTCAGCAAGGTCGTGACTTCTTTAGATTGAGTCTACTCTTTTCTATGAGTCGAGTTCGTTTGCCAAGTCTAGAACAACATCTGTCGTCCCATTTGAATAAATGAAATTTTTGAATACCTCGAGTACATTAATGAATTAACTAATAATCTGGCTTCAATGATAGATTTCTTTCTTGAATAAGAAGATAAGGGTTAGGCTCAACTTTTAATCAAGAAAGCAAAGGTCATTGACCTCGGAACAGAAAATAATTCCTAAAGAGATTCAAGTAGAAATCATTCTGTCCCTAGAGGAACACGAAGGGATAATGAATTTACTCAGAAATTTCAAAAGACTTGTTCACATGGTCTGATGAGGATATGTTAGGTGCAAGCTTGGGTGTTGTCCGACATGGAATAGATACTCGCTCGATGAAATGAAAACACCAATGAGATCAAAGAAGATGTTACAAAACGTTTCAATGTTGTCCTTACTGCAACTATCATAAGTCAATACAGGGTACCTTTGGGATTGATATCTGATAACGGGTCACACTTCAAAGTCAAGGATTACTTTGTATTCAAAGTTCAAGATCCGGCATCATCTCCTTACCGTCCTCAGATTAATGGAGTGGTTGAAGCAAATAGCTAATAAGAGTCTCAAAATAATCATCGTGAAAATCTGTCGATCTTACCAGAAATGGTCAGAGAAGCTGTCATTCACACTGGGGCATATTGTACTCCAATACAGTCTTCCACTAGAGTCACTCTAGTGTATGATATGGAAGCAATCTTACCAGTTAAAATGCAAAATCCTATATCTCAAGGTCTTGATGGAAGTCAATTGTTAGAAATAGATTGGGTCTGTCAACGGAAAGGAGTTTCTCGCATGTTTGACAAGAAAGTCAAAGTTCATCACTTACAAGTCAAGGATCTAACCATCAGACTAAAAAAAAAATAATTGAGCACTCTCTCTCGACTATAAAAGGAAGCCTGAATTCAATTGGAGAGATTCATAATGCTTGAAAAAATTGTCAAATTTCAAGATCATGATAGAATTGAACTACTAGAGTCAACCAACCTTGACCAGATCAAGCGGTACTATATTTAAGGAGGCCATCTTTGGTCGAATCAATTTTCCTACCACCCAGTTCTATATCTCCTTTCTCAGCCCTTTGCAGTCTTTTAAAAAAAAATTATGCCTTTTTATTTCTCAGCCCGATCACCTGACCTAAGGAAGGGAAGATTCGAACTACGTTTTGGTTTGATCCCAAAATTCTGGGGTACATAGGCAACCTGAGAAGTTATTTTAGGCCAGACCACATCAACATAAAAAATATATTTCCCCACACAAAAAAATTCAAAAAAAAAATTCAAAAGAAAAAAAGAAATATCTTCAAAATGGGGAAGAAAATTCAAAGTAAAATAAAAGAAATGCCACATAAGTGGCATTCGGATTTTTGAGCATCAAAATCCCTTTCTTTTTATATCCAGTCCTAAGCTTACCCATAAAAGTCCTCTTAAGTACCGTGCGAAAAGTCAAGAAAGATAATAAAGCATGATCAGACAGTAATTCCAGAAGTTCAAACAGGAAGAAAAGAAAAAAAGATAAAAAAAGCCTGCTAGGTTGAACACCCCAAAAGGGAGATTTAGGCAAAAATTAAGGCAAGCTCGCAAGTTTGAAAATGGGAATGACAACTTTGGCAACAATCAGAGCAAAGAAAAAAATAAAACTTGCTAGTTTGAAAACCTAAAAAGGCGATCCAGGTAAAAGTTAGAGCATGCTCGCTAGATTGAAAACCTGAAAGGGCAATCTAGGCAAAAGTTAGAGCAACAAAGAAAAATAGAAAAAATCTCTGAAGAGTTAAAAAGTTAAGAACGGTCTGAGCTGAAACATCAGAAATCCAAATAATCAAGTTCAATACTTAGTTTAAACCACGCACAGACTCAGAAACCACAAGTATCTTGTCTACGATCGATCTGAAAATTTTCTACTTCTCCAAGTGAACCAAGAGGAAAAATGATAGATTCTACGATGAATCTCGAAAGGAAATATTTTTTTTCTTGAGCCTACTCAAAATCTTCAATATAAAAAGTCGAAATTCAAAGCTGAATCTTTATTGCACTTGTGGTATTCAAATATTTCAAACCTTCATACAAAGGGCATTTTCTTTCTTCTTTGAAATATAGTTCTCCCTCTTACACCAGGGGCATTTTTTTTAAATAAAAAATAAATTATGTTCAATTATATCCAGTACAATGTTTCCTGTTAAACTAGGCGCATTCTTGATCTCAAGCCTAGTCAATGTTAATCTTAAAAGATAATGGGAACCCCGGATTTAAGGTTACCCTCTTGATAGCATTTGTTTGAAAACCCTTGAGGTTAAAACAAAGTTAAAATTCATAAAATTTTGAAAAACCTTGAGGTTCAAACAGAAGCGTTTCTGATTTCACATTTGGTTGCGCCCAAAGATTAACTCATTACCCTTTCACCTAGAATAGAAGCTAGGACATTCTTTCTTTTCTAGATTCAATCATCTTCTCCCAGATCTATTCATTCCCAAATTCAATCACTCTTTTCCAAATTCATTTTCAATCATTCTTTCCCAAATTCATTCCTTCCTTTCATTTTTACTCAGTCAGTTACCGCCAAGGGTTATCTTGGATTTTGCTCAATTACCGCCAAGGGTTAACTTGGATTTTGCTCAGTTGCCGCCAAGGGTTATCTTGGATTTTACTCAGTTGCTGGCAAGGGTTAACTTGGATTTTTCTCAGTTGCTGCCAAGGATTATCTTGGATTTTGCTCAGTTGCCGCCAAGGGTTAATTTGGATTTTGCTCAGATGCCGCCAAAGGTTATTTTGGATTTTGCTCAGTTGCCACCAAGGGTTATCTTGGATTTTGCTCAGTTGTCGCCAAGGGTTAACTTGGATTTTGCTCAGTTGCCGCCAAGGATTATCTTGGATTTTGTTCAGTTGCCGCCAAGGGTTAACTTGGATTTTGCTTAGTTGCCGCCAAGGGCTATCTTGGATTTTTGTCAGATGCCACCAAGGGTTTTCTTGGATTATGCTCAGCCAATTGCCACCGAGGGCTTTCTCGGATTATGTTCAGCCAGATACCACCGATTTTACTCAGATTTTACTCAAATAGTTCATTACTCTTTCACCTCGAGTATATAGAGTAGGACTCCCAAAAAAAATTAGTTCATTACTCTTTCATGCCGAGTAGGTAGAGTAGAACTTCCCAAAAAAAAATAAAAATAAAAAATTTAGTTCATTAATCTTTCACCTTGGGCAGGTAGAGTAGGACTCTAAAAAAAAAGCTTAGTTCATTACTCTTTCACTCCGAGTAAGTAGAATAAAACTTCCCAAAAAATTAGTTCATTACTCTTTCACCTTGGGCAGGTAGAGTAGGACTCTCAAAAAGCTTAGTTCATTACTCTTTCACTCCGAGTAGGTAGAGTAGAACTTCCCAAAAAAAAAGAAAAAAAAATTAGGTCATTACTTTTTCACTCCGAGTAGGTAGAGTAGAACTTCCCAAAAAAAAATTAGTTCATTACTCTTTCACTTCGAGTAGGTAGAGTAGAACTTCCCAAAAAAAATAGTTCATTACTCTTTCACCCTGAGTAGGTAGAGTAGGACTCCCAAAAAAATTAGTTCATTACTCTTTCACTCAGAGTAGGTAGAGTAAAACTTCTCCAAAAAAAATTAGTTCATTACTCTTTCACCCTGGGCAGGTAGAGTAGAACTCCCAAAAAAATTAGTTCATTACTCTTTCACTCCGAGTAGGTAGAGTAGAACTTTGCAAAAAAAATTAGTTCATTACACTTTCACCCTGAGCAGGTAGAGTAGGACGCCCAAAAAGCTTAGTTCATTACTCTTTCACTCCAAGTAGGTAGAGTAGAACTTCCCAAAAAAATTAGTTCATTATTCTTTCACCCTGGGCAGGTAGAGTAGGACTTCCAAAAAATTAGTTTATTACTCTTTCACCTAGGGTAGGTAGAGTAAGACATTCAAATTTTGCTCAGATTATGCTCACTTTATACTCAGATTTTACTCAGTTCCAACTTAAACTCTTTGAAATTTATCTCAGATTTTAAGTGCACACACTTGCACAGTTGTTACATTAGTCAAGGAGAATTTTTTAAAATTCAAGAATCTGATACTGTCAGTAAGAGTTCTCGCTCAATGACCTGACAACCTTTTAGTTCGGAGAGAGTTTTACGCTCAAGGATCCGAACATCCTGACGAATTGCTAAATCAGGCTGCAAAATGAACTGTCACTAGCTTTGACATTCGGATATCGCACTATCTACCAAAATAGATTTGCTATCTAGTTTGCTTCAACCCTCTGCCAAATAGGGGCATCAGTAGACATCCCATTTTTGTACTCGCCTGATTAATCAACTCGTCAACCCGATTGCAACGGTTCCCAATGATAGATGATTATTCAAATACTTTATTTTGTTATTAGATATGTTTCAAAAATCCGGATGAGGTATCTCGAACTGACAAAACTATAGAAATCACACTACATTAGGAAAATATAACCCTAAAAGCTTAGAAATCATCATTTTTCAGACAAAAGAAGCTTCACGATAATAATCACTAAAAAATAATCAAATTATCAAAATACCCCTAACCTTAAAATATCCCTAAAGCCTACGTTACACTTAGAAAAACTCATTCAAGCACATAAAATAACAAATCGAAACCAAATAAATCATTTCGTCAATTTTCACAAAATTTGACAAAATTATGAAAATGCCCCTCATAAAGTTCACGACCATTTCACACAAAAAATTTCATAAATGACAAAAATCAACATTCCCATTGAATTCCTTATGAAAAACCGATTCCAAAACATCTTAGAACATAAAAAACTAACTTGAAACACAAAAAGTCCTCTTCGAGGGTAAAATGGTAATTTTACAATTTTTATAATTAAAAATTTTGAAATGAATAAATAAAATATTAAATAATTAAAGTGAAACATTAATACAATTAATTTAAAATTTTGAACCAAAAAAATCGATCAATTAGACTCTCTGGCAAAATTGTTGATGGTTGCCAAGATATTTATTCAAGGACCCCTCCATTTGGGTGTCCAAAGAATTAAAGATATAATAGAGGGGGGTTCTCCAAAAAATTAAAGTCAATCAAGTAAGACTAAAGTCAAGATATTAAAGTCAATCAAGTAAGACTAAAGTCAAAATTAAAGTCAATCAAGTAAGACTAAAGTCAAGATATTAAAAGTCAACTAAATAAGAATAAAGTCAAAAAGTCAATCAAATAAGACCAAAAGTCAATCAAATAAGACCAAAAGTCAAAACCCTAATAGAGTTCTAATTAAATAATAATTTTATTTAAAATAATCCTAATTAAATAATAACTCTATTTAATAGAATTCTAATTAAAATATAACTCTACCTAAAACAATTCTAATTAAAATATAACTCTAATTAAAAGAATTATAATTAAACATTAATTCTATCTAAACAAACACTTAAAAATATCTATAAATAGGGGTCCTCACACCCTATTTTCGTCTCAAATAAAAAACCTCAAGAGAAGTAGGTCAAAAAGCTTCCCTAACCTCTCATAAACCCTAATTTTGAAGCCCCAACTCCTTACCTAACACCCAAACTTCGATTTTTGCTTGAAAAATACCTACAAGTCCTTCAAAAATATCCCAAAATCCATAAACAAATCTGAAGAATCCAGATCTAAGAAAGAGATACCTTGCCTCGGAGATCAAAAATCAGATCCGGAGATAAAACGAAACGAATATGACTGTACAAAGAGCGGTTTTATCAGATCTGAGGGAATAAAATCCTTGTGTTCGAAGGTAAAATTCTTTTATTTTTTTATCTAGGTCTTTGTTAGTAATGTAGTTTTATTTGGAATAAGTAGAGACCGGCATTGGTCAGGCGAGGTTGGTGCCTAACACTTTCCAACCCCGTAACGTGATCCCCGGACCCATATTTTTATAGTAGATTAGTTGATTTATCTGTTTAGATTCGATGTTCGATTCCTAGACCGTAATAACTAGGTGGCGACTCCCAAACCTCAAAGGTCAAAAGTGGATCTGTGCACCCCGCGGATCGAGGGCGCTTTCAGCTATTTTGGTAATTTGGTCATTTTTTAGTGAATTTTATTGTAAAGCTTCTTTTTGTCTGTAAAATGATGATTTTTATGTTTTTGTGGTTATATTTCCTAGCGTAACATAGTTTTTACAGTTTTGTTAGTTTGAGATACCTCATCCGAATTTCTGAAACATATCTAGTAACAAAATAGAGTATTGGAATAATCATCCATCATTGGGAATCGTCGTGATCGGGTTGACGAGTTGATTAATCAGGCAAATGCGAAAATGGGATGTCTACAGGTCTTATCTTTTGTTGGTCCAAAGTTTATAAGGAGTTTAGGGGTTTGTTTTTTGAGGATATTTTGTACAATTGGGATGGGATTTGTTGCTCAACGCGTGGTTAACGGTTGTGTTGAAAGGCCTTGCTAGGTTGGTTATCTCGACCTACCTGGTGTTGTTTTATGAATGAAATTTTATTTATCGAAAAGAAATATTAAAAACAAAAAATGTGAGTCATGAGTTGTGAGTTGTGAGTTGTGTGTTGTGGCAGTAACATAATAAAAACAAAACAAAAAAAGTTGAGTGTTGGGTTGTGCTGGCAGCAACATAAGTTTTTATAAATAAAAAAGAGTTTGGAGATTTACTTGGCAGACTTATTATTGCATTTGAAAATAAAATAGGGGTGATTGCTTTTCTCACTAATTTAGTGAGATTTCAAATCTTGCTAAAGGTCTTTGACCTCACCACGTGGCATCCAAGAGTATGATCCAATCCACGTACTTCTGGCAGATGAAATTCTAAGAACTTTTAAAAGAAAATTTAAAAAAAAAATTAAAAAATTAAAATTGATTTTCATTTTGAACTTTGATTTTAAGTTTGAGATTTCATCACCACCCATTTTCAAAACCTTAGTTCTAAATTAAAAAAATTGAATTTTAATCTTGGATCCAAATTTTTCATCAAATTTAAAAAGGCCATGGTATTGGATTACTGATGAGATGACCACGTTGGCTTGTGATCCTTAGTAAATTTTGAAATATCTTAGTATTGGTCAAATTAAATTATTTTAAAAAAAATATTTTTTGATTGAAATTATTTTGTACTATCCTGATTGATTGATCATCTTCGTTCGTTTTTGCAAAATCTTGGTCGATTGCTTGCCTGATATGCCATGATTTTAATTGATACATATCTTTGATGTGCATGTATTGATCTTGATTGATGTTATGGATATATTCATCCTTTATGATCATATTTTTCCACTATCCATACTTTGGTGATGTGATCTGGCCCATGGGCCCATTTATCCGAAAAACACCCTGGGTGCACCCTTACCCTATTTGTACACACCATTAACACATTTATATTACATTGCATAGCACACTTGCATGTCCCTTATAGCTAGCGCGGTACTAGTGTGTCGTCCAATCTTCTCATGAAACACGACATCATTCATGAAAACCATAACTCCAGTCACGTACCTCTATGGTATATAAAACTGGGGCATCAGTACTGTTCGATTAGGTGACCTTAAAAGTTATATTGATGCACCCACGCTGGAGTGACCTGAGCTTTTATCCTATTATAAGCCGCAAAGTCACATGTCCTGATTGCCAACGTAGTACTAGTACGTGGTCAATCCCCTTGTGGAATGCTAAACCATTTACGAAAACTACAACCCTAGACTCGTACATATACGGTATATCAAACTAAATCACCACATACCATCTGATTGAGTAAGCTCGAGAGGTATATAGGTGCACTTGGGCAAGAGTGGCCAGATAAATTGCATTACATGTAGTAAACCTAAAGTCTAATATCCTTCCTATAGGTCACGACTCAAATCAACTATGAATGTTCCCAAGTTGCTTTATTTAATCCAACCAATAGGTAAGTGGGCGAATCAGTCCAAACCGTTAAAACTAAACCCGCATATCAATCCGACCCAATCTATGAAATGTACCAATCAATTTGAACTAATTAAATCAATTGGCCCAATCGACAAATGGATCAAACTGATCAACACCATGACTAACCTTTCTCCCCCTTGTGGTTACTATAGACTTATAATGCATTTAGATTCGATGTTTACCACCAAACTTGGATAATTTATGTCAAATTTTTAATTATGTAGTTAAGAGTCCAACTTTTAGAATCAATGGATAATCCTATTTCATTCAAATCAAGTAATAATTGCTCATAGACATTTTAACCTTCATATGTTCCACTTTGGGTCCGTAAAAAAAGTCATCTTTCTAGAGTACCATCATCAAGTCTAAGTAGTCAACCCTTGTCACAAGAAGAAACAAGTATCATGGATGAAACAACACTCCGTCAAATTTTAGAATCTTTTCAAGCACAAATTATTACTTCTGTTCAAACACAAATTGAAGTCCTGAAGACTAAAAAGAAAAAAGATAAAGTTATAGAACCTCAAGATGTGTTTGACCTCGTTAAAGACTAGGAAGATAATCAATTACATGTCGATCTTATCTTAACTCATTGAATAATTTAGGTTGAAACTACTTTGAAGAATATCAAAGATCCCGATGATCTTACTTTTAGATTAGGGGCAATGACATTTTTTTCTACGGTTTGTCTGCCAAAGAAGTTCGTAATGTTATAGACATGAAGAAGTTTGATGGGATTGGATGCCCTAAGACTCATTAGAAAGTATATGTCGGCATCATGCAATCTGAGGGTTTGACTAAAGAACAGATGGCCCAACTATTTCAAAGAACCCTTACAAGTCTTGCCTTACGTTGACTAATGTCATCGGACTCATATCGAGTAAGAATATGGCATGAATTGATAAATGAGTTCTTTAGTTGATATTCATTCAACACGGATATTGAACTCACAAGAAGAGATTTAGAAATGACTAAGTAGAAGCCTGGGAAAACCTTCTCTATGTTCATTGCTCGATGGAGAGGTAAAGCCGCTCAATTATGGGACTGACCTTAGGAAAAAGAACAAATTAAGATCATCCTTAGGAATCTTACTCCAAGTTATGTCAGATACTTGATGCCTCAATACCTTCCCACCTTTCAATCATTCCTTAAGGTTGGAAATCAAGTTGAGGATGCCTACTCTTCGGGTCTTATTGGTAACCCATCTGACTCAAAACTCAAATATTTCAAATCTAGTGCCAATTCTTTACAAGTGATCTGTGGCGCCCCGCCAAATGCTAACACAAATCCCAAGGTACTAGGTGGCACCTCGAAATTTCAGCATGGTCTCCTCTATTTATGTTAGCGTTTCACGGAACTCAAACCTGATAAACCAATTTATAACAAAACCTGTATATAAAAATGTAGATACAAGAAAATAACAGCGGAAGACTAATTACATCTAACATGTAAGTAGAACAGAGTGCGGAAGATTTATCAATATACAGACTTACCAAAACATTCTCACTCTAACATAGTCCTAAACTCTCAATCCAAAAACTACACACATCCTGGATGAAACTGACAACGCTAAGGGATGTGGCCCTAGTGCTCACCAGGCAATAAACTCTGATCGTCGATCTGATCGACCAGATACTCCTCCATTACTGACTCTACGCCTGCCTCAGTAGCTGTAAATGCTGAAACTAAAAAAAAATAGGAAGGAAAGGGTGAGTAACGAAAGTTACCCAGCAAGTCCACAGCCAATTCCTACCAATAACCCTTCCTAAGCATGATCGAATAAAGCATACTGAGTATTTTTAATACATGCAAGGTTTTACAAGATAAAATACGATCAACTGGTACATATAGCCAAGGATGAGCAACTAAACAGTTTTAAAAATTACACATAGCATCAATCATCCATACTCATCATACATTTTTCATTTTATGCAAATAAGATTGCCAACATTGAAATAATAGACATGCTTCTCATTTATAATCCGAAATATAACAACAGATACATAATACAAATGGTGGAGTATTGGAATTAAAGAGTTGGGATTCACGACTGGATCGCTCCCAGTCGGGACATGATGTTACAACATAAATCTGGCTTTTAGTTCCTGATTTTGTGGCCGGTCGCTGCGCTTACCACACTGGTGACCATTTATCCGGCTCAGGCTGGCCGTTTGACGTGACCGTAAGCAATGGGTCTCTTTTCGATGTGTCAGAACGTTCGACTGCTACTAGATTGTTAGTGATCACTGACTAATCATCTTCGTCTATGCCTATCAGGCGTGCATGTGATTCCCAAATGACACTCCACTCGTATACGACCACCTTTACAAAACACGTTCACTGGTAAAGATAAGAAAGGAATGGACCCGGATTCCAGTTGTGACTCCACTCTCATACGCGTCCCATACCACGTATGAGTTTGGTGGTCCCTACCGTACATCCCAGGATAGTGCACCCCTCCGGATGATGTGACACACTATCCCTTCAGGCATTCACAAACCCTTTAACAACTCACAAAATAGTTACGTACATATATGATTTTTCATTTAAAACAAAAGAGAAATTAACAGAACAGGATTGAGAACGGATATCCAGTTCCTACCATGCAACCGTGGCCAATCGGCCTAAAATAAATAACAGTACTCAGCGCAAGCGCTAACATAATCGGAAATAAACATGCAACCCTTTCATTAATAACCTGGATATCCTTTCACCAACCTACACACAACATACAATGTAAAATGCAGACATCACCCCTCGGGTGTGATTCTGACAATTTACCGTTTCATCCCTTTCCCATTCTCTCAACATTCTCATTTTTCATCCTTTCAAATCAACCATTCATTTTCAATCTTTCAAAGTCATTCTTTTGGTCTTTCCATTGAAAACCACCGAAGTTTATTCAAAAACAAGGTCTCGATGATGCACGGGGCAAAAGCTGTTAAAAATCATGAAAGCTGGTGAAATTTGGCTAAGTGTCGGAAACTCAATTTTTCAAAGTTCTCGAAATTGAAAACGGGTTTTTCGAAATGAAAGTCTCGATCATGAGATTCGACACCATATAGTTTTTGTAATCTAATTCAAAGAAACGCGAAAGTTATTTCATTTTGAAAACTTGCCGAAGACGTCGAAAATTACGTTTTGTTCTTTAAACCAAAATTCGGATTTTGATCCTTTGAGATTTGGATCTTAAAACCATTCCCATTGTTCCGAAATGGGGGGTAAAACCTTAATTTCATTAAAGAACTTAAAGTAAATGGAAACATTTACTTAAATGTTTTTAATGAAATAAAGGGTGAAAAATAGTGTATAAGGTGTGAGGAGGTCAAGCCAAGAGTCAGAACACTGTTCTGATCAAAACTGTGTCTGTCGGTGGCTGTCGGTGGCAGAACCAGGATTCTGTCGGTGGAACCGACAGATTGGTCTTCGGCAGATGTCGGTGGAACCGACGGTCCTGCCGACAGAACAAAATTTTCGGGTGCTTCTTGATTTTGTCGGCGGCAGAAGCAACATTCTGTCGGTGGGACCGACAGAATGCCTTCGGTAGGTGCCGGTGGCACCGACCCTTCCCACCTACAGCCTGAACCTCACTCGCGATTTTTGGGTTTTTCAATCCCTTTTTCGATTTCTTCTTCCATTCTTCGAACCATTCGACCCACCCACGATTTTGTTATCAAAATTCGATAAAACATAAACAAAACACCTACTTCTACCATGAATTTAAAATCAAACACCAATTTCTACGATTTAAATGCAAACAATAAGTTTTGTTTCAAAACCCTAAATGCACATTGAGAAAACTAAAGCTACCAATAAGAATTGGAAGTCCCTTACTTGATTGTGGACGTCGAACGTGATAAACTCACACAATGATCAAGGTTGGTGGCTCGAGAGTCGAGGTTGGGCTGACTTGGATGCCAAATGAGCAAGGGTTCGCAAGGTATCCGACAATGACGATCTCCTTCGCTTCTACAATGAAGTATAGACCTAGCTCCTAACTCGATGAAGTCCTCGGACGGAAGATGTGGAGGTTTACTCGAGCTACCGGACTGGTTTGATGGAGGATGGAGAAAACGAACAAGAATGAACAACCAAAGGTGGTGAAGTTGTAGCTCTCGACGTGGCCGACAACTTTGTCTTCTTCATCGAGGTTCAACTCGGCTTCGTTCGGGCTAGAACTTGAAGGGAATGGGTTGAAACCCTTGGGTTGAGAAGTGGCTGCCGTTTGGTTTCCTTGGAGAAGAAGAGAAATGAAATGAAATAAAAGAAATAAGATTTCTTTTATAATAAAGCTGAGGGGCATACTTGTAATTTTCCCTCATTTCTAGTTTCGATCATAACTCAACTATTCGGACTCGGAAAGCGACAAACGAATATACCATTTCAAATAATTTTTCGTTGTGGTTCTAATGGTGTAGTCGAATTTTCTTGATTCTCCCTCTAACGGAAATTTTCTATTTTGGGTCCCACTTAACGCGAAATTCGAGGATTCTATAACTTCTCTATCCGAATTCGAATTCAGACTTGCTTACAGGCTAATGTATATATTTCGATCCTTTTGAATCTAATGGCGAAGTTGATTTTCCTCGAAATTAATCATAACAAGATCCGAGTATTTTACTCTAAGTCTCTCCTTCGATATTTTCTTCCAAGTCTCACCATTTAATTTCCTCGAGATATGAGTTGAAAATCCGGGGTGTTACATGATCAACACCTCTTTCGCACTAACTCCTGAAGTCCCTCAGTCCTCACAAGCCAAGCCTAGGAGACAATTCTTTAATCTTGGAATGTCCCTTAGTGTTACCTATAAAAAATTGATGAAACGGGGATTGTTGACACCATTAGAACCTAAACCTTTGTCCAATCATCTTCCTCCAAACTTGGACAATGGACAATTCTATGGATTCCATCAGATGCCCAGTCATGTTTTTGATAGGTGCATTACTCTCCACCATGTTATTCAAGACCTTACTGAGCAAGAAAAGGTCACCATACCCGCTCCCAATGTAAAAACTAACCCTTTGCCTATATTTCAAAATCAACCCCCTCCTGCTCTGAACCTAATATCTATATCCAAACTCGAATCAATTGATCCAGTTTCCTTCATTCACTCAATTGATCTTAATAGTACCTCATCCCCATGCCAGAATAAGCCTAACTACCCTAAGGTAGTGACAGAACTAAAAAAACAAATAGATTATTGAAGCAATGGGTTATCCAACATCAAACATGCTTGAATCAGAAGTTAAAGAGATAACGAAAGTAGATAAGTTCAACTCATCCATCGATTTATGAGAATATGTTAGTTATAAGTACAATGTTTCTTTTCATCATAACAAATTGCACCAAAATAAATCAAGACATAAAGTCATGGGTGATTTTCAAAATCAAAGTTTATTT
The DNA here is from genome assembly GCF_017979445.1 of Akebia trifoliata. Classification (NCBI taxonomy): domain Eukaryota; kingdom Viridiplantae; phylum Streptophyta; class Magnoliopsida; order Ranunculales; family Lardizabalaceae; genus Akebia; species Akebia trifoliata. Next base: position 21,834,420 of record NC_141380.1, read on the forward strand.
GTCAAGAATGACACAATTAAAACCTTTGAAAAAGATGTTAAGACCCACAAGAAGGATCCATCATACTGCTCATTTAAGAAAGGAAGGTTGTCATTTGCAAAAGAATAAGAGATTTTTTGAAGTTTCGAAAACGTTAAACGAGTTAATGTCCAATATAAAGAACTCAATCATATTCGATTTCACAGAGAAGATTAAAGGTTTTCATCCTAAAAAGAAAAACTTACTCAACAGAGTAATCAAGACATCGACTTCTTAAAATCTTGACCAAATCAAGTAACATTTCACTAAAGAAACATTCTTTGGTCAAACAAATTTCTATCTTGCCAAGAAAAAGATAACCTTCTTTAGGCCCTCGCAGCCTCTAAAAAATTAATAGCGTTTTCTTTCTAAACCACACCAACCAACATCTGGAGGGAAGTCTTTGTATGAATTACATTTTTGACATGATTCCAAAATAATAATAAAAAGATTTGGGATACGTAGGCAATCTGAGAACTTACTTTAGACCGATAAAAAAAATTGTATTCTCTTAAGAAAAATGACATCCAAAAGGAAAGTCCCCTACTAAAACGTCTAAAAGAAAAGAATGCCAAACTAGGGGGATTAAAAAAAGAGAATCAAAAGAATTGTCAAAAAAGAAAAGAATGTCAAATTATGAGCATTAGAAAAAATAATAATCAAAAGAATTTACAAAAAAAACATAATGCCAAATCAGGGGCATTAGAAAAAAAAAAGAATTAAAAGCATCAACAAAAAAGAGAGAATATTGGATTAGGGGCATTCTGGGAAGTCAAGCCTCATACATTTTCTTTCTAAATCATGTCTTAAGCCCACTTATTAAATCCTCTTGAATGCTAATTGACTCGGTTAAGGTGTAGGGAACCAAGAAGTTGTTGAGTTGAATATTCAAGATCATCAAGAAAAAAGAAAAAAGTCCGCTAAGTTGAAAATCTAAAAGGACGACTTAGGCAAAAGTTAAGGTACAACCATAAATAAAAAAGGCATGGTAGGTTGAAAACCTAAAAAGACGACTTAGGAAAAAATGAAGGCATCCTCAGAAAATGAAAAGTAAAACTTGTTAGGTTGAAAACTTGAAAATGCAACCTAGGCAAAAATTAGGAAATAAAAAAAAGTAAAGGAAAAATCTTACTGAGAAGAAAAATTCAAAAGGAAATTTATTAGGAAGTGCAAAAAATTATTCAAGCCACAACATTCGTTTTTCAGCTAAGAACTCACATCCGACAAAGATAATGTTGGAGTTGATGAAACTCGAAAGTCATCTTAAGCATGTCAAATCTTTAAGAGTATGTTTACTTGTCCAAGTGGTCACTAAAAAGAAAATGTAGAACCATCACCACTTTGAAGAGAAAGATATTCTATTCCAATAATTATCAAGATTTTAAGTCCAGTTCAAGCATTTCTCAAAAGAAATTTAAAAAGAAATGATCAAATTCCTTATTTCACATATGATAATCTTAATAGACTTGAAATTTTAAAGGAATGTCAATTCTTTTATTTGTCGTTATCAGAGTTCATAGTTTTTTATCCATACTTTTCAAGAGAAATCCATTCTATCAATTTCGTAGTCAAGTTCTAGTTAGAAGTCAATCTTGAAACTAAGAGAATTTTTTAAAGTCATTGTGATTCTAAAGTTTCTTTCTTAATCACATGATAAAAAAATCTTACTCAAAAGTCTAAAAGTCTGGTAGAACCCAATGTTATTATGAATCTAGATGAATGATAAACCAATAAAGGCCTGATTTCTCAATCTTTGAACTTGACAATACCGAAGCTCTAACTAATCGAAGCCCAAGAAGCGTGACTCTAGTAGTTCGAGTCCGAGAAACGAGACTCCAACTTTTTTGAAGTAGGATTCTAATAAATTCCTACAAACCCAAACTCAAGAAGCATGACTTTAGTAAGTTCGAGTCTGAGAAACGAAACTCCAACTTTTTTGAAGTAGGATTTTAATAAGTTCCTACAAACCCAAGCTCAAGAAGTGTGGCTCCAATAAGTTTGAGTCCGAGAAATGAGACTCCAACTTTGAAGTAGGATTCTAATAAATTCCTATAAATCCAAGCTTGAGAAGTGTGACTCCAATAAGTTTAAGTCCGAGAAAGGAGACTCCAACTTTTTTGAAGTAGAATTCTAATAAGTTCCTACAAATCCAAACCTGAGAAGCATGGATCCAATAAGTTCAAGTCCAAGAAACGAGACTCCAACTTTTTTGGAGTAGGATTCTAATAAGTTCCTGCAAACCCAAGCCTGAGAAGCATAATTCCAATAAGTTTGAGTCTAAGAAACGAGACTCTAACTTTTTGAGTTGATGTAGGATTCTAATAAGTTCTTACAAACCCAAGTCCGAGAAGCGTGACTCCAGTAAGTTCGAGTTTGAGAAATGAGACTATAAGTTTTGAATAAGGATTTTAATGAGTTCCTACCAATTCCAACTTAAGAAGCGTGGCTCTAGTAAGTTCAAGTCTGATAAACGAGACTAACTCTTTAATAAGGATTTTAATAAGTTCCTACTAACATCAATCCGGAAGCGTGGTTCCAATAAGTACGAGTTCGAAAAACGAGACTCAAACTTTTCAAACTCTAAAAACAAATGTCAAATAAGATTTAATAAAGCTCCTACATCACTTGATGCCGATAATGCTATTGTCATAATTTCAGATCGTATAATTGATTTTGTTGCATAAATGTATTTCAATTTGAATCATTATTATCAGTGATAGAAGATCTCTTGGACTTGACACTTTTTTAATCGATGAGAGTTTATTCTCAATATTCTGATAGACTACTCCGTAGTCACCACACCATTGCACACAAGTGTACATCCATTGCATTTACATTAGTCAGGGAGAATTTTACAAAATTGAAGGATCTGACATCATCAGTGAGAGTTCAGGCTTGAGGACTTGACAAACTTTTAGTTCGATGAGAGTTTTACCCTCAAAGATCCGAACGTCCTGACGAATTGCTAAATCATGCTGCAAAATGAACTGTCACTAGATTTGACTTTCGGATATCGCACTATCTACCAAAGTAGATTTGTTATCTAGTTTTCTTCAACCCTCTACCAAAGATGAGCATCTGTAGACACCCTATTTTCACACTCGCCTGATTAATCAACTTGTCAATCCGATTGCAACGATTTTCAATAATGGATGAATATTCTATAATATTTTTTGTTGTTACTAGATGTGTTTCTAAATTTTGGATAAGATATTTCAAACAAGCAAATTTTAGAAATTACGTTACGCTAAGAAAATATGACCCAAAATATAGAAATCATCATTCTTGGGACAAAAACAACTTTATAAGAAAAATCATAAAAAATGATCAAATTATCAAAATACCCTTAACATCAAAACATCCCTAAAGCCTACATTACACTTAGGAAAACTTTTTCGAAGATAAAATAATAAATTAAAACCAAATAAATTATTTTATCAATTTTCACAAAATTCAACAAAATTACGAAAACGCCCTCATAGGGTCCACAATCATTTCACACTAAAAACCCATAATTGACACAAACTAGCACTCTAATTGAATTCCTTATGAAAAACTAATTTCAAAGCATCCCAAAACATCAAAAATCAGCCTCTCAACTCAAAAACCCTTTTTAAAGGCAAAACGATAATTTTTTTTAAATCCTAAAAATTAAAAATCTGAAACTAATAATTAAAACATTAATTAACATAAAGTGAAATCGTAATAAATTAAATTAAAATTTTGAACAATAAAATCTATTAATTAAGCCCATAGGTCAAATTTTAAGTAGTGGCTCATTTATTTAAATGGGGTCCACATGATATTTATTAAAGAATCCTCCACTGAGGGTCCTAAAGAATTAAAAATATAATTTAATAAAGAACCCTCCATCAGGGGGTTTCTCCAAAACTTAAAAAAAAATTCTACGTAAGATTCAAAAATCCTATTTCAAAATCCTAATTAAACAACTTAAACTTATCTTGAAGATACCTAATCAAATCCTAATTTCTCAAAAAACTCTATAAAAAGGAGTTTCCACAACTAAAATTCACAGGTTAAGAAAAATCCTAAGAAAAATAAGTCAAAAACTCTCCCAAAACTTTCCAAAATCCTAAATTCGAAATCCCAAGTCTATACCTAACACCCAAACCCTGTTTTTTTTACCTAAGAACATTCAAAAAAATTTAAAACACCTAAAAAATTCATAAAATACTAAGATTTAAGAGAAGAAAATCTTATCTTAGAGATCGGAAGCAAATCTAGCAACGAAGAGAAAAACGAAAAGATTCACACGAGGAACGTTCTTTACTAATTTCTGAGGAAATCAACATTCTCAATCACCCAGGTAAAGAAGGTAATCTTTTTATTTTAATTTTTAGTCCATTTTTCTTATAATGTAAATTTTTTGAAAAAAGTAGAGACCGGCGTTCGTTGGACAAGATTGGTGCCTAACACCTTCCAATCCCGTAACATGATCCCTGGACCCATTTTATTTGTAATTCAGTGTGTTTTATCCAGTTAGAGTCATCTTTCGATTCCTAGACCATAAAACTAGGTGACAACTCCAAAAAAATAAAAAATAGATCCGTACTAACAGATCAAGGACACTTTCATTCCTACAAAGAAAGTATTTGTCGAAAACGGAATAGATGTTCCATTGAGTCTTTTGTCCCTGAATATGAGGTGAAACGTGGCGGCATAAACTTTTTCAAAATTTTTTCTTTCAAGATCTCCACTATAAAGGGTGACCTCTAAATTCTCCTAACAGCTTGCGCTGCCACTGTGCCAATATCTATACTCTTCATCATTTTCTTCTCTTTCTGAATCATCTCTATGATCTCCTCTCGAGTCAAACCTATTGTAGGTTCTACTTGAGTAGTTATAGTGGTAATTTATGTCTCTCATTCTCCCATTGGGATCAATGATTGTAAACTTCCTTCTATATTTGAAGTACGATCATTTCTAGTAGGAGGTTGATGATCACTTGGTGGGAGATCTTGTCTTGTTGGCTGTTAGTTTTCAAGACATTGACTCAGGTTTCGATTCTGTTCAGTTAAGTCATTCATTTTCTTCTGCATTTTCTTTTGCTATTTTTTTATGACTTCTAACATTACTAAGAGTTGAGCATCAATAGTTGGTGCCACGAGTGGGAATGCATTGACTTCGGTAGGTTTAGTGGATCTCACCATTGTTTTGACTGAAATCAATATGCTATTGATTTCCTACGGATGATGCCAGATTTTTGTGGTCAGATTTCGATTGATGGTGTTGATGGACTCTGCCTTACAGACCCGAAGCCACTCTTGTCACCACTCTCCTTGTGCTTGCGTGGTACTTGCCAAAATCTTTCTGACGCTCAAGTTAGAGAAGTAGAGGAATAATCTAATCAACTGGTTAGACCTCCAATCTGTCAAAAGATCATTTCCTCTATGCTAATCATCTTATTTATGGATCTTTCTTACAAATCAGGGTTTTCCCTTTTCATAGGGGGTGATCCTGGGAAATCCCATGATTCCTTGGATCCTAAAATAGAATGGAGATCTTCTAGATTGGATATACTATACTGGGAAGATCTCCTCCGAGATCTCTAGGCTTGATGTGTGCATATCAAAATAACGGGTATTATTTTCCTAGGTCTGCTCTGCTTGGTAGGTCAAGTCATTTTCAATGTTATACTGCCCTTCTAACAAAATTAGGTGCTCTCTACTTTGACCTGCCCAGGGCAGCGTCTGCATGCTGATATGTGCATGGTACTCAATCGGCCTAGACACATGTACGGTCTAGATAATTAATCGCTTATTTTCCTCTACAGTAAGTTATGTGGTTTATGTATATATGTGAAATTATGTTATTCTGATTACATGTTAGAATGTTAGATGAGGAATCATATTCATTTTATTTTTTTTTCATATTTTCATTGTTGAGAGATTGAGAAATAGAAAGCAGGTCTAAGGTTGACGTTACGATGAATGGGCTTGGGAGGGCACATCAACGATTGGCATCCTACATCTTCGATGAGAAGTAATTTTATATTAATTTTAGTTAAACAATTTATTTTACTATGATGTTTATGAATTAGTTGGTGGTGTTGTAATGATACGTTTTGTATTTTTTATCAAATTGGACTTGATGCGAATTTAGTTTCTTAGGTGGTTGAGATCTGGTTTATATGAGTGATCTTTGTTTTATGAGTTTTTTTTTTTTTCTAATTTTTTTAATACTATTTTCGTTTATTATGATTGGTGAATTAGAAGATCGTCCTATTGTCTGTTAAGCCTCCATATTCGACGGCCATAATCTATGGATTTTTTATTGTCTTTTTTGAAGTTCATTCTCCAATAATTTAATAGTTTAGGGCCGTCAAAAAAAATTCTACAAGAAAATATCTGACGGGCTAAGATCGTCAAATATGGGTATTTTTCACACAGTGTCATACATACTTGGAATCATTCAACTCTTGAGAATTTTCACGGGTGAAAAGTATGATGGATCATTCTTCAAATATGGGACTTGACATCTTTGACGATGGCTTCAACTACGTAATTATGATAACCTTGATTTTGAGAATCTTCTTTGAATTATGTCTAGATCTACCTAATATTTGGATACAACTAGGTCTAATGTTAGTCAATGCAGTACCTACCACATCCTCATAGGACCATGGGAAAACATTATCATTGTCAAAATTTCAATAGTAAGTTTATTGTTTTCTCATGTTCCTTTTGGGACAAGACATTACCAAATCGTTCTTCTTAGGTGTATTCTTTAAATCTAATATTTATCAAGTTCAGTTGTGGAACTCAAAACTCCTCTTCGTTTTAGATTTTATGCTCAAATTATTATTACACGTATGATAATCAGAAAACTTCATTACTTTATTAGAATTGAGAAATGCCTTGATAACAAAGATTGATGGACTCAACTAGAGCTAATTAACCAATAAAAACTAACATGACTAACACAACTGACTTAATAAAAACTAACATGACCTATAAAGCTAACTGAATAAAAACTAACATGACTAACACAACTAACTAAATCAAATCTAGAAATGACTTATGGACGATTGACTACAAACTTCAAAGTAATCAAAAATATTCGAGAGGATAGACTATGATGCCAGGGTTTGTGCTTCTTTGGTATTTTCACGATGGATGTCTTGAACTCATCTAATTTTTTCACCATTATATATTCTAATTTGAACCTATGAGATGATGAATAACCCATTGCTTCAAAAAACTTTTTGCTTTCCAATATTGTCTCTATCATGGGATAGATGGGCTCATTTATATGGACTAAAGATAGATCATCACGATTGATCAAGTGAATAAAGGAAAACAGGTCAATGGACCCTAGTTCGGTTGAAGAAATTAGGTTCAAAATTGGTAGATGTAGATTTTGATAAATAAGCAAAGGATTAGTGGTAACATTAGGTATTGTAGGGACATATATGGTGACTATCTTCTAATCAATTAGATTTTGAATAGCATGATGCAAAGTAATGCATTTATTAGTGTGGTGATCAGGTATTTGATGTTATCACAAAATAAGTTGGCCCTGTGATTTTGAGGAAGGAGATTAGGCAAAAGCTTAGGCTGTGAAGGTGTGAGAAGATATTTTTTCAATATTTTTTTATATGTAATACTGAGAGGCATTCCAAGCTTAGAAAATTGTTTTTGTGTTCTAGGTTGTGAGGTAGCTTGGGGAGACAGTGTTATTGAAGTATTAAACACTTGTACCGCAATTGTATTGAATCTAAAACTTTTGGATTTAGATTTTGTCAAGTTATAAAAAATTCCCAATGAGTGACCATCTTCCACTTGGCTTCCAACCTTGAGGAGATATTGAAAAGTGGAAAGATATTGAGGCATTAGGTACTTGGCATAAGTGAGAGTTATATTCTCGAGGATGATCCTGACATGTTCTTTCTCTTGAGGACGATACCACAATTGAGCAACTTTAGCTCTCCATTGAGCGATGAACTTAGTGAGGGTCTCTTCGAGCTTTTGCTTCGTCGTTTCCAAATACCTTCTTATAAGCTCAATGTCGATATTAAATGAATATTGACTAATAAATTCATTTATCAATTTACGCCATGTTTTTACACAAGATGAGCCAATGCAAAACATGTTTTTACATGAGATGAGCCAATGCAAAATATGTTTTTACATGAGATGAGCTAATACAAAGTAGATCCAGTGAGAATTCTTTGAAAAAGTTAAGTCATCTGCTTATCACTCACTCATTGATCTTGCATGATGCCAATGTATATTTTTAAGTGAGTCCTAGGCATCCAATCTCATCAAACTTATCTATATCTGGCATAGTAAATTTCTTTGACAGATTAACATTAAGAAATAATGTTATTGCCCCAAATCCAATGGTGAGATAATGTGGGTCCTTGATATTTTTTAATATAGTTTCAATTTGAGTTATTCGATGTATTAAAATAAGGTTAATAGGGTCGTCATCTTCTTTTTTTTCTTCATTGAGGTCAAGCACATCTTGAGGTTTTTCGGTTTTATCTTCAGTCTTTTTAGTTTTTAGGCTATCAATCTATGTTTTAATAGAAGCAATGATTTTTTGCTTGAAAAATATCCAAAGTCTAACAGAGTGTTGTTTCATCCATGGTAGTTGTTCCTTAACGTGGAAATGGTAAGTTACTTGGACTTGACGACGATACTATGGTAAGATGACTTTTTTAATAGGCCCAAAGTGGCACAAACGATGATTTAAAATATCTAAGAGAAATTATGACCAGATCGAAATGAAATCAAATTAACCATTGATTCTGAAGGATTGATTTTTTTTTAACCACACGATTAAATATTTAATATGAATTATCCCAAGTCTAGTGGTAATCATTGAGTCCAAATGCACTATAAACCTATGATGACTATAAAAGTGATAATAGTTAGTTGGGGTCTAACCCTAATTGGATTGAATCTTTTATCAAATGGATTGATTAAATCACATGATTGAATTCTATTGTTGTGAAAAGGTTTGGATCTTTGAGCCCAAAATCAATTAGTTCGTCATTTTCAGAAATGATGAATCTTACAATAAACCATCATGAGGAACCCAAAAAGTTTGATGGGTCTAATTTCAAAAGATGGCAATAGAAAATATTGTTTTACTTGACAATATTATATTTGGCCAAATTTCTAACTAAGGATACCCTGGTTCAGCAAAAGAATGAAATTGGTAGGACTACTATTGTCTTTTTTGAGACTTGGAAACACTCTGATTTCCTATGCCTAAATTACATCTTCAATGGATTGGACAACATACTGTACAATGTATATAGTACAATCCAAACTATAAAAGAGTTGTGGGAATCCTTAGATAAAAAATACAAAACAGAATATGCTGGAAAAAAGAAATTTGTTATTGGTCGATTTCTTGAATTTTTATGATTGTGGATTCCAAGACTGTTATGAGTCAAGTCAAATATCTTCAAATTATCCTACATGAAATTCATGCAGAAGGTATGACAGTTAATGAAACTTTTCAGGTGGCATATATAATATAAAAATTACCATCATCGTGAAAAGATTTCAAAAACTATTTAAAATGTAAACGTAAAGAAATAAAAATGAAAAACTTGATTATAAGATTGAGGATTGAAGAAGACAACCATATGAGTGAAAAAAGAGTTGAGAATCACTTTATAGAATATAAAGCTAATGTTGTGGAAGATAAAAGGCCTAAGTCAAAGTTCAACAATAAAAAGAGGAAATTCTCCAATCAAGGTAGTCAGGGTTCTAAATGCAAGGATTATAAAAAATTCAAGGGGAATTGTTATGTATGCAACAAACCTAGACATTGAGCAAAGGATTGTCGCAAACGTAAGGAACAAGATTCATCGAAGAATAGACATGTTCAAGCCCAATTGACTGAAGTAGAAAACCTTACGGTAATTGTTTTCGAAATCAATCTTTCTATAACTATCACTGAAATCAACTTAGTTGGAATTCTAGATAATGGTGGGTAAGCACAGAGGCCACTCGACATATATATTTTGATAATAATTTCTTTTCAGAATATAAGACAGTGGAACATGGAAAAAAATTGTTTATGAGCAACTCTTCAACTTCAATAGTTGAAGGTCAAGGAAAGATTGTGCTAAAATTTACTTAAAGGAAGAATTTGACTTTAAATGATATGTTGCACGTACTCGACATCCAGAAAAATCTTGTATCCGGATCTTTACTTAGTAAGAAGGGTTTCAAGTTGGTTTTTGAATCTAACAATTTTGTACTTACTACGAATGGGATGTATATGGGTAAAGGATATTTGACCGATGGTTTGTTTAAAATAAATATAATGACTATTGTATCCAAAGTTTTCAATATTAATAAAATTAATTCTTCTTCTTACATGCTTGAATTACCTTATGTCGGGCACAATAGATTAGGACAGGTTAATTATGATTCTTTAAGAAGATTAATTAATTTAGGATTGTTGCCTAAATTTATTTTTTATGTTAATCATAAAAGTGAAATTTGTATAGAATATAAGTTTTCAAAATAATCTTTTAAATTTATTGAAAGAAATTATAAACCTTTAGATTTTATACACAGTGATCTTTGTGATCTAAAATTTGTTCGAAGTAGAGGAGGTAACAAATATTTTATCACTTTTATTTATGATTGCACTCAATATTGCTATGTGTATTTACTAAGAACCAAGGATGGGGCTATGGAAATGTTTATTAAATATAAACATGAGGTTGAAAATCAAGTCAATAAAAGAATAAAGGTCCTAAGAACGAAAAGAGGTGGTAAATATGATTCATTACCTTTTGATGAGCTTTGTGTTTAACATGGAATTATTCATCAAACAACAGTATCATACACGCCTTCACAAAATAGAGTTGTTGAAAGGAAAAAAAATCGAATTATGGAATGCTAATTAATTTTGATTTATCTTAGAACTTGTGGGGGAAACTTTACTTTCTGCAAATTATATTCTTAACAAGATATCCCACCAGAAAACTATTAAGACGCCTTATAAATTATGAAAAAGCAAAATTCCTTCATATAAATTCTTAAAAGTGTGGGAGTGCTTAGCAAAAGTAGCAGTCATAGGTGTGTTAATTTATATTGAAAACATAATATGTAATCAAAATTGTTTGAAGATAATAAGATATTATTTTGGTTAATTTGGAATCTGAATCAAATTGAAAGAACTTGAATCTAATTATGAGACTACTAGCCTTAAACAATGTTGAGGCTAAATTCCATGGGGTCAGGGCATGCAATCATAGGGACTACTTCCATCCTAAAGGGTGTGGGGATATCCTACCATATAATAAAAAAATCAAAAAATAAAAATTGTTGAGACTTGAGACTCTGTATTAAATGAATGATTGAGCTGGGATGATATTTTCAAAGATTTTTAACTGAAATAGATCCCTCGTAATGGAATGATGTTTCCATTGAATCCTATATTTTTTCTTCCTTGTCAATCATAAATTTGATGTTGTGCCTCATTTGAGGTTAGAAAAGCCCATGATGTTACATAGAGAAATAATGCAAAATTATACATATTGAATAAGTAAATGAAGTTTATTTATATTTGTATATCAAATGAATTTTATTCAATCTAATTGTTATTGGAGCTGATTTGGATCCAGTAAAAATCTGATCCAACAAGAGATTGACAAATTCTTATTGGAATAGTTTTGGGTCTCATTTGTATTGGATTAACCACAAATCGATCCTAATAAAATCCAAACCGAGCTCAATCAATTGGAAATCCTAGTGACGACTTATTCAAATCGTAATTGAAAACCGAGGTTCTATATTCCCATTTAATTGGAATCGATCTAATTAAGGCAAAAATCGAGAATCCAAACTTTTCGTAAAAAATTTCGAGGACTCCAATTCCAATTCCATTAATATGAGAACCGGAACCAAACCACTAGGAACTGAAACCAAAAAAATTTAAAGATTATGATGTCGGTTCCGGTTCTGATTCCTTTAGGAACCGACCCAACCCGACCCATTGACACCACTCTGGGCGTGACCTAAACGCGGTACGTCCCTCTCAATAACATTAGCTTTAATAGATGACAAACACGTGTCATAATTTTCCATCGTACACTGTACTTCCATTACATCACGAATATAATTCCAAATAATCTATTATTCACGTGTTTCTCTCTCATTGCCCCTAATCATATATTCCTTTACATCGTGAAAGAAATATCAAATATTCAAATTACTTTATTTTTCAGATAATATTTAAATATCACGTGACACGTCGACCGTATAATAATTTAAGATGAAGATCCAAGTGCAGTGCCACAGGTGCCCTCTTTCGACATAAGTGACGTCAGATATGATGTGACGTGATGTTTATTATCCGACACGTGTCGATCATCAAAATGATATATATCAGACTAACCTAACACGTGTTTTGTTGCTTTCTTAGACCTGACTTAATTATAGTGGAATAATAAAGTGGCCGACACCAACCAGAGAAAAAAATATCGAAGAATCTGCGTCTCTTTTACTAGCTAACACATTTTAGATCCTGTATACCCTGGAGAAGATTTATTAACTGACTCCTTATATGCTTTCATTGCTCCTATGTCCAACGATCACAATCTTCTTTTATTTTTGTTTGTCATACCAATAAATAATAAATAACACAAAAAATAGAATGCCTATCTTGTTGGATCACTCTCTTTTTCATTACCAATCATCTCAATGTAAATTCCTAAATTTAGCAATATATACAAAAAAATATTAAATAAGAACAATAAAAAAATACAAGATTAATTTATACTTGTGTCGACGGATGCATGATGAGAGTTTTCTTTATATTTGAGAATTATTATATTTCTTATCTAAATAATTTCTTAGCCTTAATAATCTTTCCAAAAATAAATAATAGTTTCTTTGTATAAATGCGAAATCTACCCTCTCTTTTGAGTTGTCATAAATCAATACATCAAAACATGTGTGGTTGACATGGTAAGGGCACATAACCATAGATCTTTTTCTTCGAAATACACAAGGAAAAGATCAATGATTCTATGTCCTTACCATGTCAACCACGTATATTTTACGGCATCGATTTGTCATTAATTCTCTCATTTTATTACACAAATTGCAACCAATCAATCAATCAATCAATAAATCAACCTGACTGGACTGGATTACACTTGTAAAAAACATAAAGATGTGCATATAGTCATTTTCCTAAGTTATAAACAACTTTTCCTGATTTGCCTTTATTTATAATGATAAAGAGAAGATATTCAAAAATTTAAAGGACTTTATTACAAAATGCATTTGGACCTTTACTTCGGTCTGATTTTCTTTTTAAAAACAAGAACTATTATACCTTAAACAAAATATATTTGGCTTCATTATTTAGTGTTCTAATTTAAAAAAAATGGTTTGCCCATATAAATTCTATATTTCATAAATCATAACACCATACATCACAAAAAAAAAAATGTTGTCATACATTTGATTTTTGAGTCATGGGCTTGGAACATATCTTTAGGCCTGTCGAAGGTTGGAACCTACGAATTAGACTGATATCTGATGTCCAAGTCTAAAGAGTAGGGTAGAATACAGTGTACTCCACGTGGCATGCAAAGCAGACGTGGAGTTAGGTTGAAACCCAACTCCCGGATGCACACGCTTAGTAATAATTGACTTTTAACTGTTCTACGTTTTTTCTAGTGACATGGGTGATTTAGACATGCACCTCTACGTGTTGGTCAATGTTAGGGCTACCCCTTCCCGTGTTCCAAACTGATGAAATGCCCTTGACTTTGATTTTGTCCAGGTGACTAATGTAAATTGACACAAATGCCCTTTCTTTCAACTTAGAGATAAAATCCTACCCTTGATTTTTCTCCTAGGAAAATTTTCATTTTCAAATTGATAACCTTTAGGATAAACTATTTATTACTTATTCAACCTTTTTAATCAATATATGATAGAAAATCCTTAATTTTTCTATCCAAAATTTCATCATTCTCCTTCTCCGTAAGTCCTATCTTGTCATTGAGGATTGAAGTTTCAAGGAGATGGTTAGAGTCGTAACATTGAAAACAAAGATAATTTATTTTTTTTCATTTTCAAGTAATTAACTTTTAGGATAAATTATATATTTTCAACCTATTTAATCTAGACTTCAATTCATTTTCGTTAATATCTTGTAGAAACCATGGATTCTAGTCTCGGGCTTGGCTCAACCATAGAACTCATGCTAAGGGTTGCTTTCCTCTAGTCATGTGCTGAAATTTGAGTGATCTCTTGACTTACTCAATTACATATTGGGAAACTTCCATATAGGGGGCGGGAAGTGCAATTGTACAGACTATTCCTCTCACAAATGGGTGTGGGAATATATTATACAGAGAAAAAAAAAAAAAAAGAAGCAAATCATGAATTTTTATTTTAAACCAAAATTTCGTTGATCTCCAACTTTTTCAAAAATCTAATCTAGTTCTTGAAATTTTAAGGTTGATAGTTTACGATCTTAATTTTGAAGAAGAAGGTAAAAAACTTTTATATATTCTGACTGATTTTAGGGCGAAAATCAATTAGAGTTTGAAGGTAAGGGCATTTAAGTCATTAAATTTAGTCTCTCTCGTAGAACACCTAGGTCAAAGGGCATGTCTAATCATTTTTGTCTTATTTGACGTTGTGGGTTGGGTGCCACGTTATCGTTGTCTAGGTTTTACTTGCATTGAAGGTGGACGTGTATATGTGTGGTTCAAAATCCCTAATCCTAAATGATTAGAGCAAAAGCCAAAAGTAAATTAGAGTCTTCTTTCCTTGTTCTATTCGTTCACTTCTTTGTTAAAAGTACATGACACATATACACAACTATATCAAACATGTTGAGTGATCAGACGGTAAATATCAATGGATCAGGTCAAGTTAACGATGAAGATGAAATCAGAGACATCCATGCTTTAACCCCAACAGTGGGCCCGAATCGAGCTCGAAGAACAGAAACATGGGAAACAAGTAGCCATCGATCTTCCTCTCTTTCTACAACAAGTGAAGGTTCTTCAAGTGAGAATTTTTCAAGTATGAGCAGAGAATTCAACGCTTTAGTGATTGCTGGATCAACAATTGGAAACAACAACAACAGCGCTTCCGAGAACGATGGAGGTGGTAACCATGGGATCAACAACTACAACAATCTTACTAGGATTGGAGAAGAAGAGGTGCCGGAGGAAACTAATCCACTTGCAATAGTACCAGATAATAACCCTTTAGACCCGGTTCCTTCACCTGGAAGAAGAGCCGTGGTTGGTTCATCTTCAAATATTAATCGAGTCGACCAAGTTACAATGCAGCAAGTGAAGAGAGATGAGATAGAGTCGAAGATATCCGCGTGGCAGACAGCGAAGATCTCGAAGATCAATAATAGATTCAAGAGGGAGGATGCAATAATCAATGGGTGGGAGAGTGAACAAGCTCAGAAGGCCACATCTTGGATGAAGAAAGTTGAGGTAACTTTATAGGTTTTGAATAATTGATGATTGATCCCCAAATTTATCAATTTGGTCGGACCATGGTCCAACCCCGGTTCGATTTGGTTGGATCAATATCAATTTAAATTTACCCAAAATTTTAGAAATATGTGTTTTGTTTTTCTTAGATTACCTTAATTAATTTATTCTTCTTATCACAAAAACCGGTCGGTCGGACCACTCGTTGCCCCCCCTTTTTTTTTTTTTTTTTGAAGTTTAACAAATAAAAACAATCGTAAAGGTGTAACACACCTGGGGAAATACAGTTGAGATGAGACAAATTTCCTCGGGATAAGTATACGTTTCCTACGGATCATTTTACCTTAGGGCGTATTTTCCCATCTCCGCTGTTTTGTTTTGGTAAATTTTTTCTTTTGTTTTGGTCGTGAATCGATCTATAAAATACCACGTGGAAGATTATTTTGGATCGGTTCACTTAAACGAAGACTCATTTAAGAGTTGTGATAATTTGAATACACCACGTGGCACACTCAATCGACTCCTCTGACGTGACAAGTTTGAAAACAGTAGATCTGTATGTCCTGGGATACACAATTCTCTCGGGATACATTTTTTTCTTTTTCATGGGAAAATGTAGTTTTGTATCCCGAGACTTAAACCTGTCAGGAGAGTTGATTGAGTGTGCCACATTGGGTAGTCACTGTATCACGATTCCCTCGTTTAAATAAGATAATCTCACTCCCTCGCATGTGCTAGAATCGTAGATTTTATGGTTCGGGATACACATCCCCATAAATATGTGCAGTTGTGTATCTCGAAAAAAAAGTGATCTAGGATTTTAACACATGTCACCTTAGGAGAGTATAGCTAGTGAGGGAGTCAGAAAATCATTACTCATTAAATAATGAAATTTCTTTTAAAAATAAATGTTAAAGTGAATTCCTTTTATCTCAAAGTAAAGGAAAGTGTTTGAACTGGCTGTGGATGTGGTAGTATGCAAAGAACCATAGATTTGTTTCCTTGTTTCTTGAGGAAATAAATCTATGGTTCTCTCCACATTGCCACTTCAGCAGAGTGTCCAAGGAAGTTAGTTTAGAATGATTCCGAGAAAAAGCATCTATGGTTTCTTGCACACCTCCATGTCAGTTCACTGTCGAATGCAGTACTATAGAAACTCACTTTGGCATTTTCCTTTAGACATAAGATGTTGAATGTGTTTGGTATGATGATGAGTGTCATAAAAAGCTTGTGTGGAAATTGTAACCTAGACAATTCGGTCTAGGTGACATCCAACTGGTGCACATGTCCTTACCACATGTGGCGGTTATGGCACCAAGGGGTCTCTAACATGTGCAGACCCAGCCCCTAATACCAGACGATCTATTTTGCACAACTTATGACCAAGATGTGATGTATATTATTTTCAGACTACTAGCTCATAAAGTTTGCCAGAGTTAGGATTTTGCCCACGTGTGGGCAACCAAGAGTGGAATTATTATTATTATTATTTGAAAGGGGGGGGGGGGGGGGGGGGGCAACCAAGAGAAAAAATATGTTTTTTGTAAGGGTAATAACCATAGATTTTTTTTATCCTTCGTTATTTGTCACAATAACTTATAAATCCTTATAAACTATGAAAATTCTTGTGGGGGCAAGTGCCCCCACTTTAAATCCATCCATGGGGAGGACCCACATTAAAAAAAATAGTTTTGGTATGTCAAGGGATATTATTATTGTTGAATGCATAGATTAGTCTTGGTTTTTTGAAATCAGCCATTAACCAATCTAATGTATTCAACAAGGAAATGTGATGTATTCTGGGACCTTCTCCACATAGATTTTGAACTTAACCTTCATGTTATCTTCTATGTTCTAGCTAATGTGCTTCAAATAGATTGATTTAGTAAGCAACCATCTGATAAAAACTAGATTAAGGTTTTTCCACTCTTTCTTCCTTTTCATGATTTCCTTGTCAAAGGGTAGTCTTAATCTTTCAAGTAAATGAATGAAAGAACACCATAAATAGAAAGTGATATATATGTTTATTCATATCTTTTGTTCCCACTTCCACCTATGTCACTATTGGTCTTCTTTTCTTCCTTTTAGAATTTCCGATTTGTACAAAAGTACTCATTCTTGCTAGGGTCGTTACTACTTTTATTGCACTCTCTTAAATGATTTATTTTCTTCCTTTATTTCCTAATTGAATTGTTTCTAGGTCTTGAATTAGCTCAATTTTGATTTTATTTGTTACAGTCTTAGTATTCATCCATCTCAACTCCGTAAAGTATGATTGGTATTATTATTTTCTTGTACAGTTTTCATTTAGTTTGATTGATACAAGTCAGTCACATAATTAACACCCTAAAAGCTCTCCCCTTTATCCATCAAACATTAATTACTTTAGTGACATCTCCTAACCAATATCCCACATCTTTATGTATAGATGGACCAAAATATTAGAAGTGACATGCATCTTTGGGTTATTTCTTGTCCAATCTTAACTAGTGCTTCATTCTTATGAGTGCTTTGACAAAAGATGTGTTGCAAATATTTTCTCTAGGTGTCACATATCTTAAAATCTTTAGCTTCTAATACATCCATGATCTTTAGTTTTAGTTTTGAAATGAAAAGGATTGCGTCAAGTTGTTCGATGGTGTAAAATAGTGTCAAAATATAAGCATGTATTCGATCTATTTTTTCTTTTATTGTTTTGTAATTTTATCTTTTCAAAATTTTCTTTTATACTGTTGTACAATAATGATGATTTTTTTTTTTTTTACCTATTATGCAGAGGAAACTTGAAGAAAAAAGAGTAAAAGCTCTTGAAAAAATGCAAAATGATATAGCAAAAGCACGTCGAAAGGCAGAAGAGAGGAGAGCATCAGCTGAGGCCAAGAGAGGAACAAAGGCAGCTAGGGTCATAGAAATAGCCAACTTGATGAGAACCCTTGGAAGGGCTCCTGCTAAGCGTTCCGTCTTCTAGTCCTCGCACACAATAGAATACACACTCTTCATGAAAATCAATATTTATATAGAACTGGTTAGTCTCCTAATACAGCCATGCACCCTTGACCTTTTAATCCTTGAAGGGTGGTTTAAGAGTTGCGCCAAATATATAGAATATTAAGGATAAATTTGAATATGAAAATGCTTTCATTAAAGTGTGTTATTGATTGTGATGAAGTTTGAGGATAATGTTTGTCGAAGTGGGTTTTTATGTTATGTACTGCTTCTTATTGATTAATTACCTTGAATCTTTTTGAGATGAATCTAGATTTATATGGAGGTGACTTAATGGCATCTTTACATATTGGGTTAGATCTATAGCAAGCTAGACTTAACTATGTCAATTTATATTTTATTTTTAAGGAAAATTATTAAAAAATCACAAAAAAAAAAGAAATTAATTCGTAAAAGAATCAGATTTTTAAAAAATTATGAACACGAATCTTTTTTAATCTTTTAAAGGTCGAAAATTTAAAGGTCGAAAATGTACAAGAGGAGAGAGAAATTTTCGATCCTTAATCATTCTACTCTCTCTTTCTTCGTTTTCTCTCTTCTACTTTCACTTCTTTTCTCTCATATATTGAGATCTTGATCTTAATCAACATGATCATAATCGTGATCCGCATCATAAGACAATCATGATCACGTTGATTAAGAACAAGATCACGATCGTGATCATGATCATAATCATGATTGTGATCATGATCATCCTAGGACAATCATGGTCACATTGATTAAGATCAAGATCTCATGATCACGATCATGATCGTGTTGTTATTATAATCAATCAACAAATAAATTGAAAAGAGAGAAATATGAGAGAAATCATGATCACGATCTTCATCACAATCACGATCTTGATCGTGATTATGATCATGTTGATTAAGATCACAATCATGATTTTGATCTTAATCAACGTGATCATGATTGTCCTACAATACAGATCACGATTATGATCTTCATCATGATTATAATCATAATTACAATCATAATCTTGATCATAATCATGATCACATTGATTAAGATCAAGATCTCACGATCAAGATCAATATCAAGATCTTAATATATGAGAGAAAATAGGTGAAAGTAAGAGAGAGAAAATGAAGAAAGAGAAAGAGGGAAGAATGAAACCGAGGGAAAAAGAAAACAGGTGAAAGTAGGAGAGAGAAAATAAAGTAAGAGAGAGAAAAAGGGTCAAAAATTTCTCTCTCTTCCTATACATTTTCGGCCCTTAAAGGACCGAAAAATGTTCGTTTTATAATTTTTTTAAAATTTGATTTTTTTTACGAATTATTTTTTTATTTTTTATTTTTTTAAAATAATTTCCCCTTATTTTTATCAATTAATTTATTTTGGAAAAATGATATACTCACAAGTAAGAGTAAGGCGTATAATGTCTATTAAAAAATCAATGTTAAATCTATTGACGTCTTGAAAGCAGCATTATTATGTCGGTTATAATCTGATGTTATATTTCGGTAATAATGTCGATTTTAAATGTACCAACGTAAAAATTAAATCAATAAAAATATTATTTAAAATTATTTTTTATAATTCAACGTCGATTTTATAAAAATTGTTGTTATATGTATATAACGGAGGCTTCATAAAAATAACCGAATATCTCTATATATATAGATACCACCTCCGCCTACACCACCACACCACCACCATGCACAAACATAAACATTAATTCCACCTCTTACCAACTTTGCTAATTAAGTTGCCACTTTAGAAATTTGCACTATGCTACCACCACCACCATGCACAAACAGAAACATTCCACACCTCTTACCAATTTCGCTAAGTTGGCAGTTCAAATCATTGACCCATATAATGTCTATAATAAAAATACTAAATGGTTCTCTTACTTTCACTCCAAAACTCAAATATCATGAAATTAGTGTTTAACTTACATAAAGATTAACAATTCTAAAAAGACTTTATGGACAAGTCAAACTTCAATAATGGTAGCAATTATTTAGATCAAAATAAATCTTTGATTAACTTACATAGAGAATAACCAATTACACACACAAGGTAAGAATTTTAAATTGATTGCTTTGTAGTAATCTAGATGGAAATGAACTATCAAAATAAGTTTCATGTTTAGAGATTACTTATTTAAGAGTAACCATTATGTGAAAAAAAAAACCAATATTTGACGGACCAACCCATCAAATATGTCTGTCAAATATTTTCTTGTAGAATTTTTAATTTTTTGACGGCCTTTAATTGTCAAATTATTGAAGGATGAACTTAAAAAAAATTCTATAGTCTATGACCGCCAAATATGGAGGTTTAACAAATAATAACACGATCATTTAATTCACCAATCACAACAATTGAAATAATAATAAAAAAATCAAGAAAAAAATCATAAAACAAAGATCATTCATAGAAATCAAATCTTGATCATCCAAGAAACTCAATTCACATTAAATCCAATTAGAAATCAAACACAAAACGTATCATTACAATACCAACTAATTCACAAACAACACTTCCATCTATTCTGGATAGCTTTAAGAACTCTCACCAGGGGGGTGTAAGAGCTTGAGGTCCTTGCACAACCACAAAAGATAGTTAAGATTTTAAAATATTGATTTCTAAGGTTGTGAAAGGTATGATAGAACTCATAAAAAGTAAAGAAAAACTAACATAGATAAAGTAACAAGCACATACAAGAGAAATCGAATTTTTAAAGTGGAAAAACCTTCCA
Organism: Akebia trifoliata; assembly: GCF_017979445.1. Taxonomy (NCBI): domain Eukaryota; kingdom Viridiplantae; phylum Streptophyta; class Magnoliopsida; order Ranunculales; family Lardizabalaceae; genus Akebia; species Akebia trifoliata. Next base: position 21,855,626 of record NC_141380.1, read on the forward strand.
ATGAAGAAAGAAAATTCACGAGGCAAACTAACAACAAATCACTATGTCAAAATAGAGAGTACAAAGGGTTACCAAACCCTAACTTGAATCTTATATAATTGGAGAAAACAATTGAGGGTTGCCTCATAAGGTTTTATACATGACCAATACCAATATTACAACCTTTGGAGTCTATCCTGGCTAATCTTGTGCAAATTATGCCACCACCATCATGCCACCACGACCAACACGACCAATCACCACTACAATCACCACTACCACCACACTTGGCCCAATCTTGTGCCAATTATGCCACCACCACTATGTAACCACAACTCCCACCGTGACCAATCTCCACCATCATGACACCAAACCCGGTCAATATTGTGTAAATTATACTTAATCTGTCATAGACTTCTATTTCTCACCTCTTTGTTCATTTGCAACCTATTTGTATTTACAATTGTAGAATAAAAAGATTAAATAAATAAATATATAATATAAAATATTGACCAATTAAGAGAAATAGTATGAGATCAAAAGAAAAACACTGCACCATTGAAATACTCTTGTTGTCTAGATTTGTTTCATTATATGATTTCCTAAAATCATCCCTACAATCAAAACATTATTATAAGTGATCTTTACTTAAAAATCTCAAACTAATTAACATTATCAAATCATCCAGGTACACATACATACACAAACAAGTTTTAGTTTAAATACATACATAAGAAATGATCCAAGTTCATTATTATTTGAAATTCCTTGTCCAAACTTAACAATCGTTATTTTCCCAGATTCCACGAGAAGGATGTTCTGAGGCTTTATAATTAAATTACATCTTTAACTCTTTTGATGTATTCTCTCTGTACATCATCAATGTCTTCCTAACTATAGGTCTTATCACTATTGAACTGAACTATGTATTATAAGTCATTAGTAATTCAAATAACGTATTAATCGATTGAAGGTTAAAATTAACAAAATTATCATATATTACTTTGTTAAAGATCTTCTTTGTGTTGCTTTCAGGAATTTCAATGAGTTCTTTCATGAATCTCATTATATAGTACCTACAACTTGTATTGTCTATTTGTCTAGGATACCAAATACATTAATCATATAACAAACATAATTAGTATATATATATATTTAACTAGTGATAATCAACTTTGGGCTCTAAATAAATGTTTCAATTGTTATCGTTACATTTTTTTAAGATTATTATGCCCCTTTTTATACTATCTATTTCTGCTAATTGTTTTAATTTCAACAATATTAATAAACAAATAAGGATAACAATATTAATAGATATTTAATTAATATTTAACAAGAAACATACCTTAAAATAAATGCTTTTACCTATGGTGAAGTAGACTCTCCTACTATATCAAAATTGTAAATCTCCTTATTTGATATGTCCATTACAATTAAGATCCAATGCCAATGCCAATTAAATATATCACATATATCAATCATCATTTATACTTAAGAATTATAAATAACGATATCTTTAATAAAAATACCATAATACGTATCTAAGAATAATAACTAACTTGTGCCAACATTGCAATAATTTATTTTCAAGGTACTGAGACACAAGTGCCTTGTCAATATTTTGTAGTAGAATACCGATAGTATATGGGTTGATGAAGTAAATCCAATCATGATTTAAGAATATATTTTGTTCGTACAAGTAATTAAAAAAAATAAGAAAAATTAAAATACAATAAAATTTAAAATTATTAAAGTTAATTAAATAACAAGTACATATATTTTACCTCATATATAATGCTATATTTTGATCGTCAATTTTTTCATTTGACAAATGACCAATATATCCTCAATTGAGTAAAATAACTGGAAAGCTTCACTATAAACTCTTTTATTGAAATTTATTTCGTAAGTATCATTCTTTCTTATATAAGTGCTTGAAATTTCACAATATCAACATCATGGTCAATAGAATCACTATTTTTCTAATATATCAAACTTTCAAATATATATTAGAGATTGATGTGTATATTTATATTTAACTATTAAGCCACACATTAATTCATAATTACCTCTAAGTCTGTTACAAGTACATCTCATGACCAAATAATGAAACTGTCGATACTATCTTTGATAACAGTGATATCATCATTTACTAGCATAAGGATCTGGGCATTTGGTTATATAAAAACGTGTATTGATATATGAAAGTGTCCCTCTGCCAATGCTGCACCATGCAATAACTCATTTATGATTCTCTAATAATAGATTCCTTAACCAACAATGTTGGTCTTGGATTGATCTAAGTTCATTTTGCATTGCTTTCCCTACCCAAAATTATTATGGGACGGATTATAAGGTGGGTTGCTCTCAAACAATGGAGTCGAATCAATTCTCTTTCTTTTATCACTTTGAACCTAAATAGAAAAAAAAAAATATATATATATATATATATATATATATATATATGCATTAAATGCTATACTTGAAATAATAAAGAATATTTGTATAAAGAAGATGAATTACCTTCGATTGTCTGATATTAGAATCAATCTTTTCTGAACTAACAAGTGCAACATGTAACATATTTATTTTTTGTTGTTTTTCAACCCATACACATTGCATTCTAGCTTCCATATCTTCTCACCACCTCTCATTGTATTCTTTATAAGGATTAAATATTTTTGTTTGTACAATCAACTTTTTCTCGAGCTCTGTCACATATACCTTTGATCCTCTATAAGGAGTTTGGAAGTATTGGATTGGTGTTACATAAAAATGACCATTATATTCTTATTGATCAGCTTTGGAAACTAGAGAGAACTGAATTGATAAGTTCTATCCGGCCAACGTAAGATAGAAATAAAAATTTTCACCCTTCCACTCCTTTTGCAATTTGAACACTAAGAGGTTGACATAAGGAGTAGGTTAACCAAGTGAAAGCGCCCTCGATCTGCGGGGTACGCGGATCCGCTTTTGACCCTTGAGGTTTGGGAGTCGCCACCCAGTTATTACGGTCTAGGAACCGATCAATGACTCTAAACGGATAAAAAAACTAATCTAGAACAAAAAAAAGTTGAATTCGGGGATCATGTTACGGGGTTGGAAGGTGTTAGGCACCAACCCCGCCCGGCCAAAGCCGGTCTCTACTAACTTTTCAAATAAATTACATTGCTAAAAACCTAGATAATAATAAATAAATAAAAAAAGTTATACCTTTCCGATAGCAAATACTTTGTTCCCTCAGATCCGATAAAAATTATTTCTTGTACCGTACTCCTTGCTTCGTTCTGTCTCCGGATTTGATTCCTGATCTCCGAGGCAAGATATCTCTACTTTCTTGGATCTGAATTTTTCAAGTTTGTTGTGGATTTTGAAATGTTTTTGGAAGGCTTTTAGGTGTTTCTTAGGCTAAAATCGAAGGAGGGATGTTAGGTAAGGAGTTGGGGCTCCAAAACTAGGGTTTATGGGAGGCTAGGGGGGCTTTTAGACCTACTTATCTTAGGGTTTATGATTTGATACGAAAATAGGGTGTGAGCACCTTTATTTATAGATTTTTTTAGGGGTTGATTTTGATAGAGTTAGTGTTTAATTAGAGTTCTTTTAATTAGAGTTGTGTTTTAGTTAAAATTGTTTTAGGTAGAATTGTGTTTTAATTAGAATTATTTTAGGTAGAATTATTTTTTAGTTAGAACTCTATTAGATAGAGTTATTATTTAATTAGAACTCTATTATGATTTTGACTTTTGGTCTTATTTGATTGACTTTTAATATTTTGACTTTAGTCATAATTGATTGACTTTTAATATTTTGACTTTAGTCTTGCTTAATTGACTTTAATTTTGACTATAGTCTCACTTGATTGACTTTAATACCTTGACTTTAGTCTTGCTTGATTGACTTTAAATTTTTGGAGAACCCCCCTCTAAAATATCTTTAATTCTTTGGAGCCCCAAATGGAGGGGTCCTTAAAGAAATATCTCACGAACCCTCAACAATTTTACTTGAAAGCCCGATTGATCGATTTTTTTAATTCAAAATTTTTAATTAATTTCATTAATGTTTCACTTTAATTATTTAATGTTTTATTTATTAATTTTAAAATTTTTAATTATGAAAATTGTGAAATTACCGTTTTGCCCCCGGAGAGGACTTTTCACGTTTTAAGTCGATTTTTAATGTTCTAGGATGTTTTAGAATCGATTTTTCGTAAGGAATTCAATGGGAATATTGGTTTGTGTCATTTATGAAAATTTTTGTGTGAAATGGTCATGAACTTTACAAGGGGCATTTTCATAATTTTGTCGAATTCTGTTAAAATTGGCGAAGTTATTTATTTGATTTCGATTTGTTGTTTTATGTGTTTGAGAGAGTTTTCCTAAGCATAATGTAGGCTCTAGGGTCATTTTGATGTTAGGGGTATTTTTATAATTTTATCATTTTTAGTGATTTTTATCATGAAGCTTCTTTTTGGGTCTGCAAGATGATGATTTCTATGTTTCTATAGTCGTATTTTCCTAGCGTAACGTGGTTTCTAAGGTTTTGTCAGTTTGAGATACCTCATCCGGATTTCTGAAACACATCCGGTAAAGCAATGGAATACACATCCATCATTGGGAATCATTGCGATCGGGTTGACGAGTTGATTAATCAGGCGGATGCAAAAATGGGATGTCTACAAATGCCCCTCTTTAGCAGAGGGTTGAAGCAAACTAGATAACAAATCTATTTTGGTAGATAGTGCGAAATCTGAATGCTAAAGCTACTGACAGTTCATTTTGCAGTCTGATTTAACAATTCGTTAAGGTGTTCGGATCCTTGAGGGTAAAGCTCTCCCCGAATTAAAATTTTTTCAGGTCCTTGAGTGCAAACTCTCACTGACAGTGTCAGATCCTTGAATTTTAAAGAATTCTCCCTGACTAAAAAGTGCAAATGTGCAAGTGTGTGCACTGTGTGAAACTGAGTAAAATATGAGTGTACTTTGAGCATAATCTAAGCATAAATTGAGCATAATTTGAATATAAATTGAGCATAATTGAGCATAACTGAGTATAATCTGAGCGTAAATTAAGTATAATCCAAGATGACCCTTGGCGGCAACTAAGCAAAATCCAAGATAACCCTTGGCGAAAACTGAGAAAAATCCAAGATAACCCTTGGTGGCAACTGAGCAAAATCCAAGATAACCCTTGGCGGCATCTGAGCAAAATCCAAGATAACCCTTGGCGGAAACTGAGCGAAATCCAAGATAACCCTTGGCGGCATCTGAGCAAAATCCAAGATAACCCTTGACGGCAACTGAGCAAAATCCAAGATATCCCTTGACGGCAATTGAGCCAAAATCCAAGATAACCCTTGGTGGCAACTGAGCAAAATCCAAGATAACCCTTGGCGGAAATTGAGCAAAATCCAAGATAACCCTTGGCGGAAACTGAGCAAAATCCAAAATAACCCTTGGCGGAAACTGAGTAAAATCCAAGATAACCCTTGGTGGCAACTGAGCAAAATTCAAGATAACCCTTGGTGGCATCTTAGCAAAACTGGTAGAGGAATGAAATTTTTTTGGAAAAGAATGAATGAATTTGGTGAAGACTGATTGGAATGAATCGGAGAACAAATAAATCTGGAAGATAATGAATCTGGAAGAGAAGTGATCGATTCCAAGAATGATTGAATCTGGAAAAGAATCTGGAGAATGAAAGAATGCCATATCTCCTATGTGGGATCCAAAATGCTTTTGTTTGAACCTTAAGGATTTATCAAAAAGTTTTATGAATTTAAAACCTAAGTTTTTATCTCTTTTGAACCTCAAGAGTTTTTTCGAAAAACTGTTATCAAAAGAGTAACCTTAAGTTAGGGGTTCTCATTATCTTTTAGGATTAACATTGCTCAAAAACAAAATGCCCCTAATTTGACAATGAACATGGCCTTGAAAATAATTGAACACATCATAAAAGAAATGCCCCTAGTATAAGGGGAAAAAATTACATTAAAGAAGAAAGAAAATGTCCCTTGTATAAAGGTTTGAAATAATTGATTACCACAAACGCAATAAAGACTCAACTTTTAATTTTGATTAATTTTATTGAAAGTTTTGAGTCAGGCTCAAGAGTACAAAATTATTTTCTTTCAAGACTCATCATAGAATTCACCCTTATCTCCCTTGGTTCGCTTGGGGAAGTAAAAATTTTCAGATCGATCGTAGACAAGATACTTGTGACTTCTGAGTCTATGCCTGGTTTAAGCGAAGTATTGAACTTGATTATTCGGACTTCTGATGTTTCAGCTCGGACCGCTCTCAGCTTGGGATTTTCTTCTGTTTTTCTTTATTCCTCTAATTTTTGCCTAGATCGCCTTTTCAGGTTTTCAATCTATCGAGCTTGCTCTAGCTTTTGCCTAAATCGCCTTTTCAGGTTTTCGATCTAGCGAGCTTTTTCTTTTTTTCTTGGCTCTGATTGTTGCCAAAGTTGTCCTTTCAGATTTTCAACCTTGCGAGCGTGCCTTAATTTTTGCCTAAGTAGCCCTTTTGGGATTTTCAACCTAGCAGGCCTTTTTTCTTCTTTTTCTTTTCTTCTTGTCTGAACTTCTGGAGTTGCTGTCTGATCATGCTTTACTATCTTCCTTGACTTTTCGTACGGTACTTAGGAGGACTTTCATGGGTAGGCTTAGGACTAGGTATAAAATGAAAGGAATTTTGAGGGTCAAAAACCCAAATGCCCCTTATGTGGCATTTTCTTTTCAATTATTTTCTTTTTCTTTAAATTTTCTTCCCCATTTTGGATTTCTTTTTCTTTTGAATTTTTTTCTTGATTTTTTAACTGTGTGGGGAAATAGATTTTTTTACTTTGATGTGGTTGGGCCTGAAGTAACTTCTCAGGTTGCCTACGTACCCCAGAATTTTGGGATCAGACCAAAACGTAGTTCGAAGCTTCCCTCCCCTAGGTTAGGTGATCGGGTTGAGAAAGAAAAGGGCATAATGTTTTTTTGAAAAGGCTGCAAAGGGATTGAGAAAGGATATGTTGAACTGGGTAATAGGAGAATTGATTCGGCCAAAGATAGCCTCCTTAAATGTAATACCGTTTGATTTGGTCAAGGTTGGTTGGTTCTGGTAATTTGATTCCATCATGATCTTGAAGCCTGACAGTTTTTCCTGGTAATATTTCCTTGATGATGAACGGACCTCCCCAATTTGGTTTGAACTTCCCTCTAGGGTCAAAGATAGGTGTTCGACTCTCTTTGAGTACTAAGTCCCCGACTTGTAAGTGACGGGCCTTGATCTTTTTGTCAAATGCACGGGCGACTCTTCTTTGATAAGCTTGCACGTGGTACAACGCTCTTAGTCATTTTTCTTCGATCAAATTCAATTCTTCATACTGTTGACGAACCCAATCTGCTTCTGACAACTGACTTTCTAATAAAACCCTGAGAGACAGAATCTCCATTTCAACTGGCAAGACTGCTTCCATGCCATACACTAAGGAGTAGGGAGTAGCTCCAGTAGAGGATCGAATTGAGGTTCGATATGCCCATAATGCAAATGGCAGTTTTTCTGACCAATCTCGATGTGATTGACACATTTTTATGAGGATGGTCTTAATATTCTTATTAGCTGCTTCAACTGCTCCATTAGTCTGAGGGCGGTAAAGAGATGATTTATGGTGTGAGATTTTGAACTTTGAACACAATTTGATAACCTCAGCTTTAAAGTGTGACCCGTTATCGGAGATCAACTCCGAAGGTACCCCCGTACCGACTGATGATGTTTGTTTGGATGAACTTTGCAACTCGAGACGCAGTGAGGACAGCATAAGAGGCAGCTTCGACCTATTTGGTAACATAATCGATGGCAACTAGAATGTATTCATGCTCGTTTGATGCCTTAGGTGATATTTTACCAATAATGTCAATTCCCCAGACTGAGAATGGCCATGGTGAAGTCAGACCCACTAATTGAGATGGTGGCACATGTATAAGGTTCGCATGTATTTGGCACTTATAACAGGTTTTGACCATGTGATGACTATCTGTTTCCATCGTAGGCCAGTAGTATCCTTGTCTCATAATCTTCTTAGCCAACATTTTCCCGCTCATGTGAGGGCCATCCTGAATGTAGTTCAATCATTATCTGTTCAGCTTGATCTTCATCAACACACGACAAGTGAATCCCATCATAAGACCTTTTGTATAAACTTCCTGCGCACAGGATGAATTGAGATGCTAATCTTAGTAGGGTTTGTCGTTCCTTCCTCGATGCTTTTTCCAGGAATTCTTATTTTTCCAATACTTTCTTTATGTCTGTGTACCATGGCTTTCCATCAGGTAGTCGAGTAGCAATGTTGATCTGATGGTAGTATGCGGGTTTGTCTTTAACTTCAACAGTGATCGGTCTCAATTCCATGCCAGGGGGTAAATGGATCATTGAAGATAAAGTTGTTAAGGAGTCAGCAAATCTGTTATCCTCCTTTGACAAATGCTGGAACAGGATAGCTTTAAACTTACTGACTAAGTTTAACAAATACTCATGGTAAGGTTTCAACTTTTCATCCCTAGTCTTCCATTCTTCCAATGATTGATGTATGACCAAGGCTAAATCCCCAAAAACCTCAATTTCTGTAATGCCCAGGTTCAAAGCAGCTTCGAGCCCTGTAATGCATGCCTCGTATTCAGTCGTGTTAATAGTATTCGAAAAGGCTAATTTAATAGCAATAGGAATGTGGCATCCTTCCGGAGAAAACAAGACTGCCCCTATTCCATACCCATTTTGATTAGCGGCTCCATCAAAGTACAACTGCCATGTTTGGTTCTGTGATTCTCCTTTAACGTGCAAGATGTTCTCATCTGGGAATTGATCGACGGGCCTTATTCCTTCTACTACAGGGTGATCTGTCAAGTATTCTGCTACAACTCTTCCTTTGATTGACTTCTGTGTAACATGCGTGATGTCAAACTCTGATAGCAGCAATAACCATCGCGCGGTTTTCCCTATCAACGCCCGCTTCTCGAAAAGATACTTGAGAGGATCTATCCGAGATAACAAGATAATTGAATGAGACAACATATAGTGCCGGAGTCTCTGAGTAGCCCACACTAGTGCTAAGCAAGTTTTCTCCAAAGATGAATATTTTCGTTCATACTCTAACATCTTCTTGCTGATGTAGTAGATTGCCCTTTCTTTGCGAGTATCCTTGTCATACTGTGCAAGCATGCATCCCATAGCTTCTTCTGTGACTGACAGATAAAGAAGAAGCGATTCACCCGGTGTAGGTGGGACTAAAATAGGTGGGTTTAAGAGATATTCTTTGACTTGGTCGAAAACCTTTTAACATTGCTCATTCCAAACTGTTGGTTCATTCTTCTTGAGAAATTTGAAAATAGGTTCACAGACGTTGGTGAGTTGAGCGATGAATCTGTTAAGATACTGGATTCTGCCTAGAAAACCTCGAATCTGCTTTTCAGTCTCAGGCGGTGGCATCTCTTGGATAGCTTTAATCTTCACAAGGTCTACTTCGATCCCTTTCTGACTGACCACAAATCCCAATAGTTTTTCAGAAGTTACTCCAAATACACATTTCTGCGGTTGAAGTGGAGTTGGTATTTTTGGATCCTTGTGAGAAACTTTTCTAACGCAGTAACATGCCCTAGTCGCTCCTTAGATTTGACTATCATATCATCTACATAGACTTCGACTTCCTTATGTATCATGTCATGTAGTAAAGTCGTGGCTGCTCTTTGATAGGTGGTTCCAGCGTTCTTCAAATCAAAAGGCATGACCTTGTAGCAGAAGGTTTCCCATTGTGTGATGAACGACTTTTTTTGCATATCTCGTGGATCCATCTTTATCTGATTGTACCCTGAAAATCCATCCATGAAGGATAACAAAGCGTGTCCTGCTGTACTGTCCACTAGAACATCTATGTGTGGTAAAGGGAAACTATCCTTTGGGCTTGCTTTGTTTAGGTCTCTGAAATCCACACACATTTTAACTTTTCCATCCTTTTTCGGCACTAGAACGACATTAGCAATCCACTCAGGGTATTCTACTACTTCCAAAAATCCAGCGTTAATCTGCTTCGTAACTTCTTCTTTGATTTTCAAAGTCCATTCCGGCTTCATACGTCGAAGTTTCTGTTTGATTGGTCGAGCATCATGATATAACGGAATCCGATGTTGAACAATATCTGTACTTACCCCCGGCATATTCTTGTAAGACCACGCAAACACGTCTTTGAACTTTCTAAGCAAATCTACTATCTATTTGCGTTCATCAGAAGATAAAGTGACCCCTATACGAATTTCTTGAGGACTTTCTTTTGTTCCAAGGTTGATAACCTCTACTTCCTCTATTAGAGGTTGAGTCCGACATTCCTCTTCTTGTTCAAGTAATTTGATTATTTCAGGGGGAGCTTCTTCGTCAGAAGACTCTCCCTCCGAAGTCAGATTATTAGTTAAATTATTATTGCGCTCGGGGTAGTAAAAAATTTCTTTCATTTCATTGAAAAGAGATGGGATAACAGGACTCATTGCAGACTTGACAGACTCACTTGACTCAGCAGGAAAAACAGACTCAGCAGAAACAACTAACTTATTTGACTCAACAGAAATAAAGGACTCAACTGGCATCTCAGACTGAACAGGACTAATGGGACAGACAGACCCAGTTTTGACATGCAACACAAGACTGATTACATGATAATTTAATAGAGACCCAACAACGGGTTTGATTACAGACTGAGGATTTGGGATCCCTTTCTCGACTGACAACACTAAGATACTATGATCTTCAATGAATAGCTGATCGATGTTGAGGGAGTCCAGATCGAGTTGCCACTCTTCAACCTTCTTCTCCTTAACTTCTGTGCTCGCTTCCTTTTCGGGCCATTCCATGCCAAAGAAGATTTCAAACCCCGGCAAACGAGTACCTGTGATGTGATCAATGAAAGGCTCTAGGAACCCACAGTAACGGAAGTCTTCTCATTCTTTCACAAAATAACCATTGAGGGTCTTTTGATAAGGCTTCATTTTAATGAGATCTGTGGTACGCCTTTGCCTTTTAGCAATGGCCTTATCCCATTTTGTCTTCCAGTATTGGGCTCAATCTTCCTTAGTAGGCTTATATCCTAGTCCGAATGTGCCGATGACCTCTTTAATCACTGGTGCCTCTTTAATACCTTGCTGCTTGCGACCTAAGCCCATACCAGGAAAGAATCTCATTTTCTTGAATATATTGGCCATGTAGCAATTAGAGGTATTTTCCATTAGAAAATGTTCTTTCATGGTTTGATCCCATTGGACTAAGCATATCTTTTCGAATTCAAACCTACTAAGTTCTATCCCCTGTTGTTCTGGCTGAATCTCAAGCAGTGGCTCATTCTTGGACTCAGTACTATTTACGATCCCTACAATTTCAACGTCTCCATGAAGAGTAATTACTAGCCCATCCTTGATAAACTTGACCTTCTGGTGTAGCATAAAAGGGATGGCTTTTATTTGGTGTAACCATGGTCTCCCTAACAGTAAATTGAAAGAGGATTGGATATCAATAACATGAAATTCCACAAGAAATTTAGTTATGCCTGTGGACAATTGAAGGTGCAAAATTCCCAGTACATCCCTCTTGGTGTTATCATAAGCCCTAACACCTTGATTAGTGGGCTTGAAATCTTCAGTCTTAAACCCGAGACAAGTAGCAGTTTTCAGCGGGCAAACGTTCAATGCACTCCCATTGTCGATCAAAATCAGAGGTACCCTCATCCCGTTATAGTCAACTGTAATATGCAACGGCTTAGTGTGGCTTGCCCCTTCTTTTGGGAGATCTGAGTCCGAGAAGAATAGGATATTCTCCACCTAAGTTGCCCCTATTATACTGGCCAACTGATTTGGAGAAGTTTCAAGGGAGACTTGGGCTGTGTTTAGTACTTTGAGAACAGCCTCCCTATAAGCAGTGGAAGCCATGAGTAAACCCCATACTGAGATATTGGCCCCTGATTTTTTCAACTATTTGATCACGGAGTTATCCTCTTCGATACTTTCCTTGGTGGGATCTTCTCCTTCTTTTTTTGCCAGGACTGCAGGATTATCAACACAGAGTTCTCGCGACTTAAAAACTTTTCCCCCTCGAGTCATATGTCTAACTTCATCACATGAAAGGGAGAAAGGCTCATCTTCTTCAGTCAACAAGTATGGATCTTCGTCTGTCAAAGGTACAGGGTTTTTCAGATTCATTTGAGCCAAAAGGTAACTAGTGAATGCGGGGCTATCGTAACGGGGCGGGGATAAACAATACGTATCATCTGAAGTTAAGTCAAATGGTTCATAGTTCATAGTGAAAACCTCATCAGTGAAGGCTATCTCGGCAAGGGGGTAACTAGGCGGTTTAACTTGGATTGGATGGATAAGAGAGACGGGATCAAACGGCAATGAGGTATGAGAAACCATATTTAGAGTTGGCGGAGGTTGATAGGCAGGTAGTGGATTAGTGGTGACATTTGGTGGGCTAGGGATTGTGATCTTTTTGTTATCAATAAGATTTTGAATGGTATGGCGCAAGTTGATACATCGATCCGTGTGATGGCCAGGATTTTGATGAAATTCGTAGGCTGGCAAGGGGTTCGGTAAAGGTCGGGGTTGAATCGGGGTAAGCAACCCTTTTTTCAATAGTTTTTGTAAAGCTACGGTAAGGGTCATCCCTAAATTGGTAAATTGACGGGGAGTTCGAGGTTGACTCGGGTGACCCTGGTTATTAACTCGGGCCAGGGGTTGAGCTGGGATAACGGAGGTATTGACGATGTAAGTATGGTTGATATTGGGTTTAGGAACATATGGTTTCTTAGGCTTGTTATCTGAGGGGTTAGAAAGGATCCTAGAGGCAAATGCATCCTCAAGTTGGCTTCCGACTTGTAACAAGGATTCAAAAGTAGGGAGGTATTGGGCCACTAGGTGTTGAGCATATCCTTGAGAAAGGTTTTTTAGGATAATTGCTACTTGTTCCTTCTCCAAAGGCCTATCCCACATTTGAGTAGTCTTGGCCCTCCAGCGACCAATGAAATCAGTGAATGTCTCTCCATTTTTCTGTTTAGTTGCTTCTAAATCCCTTCTTGAGGTCTCAATCTCAGTACTGTATTTATACTGATGCCAGAAGGCCTTTGATATGTTCTCCCATGTACCCACAGTTACTGGATCTTGAGACATTAGCCAACGTAGTGCTGATCCTGATAAAGTCCTTTGAAACAATAATGTCATCTGTTCGTCGCTGAGCCCCATAGTGCGCATGTTGGTAACATACACCTTAAGATGTGTTTTCGCACACCCTGTCCCACTGAACTTGTCTATTTCAGGCATCACAAACTTCTCTGGCAAATGGATTCTAGGGATGCGATTCAGAACTTCAATACCTGCTGCAATTTCATCAATACCCTTTATACTTTTCATAGCTGACTCCAATTGAGACATTCTATTAGATAACGCCGGACTTTCATCAACATATTCTTCGTCTCCGTCGAGCTCGAAGACTTCACGTGGACGTTTCTCTTCAACTTTTTTTCCTTTTGGGTCATCTAGAGGAATTTTTGTCGATTCCGAGGTCTGTTCTAACATTTCCACTTTGCCTTTTATATTGTTGATATCATTGGCAAAGGTTGCCAAGATCTTACATATCTCTGTGAGCTCAGATTCTGAAGCCATCTCTGCTTGTTGACTTGGTACTGTGGTTCTTTCTAACCGAATGGACTTACGACTCCAACTAGGAGGTGGACGCTTGAGTTTGGGCGCAATGATAATCCTATATGACCCCATCAAAGTAGATTTAGTCAATTTCAGTATTACCCCGTTGATAACATTTTAAAGAATAATTTTTTTGAGGTCTGTGCACCAATCCATTAATTAATCCATGCACACAATGAGTATTCGAAAAGAAAATAAATATTTATTCAAAAAGAAAGATAGTTTTATTGAAAATGATTGACAAACAATATGTTCTTATTAAATATCTTTCAACAAATTTGATTTGAATTATTTTTACATGGATGCTTGGCTTTGTCTTGATGGTCATCAGGATTGCTATCAGGCTTGACCCTCTTGGTTCTAACAACTGACTCTTTGAATTCTACTGGTCCGTCTGGATATCCTAAGGTGCGTTTGTTCCAAGCTTTCTCAATGAGGTGTACTAACTTTTCAGTTAAAGACTCGAGGGAAAAGAAAGTTTTGTACTGAGGTAAGGATAACTCTGTAGATACATCGTACTGTTCTGGAATCAGATTAGGATGGTAAAAAGACATTTTTCTAAACCAATCAGACGGACATAGTAGGATCCTTTAGTTCCTAGAACAGGGGGATCAGTCATCCACCAAGGGCACCTACAATCGATATAACAGGCGAGGCGAGAGTCTAACCATTTGCTCCACGCTTTGACTGAGTTGTGACGCACTAACAGGTTTCTCTTGAAAAAGTATTCTGGCCCATATTCGAGGTTTGAAGTAACCTCTACGATTTTGAGACGGTTACAAAGCCACATATAGGGTAAGTAAGGGCTTCCTTTGAAGCTTTCCCGCTCACCTTTTTTTATGGTATTTAAACTTGAGAAAGTCTCAACTAGGATGAGAGGGACGGGATTGGCTTTCCTTGAGAGTTGAGAGGCTATATCTATGAAGGACTCAGGGATAGTTTGGCCATCACTATTGGAGGTCAGTATGTATTGGGCTAGGATTCCTAAGCACAATCGATAATCTCTAGTGGCTTGTCAGGCTTTGGGTTTTACATTGATAGGATGACTGCGGGAGCGATACGGGCCCAATAAAGGTACTAAGTTCAATCTCTCGTCATGGACTGAGACCTTGGCTTCTTCCTTAGAAATGTTTAGTCCTGTGGCGAGTTCACAAGAATATCTAGTTTTCAATGAGGGCCTGACTAGAGGTCCTGAAGTGGATATCCTCATGATGCCACAATAATCCTCGTGAGTAGGGCATAAATGCATATACCCCATATGGAATATATGAAGATAGGGGTTCCATCGCTTAGCCATAGCATGTAATAGGTTCCAGTCTATCTCAAATTCGTAGAAGTAGAGAGCACTTCTCAACATGAATCTCCCAAAATTGATCTTCTCTACAGGGTGCATCCCTATGACGGTTGTTTTGACTAATTAGTCGATCGGGTTATTGCCAGCGGCTAACATCCTGGTTCGACACAAAAGGGTAATTTAGTACTCTTCCAAGGTCCATGTAAAAGATCAGTTTTTTTATTTTCTTCTGGAAAATCTTGTTCTTATGAAAAATATTTTCTGAAAAATATTTTTTTTTTGGAAAATATTTTTTCTAGAGAACATTTTTTTTTTTTGGAAAACTTTCTTTTCTGGAAAATATTTTCTTTTTCTTCTTTGAAAATTCGATTTTCATTTTGATTTAAATGGCCCAGTCCATCATGATTGTTGGATCGGGATGGATTGGGTCATTATTATAAAAGAATGGATTCGTTATTGGGTCGGTGCACCCATTTTAATTTTTAAAAATAAAATTTTTGATCCTTGAGGACAACCATATACTTTGATCTCATCATTCAGCGCACTCACATACATTCATCAATCAAAAGGGTCCATTTAATAAGCAACTCGGGAACACCCACGATAAATTCGGGTCGTGACCTACTGGGAAGGTTTCTAGACTTTAAGCTTACTACGTGCAATGCATTTTTATCTGGCCACCCTTGCCCAAGCACACCTATATACCTTTCGATACGTGGTGACTTGGTTTGATATACCGTATAGGTGATAATCTAAAACCTTAATTCACTTCTCTGAAGCCAAAAATAGCCAGTTTGATCTCCAGTTGAGAGGTGGCGCACAATGCTGAGTAAGGGCCCACTTAAATACCTCTCGTCTAGAATAGACGTAGTCTATCCCCCTCGTACAGTAGGGTACATCGGGGCAAGATCTTGCTTAGGCACCGATTTTGACCAAGAAGTGCAATTGATATACTTAGATTATCTTTTATACCTACGGGTACGAGTCAAGAGTTGTAGCTTTCATAAATGGTTTGGCATCCCACGAGGGGACAGACCACGTACTAGTACTACGTTGGCAATCGGGACATGTGATTGTGTGGCTCACAATAGGTAAAAGGCTCAGGTTGTTCCAGCCTGGGTGCATCAATATACCTCTCAGAATCACATGATCAGACAGTATTGATGCCCCAGTTTGATATACCCTAAGGTACGTGACTGGAGTTGTGGTTTTCATGAGTGACGTCGCATCTCCGAAGAGACCGGGCCACGCACTAGTGCCACATTGGCTATATAGGACGTGTAAGTGTGCAAAACAGTAAACGTGCTTGTGGTGTGTGCAAAGCAGGGTGGGGTGTGCCCGGGATTTTCTCAAACAAATTGGCCCATGGGGCCCAATCATATCATTGATATTACATGAATGTTACATGACAATCCAACCACACCCCCTCACATCAATATTAATATCAAAATCA
Organism: Akebia trifoliata; assembly: GCF_017979445.1. Taxonomy (NCBI): domain Eukaryota; kingdom Viridiplantae; phylum Streptophyta; class Magnoliopsida; order Ranunculales; family Lardizabalaceae; genus Akebia; species Akebia trifoliata. The sequence goes on from NC_141380.1 coordinate 21,872,068, forward strand.
AACATGCATTTTAATCAATGTTATGGCATGTTAGAAGTGCAATTAACACGAGGAATAATAATTGGATCCAATCATTAAGCATATAGTTTCAAGTCCAAGCCAAAATATATTATTTTTTATATGGTTCCATCGAGGTTATTTTGGGGCAATCCCTAAATAATTCAAAATTTCAAAGGATATCGAATTGAGGGTATGACAATGATTGATGAGATAAAGAAGATGTTTTTGTTTATTTTTGTTTATTTAAAAAAAAAAAAACAAGTTGATCTCAATCAAAGAATTTTATGAAAAAAATATATACCCCCATGTTGTTGTCGGCAACATTCAAGACTCGATTTTTTTATTTTTTTTTGAAAATATATATTTAAAAAAAAAACTTTTTTATCGATTCAAGGACTTGATGGAGGTATAATTCAATATAAGTTAAACCCCTTGATAGAAAATTATCCGAAAATTGTGACAAAATTACAAGATTTGATTTTTAACTCAATTAATTCAAAACTCCTGATCAACGCCTTCCAACTATCAAAAATTTGTAAAATAGGAGCAACCTTGTATAATAGATTTTCGGAACCCGAGGTGATAGCAGATGTTGCTGTTAAAGAAAGCTTATGGGGAAATCGCAATCCTCTAACTCGTTCTATCATCTCAAACCAATTGATGTTCGGCCACCAACATTCTTGGTTACCCATAACTGAGAGCAGCAAAAGAAACGAACCCAACAAATTCGACAAAGTCATTCAAGAAAAGAATCGAGAGAGCATATGACATCAACCTTGTAAAAAAAAATTTTGCGTGACTCATCTGTCATACTGGCTTGTTGGAGAAAAAAAAACAGTTTTTAATTTGGTAAAAAATTTCCTCCAACGAGCTGTCCTAAATCGAGATGAAAAAGTTCTCTCGGAAATGTCTCTCTGAGTCTTTTGTTTGAAAGATAGAGAAAACCAATAGAAATCGAAAATCAATCTCATCTCCACGAAGAATGTCGCACTCAAAGTCGAGATCAAACAGCACCTAAACCATAAACGATTGATCGAGAAGCCACCAAAATCGAGAAGTGAGACAATATTTGGGTGAGAGAAAAAAGATGAAGATCAACAATGAGTTCAGCCATGTGATCTCTGATCTTTCATTGAATCACCCATCTCCCAGGGAAGACAACGCCCCCTTACCAGTCCGTTAGTTCACCACTTTCTCGTTCGGTTGCGAAGTAGAGGACTAAGACAAGCCCAAAACAACTAATAGCTAGATCGTTCGAGCTTTATAAATCAACATATGGAGTTTGGAACCCTTGAGCAGCAGAACTCTCGAGTCTCTGTCGAGAGTCGAATGGGGAAAAAGACGTTTGAAATAACTAATTAAAAGAAAAAAAAAATATAAAGGTTTTTTTACTTAAGACACCCCATTTAAAATTGTTGTGTTTTAGAAGCTTTAATCGGCTTGTACTGTGGACACACCACTAAGAGTTGCTGCCGGCAGAAACTCAAAGAAAACTCTTTTTTTTTTTCACTTCTTTTTATTTGCTGTCCATGGGCTTGCCTAAAAAAAAAAAATAAACACCTAAATAATAAACAAATAAACTCAAAAATTCTCCCATTTTTTTAAAAGAAAACATTATCAAATAATATATAACCCATGTTTCTAAAAAAATCTTTTGTTATCCAAACACGGATCGACATACCTTAAAAAATGAAGAAAAATAAAGAAAAACTCTTTTTTTTATTATTATTCCATCATCATTATTCTACCCTCAATAACATTATTCTTTGAAATTTAATATTATTTAAAGTCACCCTAAGTGACTCTCGATCGAATTATAAAAAAAAACATGCCACATTAACGTACCCGGAATTAAACAGAAATTAATGATTGGGTCAACAAATAAATGAACAAAAAATGGTAACCTGACAATAATAAGAAATTAACTAAAAATTAAATAGAAAAGAAAGAGAGCAAAAAAAATAAATAAATAAAATAAAATCAAGGTCAATGGCAATATTCCCATACTTGGGGTTTTTCAAGTTTGATCCTCAATGATCCCCAATGGAGTCGCCACTGAAAGCGCCCTCGATCCGCGGGGTGCGCGGATCCACTTTTGACCCTTGAGGTTTGGGAGTCGCCACCTAGTTATTACGGTCTAGGAACCGATGAATGACTCTAAACGGATAAAAAAACTAATCTAGAACCAAAAAAAGCTGAATTCGGGGATCATGTTACGGGGTTGGAAGGTGTTAGGCACCAACCCCGCCCGGCCAAAGCCGGTCTCTACTAACTTCCCAAATAAATTACATTGCTAAAAACCTAAATAATAATAAATAAATAAATAAAGTTATACCTTTCCGATAGCAAATACTTTGTTCCCTCAGATCCGACAAAAATTACTCCTTGTACCGTACTCCTTGCTTCGTTCTGTCTCCGGATTTGATTCCTGATCTCCGAGGCAAGGTATCTCTAATTTCTTGGATCTGAATTCTTCAAGTTTGTTGTAGATTTTGAGATGTTTTTGGAAGACTTTTAGGTGTTTCTTAGGCTAAAATCGAATGAGGGATGTTAGGTAAGGAGTTGGGGCTCCCAAACTAGGGTTTATGGGAGGTTAGGGGGGCTTTTAGACCTACTTATCTTAGGGTTTATGATTTGATACGAAAATAGGGTGTGAGCACCTCTATTTATAGATTTTTTTAGGGGTTGATTTTGATAGAGTTAGTATTTAATTAGAGTTCTTTTAATTAGAGTTGTGTTTTAGTTAGAATTGTTTTATGTAGAATTGTGTTTTAATTAGAATTATTTTAGGTAGAATTGTTTTTTAGTTAGAACTCTATTAGATAGAGTTATTATTTAATTAGAACTCTATTATGATTTTGACTTTTGGTCTTATTTGATTGATTTTTAATATTTTGACTTTAGTCATAATTGATTGACTTTTAATATTTTGACTTTAGTCTTGCTTAATTAACTTTAATTTTGACTTTAGTCTCACTTGATTGACTTTAATACCTTGACCTTAGTCTTGCTTGATTGACTTTAAATTTTTGGAGAACCCCCCTCTAAAATATCTTTAATTCTTTGGAGCCCCAAATGGAGGGGTCCTTAAAGAAATATCTCACGAACCCTCAACAATTTTACTTGAAAGTCCGATTGATCGATTTTTTTAATTCAAAATTTTAAATTAATTTCATTAATGTTTCACTTTAATTATTTAATGTTTTATTTATTAATTTTAAAATTTTTAATTATGAAAATTGTGAAATTACCGTTTTACCCCCGGAGAGGACTTTTCACGTTTTAAGTCAATTTTTAATGTTCTAGGATGTTTAGAATCGATTTTTCGTAAGGAATTCAATGGGAATATTGGTTTGTGTCATTTATGAAATTTTTTGTGTGAAATGGTCATGAACTTTATGAGGGGCATTTTCGTAATTTTGTTAAATTCTCTTAAAATTGGCGAAGTGATTTATTTGATTTCGATTTGTTATTTTATGTGTTTGAGAGAGTTTTCCTAAGCATAACGTAGGCTCTAGGATCGTTTTGATGTTAGGGGTATTTTCATAATTTTATCATTTTTAGTGATTTTTAAAATGAAACTTCTTTTTGGATCTGCAAGATGATGATTTCTATGTTTCTAGAGCCGTATTTTCCTAGTATAGCGTGGTTTCTAAAGTTTTGTCAGTTTGAGATACCTCATCCGAATTTCTGAAACACATCCGGTAAAGCAATGAAATACACATCCATCATTGGGAATCATTGCAATCGGGTTGACGAGTTAATTAATCAGGCGGATGCAAAAATGGGGTGTCTACACCAAGATGAAGAAAACAGAACACCCAAGTAACGAATATGGAAAGACCCTTCATGAAATCCAAGGATTTCCAATACTAAATTTTGATCAATACAAGAGTTGCTAAGAACCCTAAACTCTTTTCATCATTCACTTGTAAACCATAACGATTATAAAAATGATCTAACACTTTATGGATATTCAAAAGCGAATTTTTATCATTTTGGAAAAATATCATCACATCATCCACAAAAATCAAATGAGAAATACCTAGAACACCAAAGACACTAGGGATTAGAATAGCTTTAAGAATGAACCTCCTTGAGAATCAAACAAGTGAATACTTCCATAACTAGGGTAAAGAAATGGGGAGAAAGTCAATCTCCTTGTCGTAATCCACTTTTACTCTTAAAAAACCCATGGGAAGACCTATTAGCTTGAACAGAAAATCTAGGTGTGGAAACATACTCCATTATGAGATTAACCCATGGTAAAGGACATCCCAGTTGAAGAAGAACCGACTTAAGAAAAGACCAATTAACACAATAAGTCTATAATGACCATAAAAGTGATAACAGTTGGTAGGGGTCTAACCCTAATTGGATTGAACCTTTTGTCAAATAGATTGATTAAATCACATGATTGAATTATATTGTTGTGAACTGGTTTGAATCTTTGAACCCAAAATCAATTAGTTCATCATTTTCAGAAATGATGAATCCTACAGTAAACCATCAGGAGAAATCCAAAAGGTTTGATGGGTCTAATTTCAAAAGATGGTAATAGAAAATGCCAAATTTCTAACTAAGGATGCCCTGGTTCAGCAAGAGAATGAAATTAACAGGACTACTATTGTCGTTGTTGAGACTTGAAAACACTCTGATTTCCTATGCCGAAATTACATCCTCAACGGATTTGACAACACACTATACAATGTATATAATACAATCCAAACTGTAAAAGAGTTGTGGGAATCCTTAGATTAAAAATACAAAACAGAATATGTTGGAAAGAAGAAATTTGTTATTGGTCGATTTCTTGAATATTTATGATGGTAGATTCCAAGACTCTTATGAGTCAAGTCGAATATCTTCAAATTATCTTACATGAAATTCATACAGAAGGTATGATAGTTAATGAAACTTTTTAGGTGGCATATATAATAGAAAAATTACCATCATCGTGAAAAGATTTCAAAAACTATTTAAAATATAAACGTGAAGAAATGAAGATGAAAATCTTGATTATAAGATGAAAATTGACATAGGTATATTAAAATAAGTTGACCAATAGCTTTGGAAGCTAGAGAGAACCGAATTGATAAGTTCTATCCGGCCAACGTAAGATAGAAATAAAAATTTCCACCCTTCCACTTTTTTTGCAATTAGGTTAACATAAGGAGTGGGTTAACCAAGATTAAGAAAGCAGAACACCCAAGTAACGAATAGGGAAAGACCCTTCATGAAATCCAAGGATTTCCAACACTGAATTTTGATCAATACTAGAGTTGCTAAAAACCCTAAACTCTTTTCGTCATACACTTGTAGACCAGAACGATTATAAAAATGATCTAACACTTTACGGATATTCAAAAGCGAATCTTCAATTGAGATCAAGATCTTATATGGAGGTGACTTTATGGCATGTTTAAATTTTGGGTTAGATCTATAGCCAGTTAGACATAATTATGTCAATTTCTATTTTATTTTTAGGGGAAATTATTAAAAAAAACTATAAAAAAAAATTTAATTCGTAAAAAAAAATCAGATTTAAGACCTTTTAAAGGCCAAAAATGTACATGAGGAGAGAGAAATTGTGGCGCCCCGCCGAACACTAACACAAATCCCCATGTCAGATCTCGAGGTAGTAGGTAGCACCTCGAAATTTCGGCATGGTTTCCTCTGTTTATGTTAGCATTCCAAGGCGAATAACCTGCACCTGATAAACGACATACAATCCTGCATATATACGCATAAAATAGAATACTAGCGGAAGCTTATACACATCTAATATCGTACGATAGATCAGAGTGCGGAAGAGAAAATTTATATACAGGATTATACAGAGATTTTCTTACTCTAACAAAAGTCCTAACACTCAAGACAGAATCCATAAGACTACCTGGGGGAATTGACACCACTAGGGGGTATAGCCCTAGTACTTACCAGGTGACGAACTCTGGTTGTCTATCTGACCAACCAGATGATCCTCATTCGTACTCTATACTTGCCTCGCCAAGCTCTAAATCTGAAACTAAAAAAAATAGAGAAGGAAAGGGTGAGTAACAATGGTTACCCAGTAAGGAAAAAACACAATTTCTACTAATAACCTCTTCTAACATGAACGAATAAGCATACTAGATCATTTTAAAGTTTGTAAAATTTTACAAAAGAAACTACGATTAACTGGTACATATAGCCAGGGATGAGTAACTAAATATTTTAAAACTCATATTACATCAATCAACAGTACTCACTATAACATTCTCTTTTTATACAAATCTAATTGATCAAATGGAAACATTAAACATGGATTTCATTTTATATATCAAAATAAGGCAACATGTACATAATACACAATGGTGGAGTATTGGAATTAGAGAGTTGGGATTCACGACTGGATCGCTCCCAGTCAGGACATGATGTTACAATTCTTCTATGGCTTTTAGTTCCTGATTTTGTGGCTGGTCGCTGTTTACCACGCTTGGTTGACCATTTATCCGGCTTAGGCTGGCCGTTTGACGTGACCGTAAGCAATGGGTCTCTTTTCGATGTGTCAGAACGTTTGACTACTATCGATTATTAGTGATCACTCACTAATCATCTTCGTCTATGCCTATCAGGCGTGCATGTGATTCCTAAATATACAAACCATTCGTATACGACCACCTTTACATTACAAGTTCGCTGGTAAAGATAGAGAGGAATAAACCCGGATTCCAGTTGTGACTCCACTCTCATACGCGTACCATACCACGTATGAGCTTGGTGGTCCCTACCGTACATCCCAGGATAGTACACCACTCCGGATGATATGACGCATTATCCCTTCAGGCATTCACAAACTCTTTAACAACTCACAAAATAGCTACATATGTATATTATTTTCATTTGAAAACAAAAGAGAAATTAACAATACAAGGTTGAGAATAGATATCCAGTTTCCTACCATGCAAGTGTGGCCACCCGGCCTAAAATAAATAACATAACGAAAACATAAACAGCGCCTCGCGCTAACAGAAAGTAAATAAACATGCAACCAACAATATTACCCCTGGCTATCTGTTCACCAACCTGCACACAACACAACAACATAAAATGCATACATCACCCCTCAGGTGTGACTCTGACATTTTACCGTTTCATACCCTTTTTCCCTTTGTCCGATTTTTACAATTTTCAATTTCTTTAATAAAACATCCATTTTCTGATATTCATCAACTCAATATGAGTTCATTGAATATTAAATCACATTTTCCAACTAAAGAATTTATTTTTATCAATAATATTAAAAAAGAAAATAAATTTTATATCAAAACGGGGTCCGAGCAATGCACAAGACCCAATTTATGAAAATAACCCGTTAAAATACCCTACCCACATATAATTTGTTAAAAATACAATTAAACATATCAAACATGCTGTTTCTGGTGTGAATTTTTGAAATAACAAAATAATTCTATATTTTAGAAATACATTCAAATTTTCAGATAAAATCCTAAATGCAATTTTCACAATCTACGATTACTAATAGAAATTGAGAGTTCCTTACAATCTCTAGACGAACTGATCAAAGCGTGTGCACAGAAATCGAGGCGATCGGCACGGCAATCGAGACGGATAAAATTTTGAAACGACTGATTTTTGAAATCGACATGGTGGTTTCGAAGATCTCGATGTGCTCGTCTCTTCTCCCTTCTACGACGAAAGACGGTTTGACCCCGAAACCGATGAAAATCGAGGTCGAAGTTACGAAATCTCCGTATAAAAATACGGCTGATTTTTGACTATACGGGGTGAAAAAGGCAAGAAAACGGAAGGAATTTGGGTAGGTTATGTAGAGAACGAGGCTGCGGACGTTTCTCCCTTCTGCGTCGGAAGACGGTTTGACCCCGAAACAGACGAAATCTGAGGTCAAAGTTTTGAAATTTCTGTATCCAAATACGGCTGATTTTTGACGATATCGAGTGAAATAGAAAGTGAAACGAAGAAAGGTTGGGTGGGTTTTGTAGAGAACGTAGCTGCGGACATTTCTCCCTTCTGCGTCGATCGTCGACGGCGAGCCGTTTGTGAGAAATCTGAGGTGGAAGATCAAAGAGAAAAAAAAATTTTCGTTTTTATATGTTTCGGCCGTATGGACGCGTTGGGGAAGATGAGTTTGTAAAAAAAAATTAAAATATTATTTATATGAAATTTGGGACGAAATCGATATTTCGCCTATTGTTTTGATCGATGATAACTTGATCATCCGGACTCCAAAACTGACAAATGAATATTCTATTTCGCCTAATTTTTCGTTTTGGATCTAATGTTGTAGTCAATTTCTATAAATTCTATCTCTAACAAAAATTTACATTTTTGACCTGAGGTGACCCCTAAAGTTGATGTCGTTTTCGTTTTTGACGATAATTCGACTTCTTAATTTCCAAAAATGATAAATAAATAGTTCATGTTCAATAATTTTTTGTTACGAATCCAATGGCATAATCAAATTTTAAAAATTCTTACTCTAGCAAAATATCACTATTTTAGCCTGGTCCGACCCGATAATCGAGGATTTTGCAACTTTTATATTCGGACTCGCATTTGAGCGTGCTTACAGGCTAAACTATGTTTTTCGATCATTTTGAATCTAATGGTGAGGTTAGATTCTATTTAAAATGATCAGAACAAGGTCCTACAGTTTTACCCTAAGTCCCACTTTCAAGATTTTCTTACAATTCCACTATATATTTTCCTCGAGATACGAATTAAAATTTGGGGGTGTTACAGAAATTTTCGACCCCTAAAGGGCCGAAAATTTCTCTCTTACTTTATTTTCTTTATCTTACTTTCACCTCTTTTCTCTCTGTCTCTCGGTTTCATCATTCTCTCTCTCTCTTTCTTCATTTTCTTTTTCTTACTTTCACCTCTTTTCTCTCATATATTAAGATCGTGATCGTGAAGATAGACCTCGATCGTGAGATCTTGATCTTGATCAATATGATCATGATCATATATGTGATGAAGATTGTGATCCGCATCTTAGGACAATCTTGATCACATTGATTAAGATCATGATCGTGATTCGTATCGTAGGACAATCATGACCACGTTGATTAAGATCAAGATCTCACAATCACTATCACAATCTTGATCTTGATCATGATCAAGATTGAGATCTTGCGATCACGATTATGATCATAATTACGATCACGATCATAATCTTAATCATGATCACACTGATTAAGATCAACATCTCACGGTCAATATCAAGATCTTACGATCACGATTTTGATCATGATCAAGATTTTAATATATGAGAAAAAAAAGGTGAAAGTAGAAGAGAGAAAACGAAGAAAGAGAGAGAATAATGAAACTGAGGGAGAGAGAAACTAGGTGAAAGTAGGAAAGAGAAATTTTCGACCCTTTAAGGACCGAAAATATCTCTCTCCTCCTATACATTTTCGGCCCTTAAAGGGCCAAAAAAGGTTTGTGTTTATAATTCTTTTAAAATTTGAATTTTTTCATGAATTAATTTTTTTATTACTAATAATTTCCCCTTATTTTTATCAGTTAATTTTTTTTGGAAAAATGCTATACTCACAGGTAAGAGCATGGCATATAACGTCTGTGAAAAAATCGATGTTAAATCTATTGACGTCTTAAAAGCAAGATTATTATGTCGGTTACAATCTGACGTTATATTTTGGTAATAATGTCAGTTTTAAATGTACCAACGTAAAAATTAAATCAATAAAAATATTATTTAAAATTATTTTCTATAATTCAACGTCGGTTTTATAAAAAATTGTTGTTATATGTATATAATGGAGGTTTCATAAGAAAAACCGACGTCTTATCTATATATATACCACCTCCGCCTGTATCACCACCAATACCATGCACAAACATAAACATTAATTCCACACCTCTTAGTAACTTTGCTAATTAAGTTGGCACATCAGAAATCTGCACTATGCTACCACCACCACCACCATGCACAAATCTTACCAACTTTGCTAAGTTGGCACTTCAAATCATTGCCCCATATAATGTCTATACTAAAAATACTAAATGGTTCTCTTACTTTCACTCCAAAACGCAAACATCATGAAATTAATGTTTAACTTACATAAAGATTAACAATTCTGAAAAGACTTCATGGACAAGTCAAACTTCTATAATGGTAGCAATTATTTAGATCAAAATAAATCATTGATTAACTTACATAAAGAATAACCAATTACACACACAAGGTAAAAATTTTAAATTGACTGCTTTGTAGTAATTTAGATGGAAATAAACTATCAAAATAGGATTCATGTTTATAGATTACTTGGCTAAGAGTAACCACTATGTGAAAAAAAAAACCCATATTTGACAGTCTCAGTTCGTCAAATTTTGATAAATTTAACGGGCCTACCCGTCAAATATGCCTGTCAAATATTTTCTTATAGAATTTTTTTTACGGCCCTTAACTATCAAATTATTGAATTATGAGCTTTAAAAAAAAATTATATAGTCTATGACAATCAAATATGGAGGTTTAACAAATAATAACACGATCATCTAATTCACTAATCACAACAATTTAAATAATAATAAAAAAATCATAAAACAAATATCATTCATAGAAATCAAATCTTCACTGTGGACACGGGATTTTCAACTCTTTGAAACATCTCTCCACTTTGGGGTGTTTTGGAGTCGCCACCATTCATTTTCGGAAATGGGTGTGAAAGGTCACCCAAAATTGTATTTTTTGAAAAATATGTCATTTTGATGACTCTCGTATGGATAGGGTACATGGTCCAACCTTTGATTCAAAGGTAAGGGGGTCCATTTATGGAGTAGGGAAGGTATTAGACACCCTACTCCATCCACCGTATGTGGTAACCTCGGATTCGATCTTTTTTTAAAATAAAAAAAAGAATAAAATCGAAAAGATTCGATGTGTGCCCTCAAGTGTGAGGGGCTTTCGATATTGGTTCAAACCATTGAGGGCACCCTTATTGAAGAAGGGGCTCTTTGGTGATTTAAACCATTATGGTGTGTGCAAATGTGTAGGGAAGGGGGTGAGTAGAAGATGGGAGTTGGGGGGTGCTCTTTTGTCCAAACCCACCTTGTTCCTTCCTTGACTTCCTTTGACTTTCCTTGATGAGTCTTTTTTTTCTTTTCTTGATTTGTTTGAGAGAAGGTTGAGAGTTAAGAGTTGTGAGATGAGTTGTGAGTTGGGTGTTGAGAGTAGAGTAAGAGTAGAGAGTTGAGGGAGTTTTAATTTTAGGAGGTGTTTTTCTTAATTTTTTATTAGTTTTTGGATATTAGATTTTTCATTAGGGATTGAGAGTTGAGAATGAATTGGTATTTATAGAATTTTGGGGGTTATTTTGAGAGGTATAGTTGGGTGAAATGATGAGAAGTGGTAGAATGGTGTTGGGTTTAAGAGAGGAGTGGGTGTAATTTAGAGGAAATAGGAGGGTATTTAGGGAAGGGGGTTAAATGGGTTGTTTACAACCCAAATGGGTTGGATCTTTCAACCCATTTGGGTTGAGTGTTAGATGGAAGAGAATTGATGAGAGTGGTTGAAAAGATGGGATTGTGTAAGAGGGTAATTAATTGGTGAGATGAAAGGGGAGTGGTGTTTGATTTAAGAGAATAGAAGATTTAAGAGAGTGGTTGATGATATTTTGGGAGGGTGAAGGAGATGATGTCATGTGTCAAAGTGGGTGAAAATGTAGGGTTGCGATGAGTTGATAGGAGAGGATGAGTGTTTGATTTGAGAGGAGGGGTGTAGGTTTAAGTTGTAGAGATGGGTTTGTAGGTAATGATAATGGTAGATTAGGGGGAGATATGATGATGGTAGATTAGGAGGAGGTGTAGGTTGTAAGTATTTGATTTGAGAGAATGGATAAGATAGGTTAGGAAGGAGGTGTATGTTGGAGGTGTAGGTAGATGATATTTAGAGAAAAGTAATAAGATAGTTAATTTTTTAGAGAAAGGTGATGGGAGTTGGTGGTTGGATGAGGAAGGTGAGATGGGGTGATGACATGTGTCAAACATTGATGATATTGGGTGATTGGTTGTGATGTTGGGCTTGGATAGAGAATTGGGCTTGGGTAATGTGTTGGGTTGAGTTGAATGGGCTTGGGTAAGGGGTATAATAAGAATGGGTTTAGGTTGAATGGATTGAATTGAATAGGCTTGGGTAATGGGTAGAATAAGGATGGGTTTGGGCTTGCATTGGGTTGAATTGAAGAATATAGGAGGGTGATGAGATGTTTGGGTCCACGGGCCACGTGAGTAGTCTTGGGCCGTTTATTAAAAAATAATGACAGAATAAATTGGATTTTTGTAGGTTTGGGCTTCGGAGCCCATTCCAATTTTTGTGATTTTTAGGGCATTTTACGTCGAGGGCCCAGTCAAATTTAGGTGTCTACATTCACCATCCAAGAAACTCAATTCACATTAAATTCAATTAGAAATCAAACACAAAATATATCATTGTAATACCAATTAATTCATAAACAACACTTCCATCTATTCCGGATAGCTTTAAGAACTCCCACTAGGGGGGTGCAAAAGCTTGAGGTCCTTACACAACCACAATCAATAGTTAAGATTTTAAAATATTGATTTCTAAGGTTATGAAAGGTATGATAGAACTCATAAAAAGTAAAGGAAAACTAATATAGATAAAATAACATGCACACACAAGAGATACCAAATTTTTAACGTGGAAGAACTTTCCAATGAAGAAAGAAAAATCATGGGGCAAACCAACAATAAATCACTATATCAAGATAAAGAGTATAAAGGATTACCAAACCCTAACTTGAATCTTATATAATTGAAGAAAACAATTGAGGGTTTCCTCATAAGGTTTTATACATGTCCAATACCAGTATTACAACCTTTGGAATCCATTCCGGCTAATCTTGTGCAAATTATGCCACCACGACCAACACGACCAATCACCACTACCACCATACCTGGCCCAATCTTGTGCCAATTATGCCACCACCACTATCCAACCACGACCCCCGCCATGACCAATCACCACCACCATGACACCATACCTGGCCAATATTGTGTAAATTATACTTAATCTGTCATAGACTTCCATTTCTCACCTCCTTGTTCATTTGCAACCTATTTTCATTTACAATTGTAGAATAAAAAAATTAAATAAATAAATATATAATATAAAATATTGACCAATTAAGAGAAATAATATGGAATTAAAACAAAAAAACTGCACCATTGAAATACTCTTGTTGTTTGCATTTGCTTCATTCTATGATTTCCTAAAATCTTCCCTATAATCAAAACATTATTATAAGAGATCTTACTTAAAAATCTCAAACTAATTAACATTGTCAAATCATCAAGGTACACATACATTCACAAACAAATTTAAGTTTAAATACATACATAAAAAATTATCTAAGTTCATTATTATTTGAAATTCTTTGTCCAAACTTTGCAATCGTTATTTTTTTAGATTCCATGAGAATGATGTTCTAAGGCTTTATAATTGAATTACATATTTAACTATCTTGATGTATTCTCTCCGTACATCATTAATGTCTTCCTAACTATAGGTCTTCTTCTTATCACTATTAAACTGAAATATGTATTATAAGTCATTAGTAATTCAAATCACGTATTAATCTATTGAAGGTTAAAATTAATAAAATTTATCATATATTACTTTCTTAAAGATCTTCTTTGGGTTGCTTTCAGGAATTTAAACGAGTTCTTTCATGAATCTCATTATATATTACCTACAACTTGTATTGTCTATTTGTCTAGGGTACTAAATACATTAATTATATATAACAAACTTAATCAGTATATATAATAATAATAATAATAAAAATAAATACAACTAGTGATAATCAACCTGTGGCAAAGTAGATTCTCCTACTTTAGCAAAATTGTAAATCTCCTTATTTGATATGTCCATAACAATTAAGATCCAATGCCAATTACAATTAAATATATTACATATATCAATCATCATTTATACTTAAGAATTATAAATAGCGATATCTTTAATAAAAATATGTATCCAAGAATAAGAATTAACTTCTGCCAACATTGTAATATCTTATTTTCAAGGTATTGAGATGTTAGTGCCTTGTCAATATTTTGTAGTAAAGTACGGATAGTATGTGGGTTGACGAAGTAAATCTAATCATGATTTAAGAATATATTTTGTTCGTATAAGTAATTGAAAAAAAATAAGAAAAATTACAATACAATAATATTTAAAACTATTAAAGTTAATTAAATAACAAGTACATATATTTTACCTTATATATAATGTTACATTTTAATCATCAATTTTTTTCATTTGACAAATGACCAACATATCCTCGATTAAGTAAAATAACTGGAAAGCTTCACCATAAATTCTTTTTTTGAAATTTACTTCATAAATGTCATTCTTTCTTATATAAGTGCTTGAAATGTCATTGGAATCACTATTTTTCTAATATATCAAACTTTCAAATATATATATTAGAGATTGATGTGCATATCTATATTTAACTACTAAGCCACACATTAATTCATAGTTACCTCTAAGTCTGTTACAAGTACATCTCATGACCAAATAATGAAACTATCGATACTATCTTTGATAGCAGTGATCTCATCATTTACTAGCATAAGGATGGGGGCATTTGGTTATATAGAAACATGTATTGATACATGAATGTGTCCCTCCGTCAATGCTTCACCATGCAATGACTCATTTATAATTCTCTAATAATAGATTCCTTAACCAACAATGTTGGTCTTGGACTGATCTAAGTTCATTTTGCATTGTTTTCCCTACCCAAGATTATTATGGGATGGATCATAAGGTGGGTTGCTCTCAAACAATAGAGTCAGATAGATTCCCTTTCTTTTATTACTTTGAACCTAAATAGAAATAAAAAATATGCATTAAATGCTATACTTGAAATAATAAAGAATATTTGTATAAAGGAGATGAATTACCTTCAATTATCTAATATTAAAATCAATCTTTTCTGAACCAGCAAGTGCCACATGTAACGTATTCATTTTTTTTTATTGTTTTTCAAGCTAGACACATTGCATTCTAGCTTTCATATCTTCTCATCACCCCTTATTGTATTCTTTATAAGGATTAAATGTTTTTGTTTGTACAAGCAACTTTCCTCGAGCTCTATCACATATGCCTTTGATCCTCTATAAGGAGTTAGCAACTATTGGCTTGGTGTTACATATTGTCCCAATCCCTTGACCCAATCGGGATGCTCAAGAATCTATAGTACTACATACAAAACATCGTTGGATCCCTAAATGCTTAGGATCAATTCTTTACAGAAGCCAACTCTAGCTTTAGAAGCTAATTTCTAGAAGAAGCAAAAGCCCAAAACTTGAAAAGTCACATCCAATAGAAATTTGTTCGTTACACAAGCACATAAGCCAAAAATTGATATTCATTTGACAGTTTTTTATTATTGAATTTTGATAAAATGACCGGAATACCTTTAATATTGATAATGCACTTAGAATGTACAAAAAATGAGTAGAATACATTAATAAATATATAATTACATTATATATATATAATAAATTTTTATTAAAAAATTATAAAAATAATTATTTTCAATTTAAATAAATTTATAAATTTTATAATTCTATCAAAATTTTGGCAGCATCTCTTCTTAAAAATGAATATATGATAAATAAAATACTTGCATAATACACAATCCAACATCCACATAAAAATGAAGGGTATTTTGGTAATAAAGTAGTGATGATGAATTATTTTTTATCTTGGTAGTAAAAATGAAGGGTATTTTGGTAATTTCTCTTTATTTTTAAGGTTAAGTTTGATTGAAAATTTGATTAAAGATGAAGGGTATTTTAGTAATTCTTTTTTTATTTTTTAATGTTAAGTTTAGTTGAAAATTTGATTAAAGATGAAGGGTATTTTGATAATTAATAAAGATGAAGGGTATTTTGATAATTCATTTTTATTTTTTAAGGTTAACTTTGATTCGAAATTTGATTAAAGATTAATGTTATTTTGATAATTGGTAAAGATGAAGGGTAGTTTGATAATTTTTTTTTTTTTTTTACGATTAAATTTGGTTGAAAATTTGATTAAAGATGAAGGGTATTTTAATAATCTCATTTCATTTTTTAAGGTTAAATTTGGTTGGAAATTTGATTAAAGATGAAGGGTACTTTGGTAACTACACTTGCGCCATTTAACATTTTTACCTTTAAGCAAAAACCATTTGAAGAAATCCCTCTTGAACGACTTCTTTTAGGAGTTACTTTTGGGCTTTAATTGAAATTCGTAAGAGCCAAAAAAGCTTAAACAAATATCATTTATCTGACTTTTTTAGTTTAAAAGCATAAAAAACAAAAAAAAACTAGTTCCTGAAATCCAAAAGAACACGATCTTAAACTACTATTATCAACTAGTTTTAATAACTTATTCTATAAATAAACGTTACTAGATTCAATATTTATATAAATTTTTGAAGTTTAATCAAAAACATAATTACATAAGACAGCTCACAATTTATCCCCCTTTAGCCTGTGGGTTCATTGATATAATTTCCTTTTGAATTGTGACGAGTTTTCTTCCAAATTTTTTCTAATTTAATTTTTTTTTTTTTAGATGAAGGCTCATCGCTAACTTTCTGTTAAATATAATTAAGTAAGACAACTCACAACTTACCCACCTTTAGCCTGTGGGTTCATTGATATAATCTCCTTTTAAATTTTGGCAAGCTTTCTTCCAAAGTTTTCCTTGCTCAATTATTTCTTCTGATGAAATCTCACCACTAACTTTCTGTTAAATATAATTAACTTAAATTAATTACAATAAGAGTTAAAAAATAAAAGGATAAACTTTGAAAGATAATTACCATCTCCTTTATCAAACTCGAATAGCATTTTCTACTAAGGTAATAAGGGTAAACATTATTCAACTGTCTTTTACTTTGAGTCATTCTAAGCTTTTGAAACTCCTCAGTCACTCTGGATTTTATGAATTTGTCACAGTTAACTTATTCGAAGAATTAGTATTTATTTGGAATATTATTATCTTATTCTTGAAATCTCGCTATTTTGCCTCCATATCTTGGATTACTTTTTTATGGATCGTTCGTTCCACTATAAACTTGGACTGGAAGATGACAGTGGATTGTTAAGTTAGTTTTGAAACAAATTAGTAATTCAGAATACTAAATTTAAAATATCTACACATATTTATCAAAGATTATGAATTGTCTTTTGTTGATGTAGGCATTTACTTCCAACTTTCAATACTTATAAGGGACATATTGGCATGCCAATGAGGCAATGTATAAACTAAAACTCTTGTCAATAGATCTTATTGGAACCCACATGGTATTGTATTGAAGTTGTTTCCTATCAATAGGTCTAGTAAATTATGGCATCATTGTTGAACCACATCAACTTTTCTTTTTTCTATCTTGGATACTAGTAGTTTGAGATGGATCCATTTATGAAATAATAATTAGATATTAAGTGTGATTGTATTAAAAAAAATGGATATTAAAATATTTAGATATTAAAAGAACCATGATGAATAAAAATTATAATTTAAATAAATGCATGTATTAAAAATACATATGTATCGATTCATGTTCCATTACAATCATATCTCATATAAGATAATATTAAATTATCATCAGCTAAATCAAATAATTCCACATTTGACAATGCATTGGTATAAGGTT
The DNA here is from genome assembly GCF_017979445.1 of Akebia trifoliata. Lineage (NCBI taxonomy): Eukaryota > Viridiplantae > Streptophyta > Magnoliopsida > Ranunculales > Lardizabalaceae > Akebia > Akebia trifoliata. Next base: position 21,889,800 of record NC_141380.1, read on the forward strand.
GAAGTTTGTTTACGACATCATCAATGTCGTCGTTGGTAGGATACTCTTTTGTAGGAGTTGATAGAAAAATTGAATATTTTGAATCAAGTTGGTATTCTATGTAAAAAACTTGTTTGGCTTGAAAAGCAAAAAATAAAAGAATTATTTTTATGACCAAGTCTACACTACGTGAAAATTGGAAAATTCAACATAAAAAATTGACGGGCCAAAGCTCACGAATTTTAGAAACTGAATTTTGACAATTTAGGACCGTCGAAATTCTTGATGTTCCTAGATTTGACAGCTTAGAGCTGTCGAATTTCTCTCATCCTTCATTAATTCAACAATTTCAGCCCGTCGAAAAAAAAATTTGACAATGAAAAATTCAACGTCAATTTGACCTCTTGGTCCATCAAATTTGGGATTTTTTCACATTGTACTACCAAGCTCAACTATCATGAAACTAAAGTCATCAGTTATGATGTTGTTATTGTTATCGATCCAATCACACTTAAACAATAAAATCTTAAACATATCATGAATAAGTAATAATATCTTGACAATAACACCGCATGTGGCGCCCCGCCAAACGCTAACACAAATCCCCATGTCAGATCTCAAGGTACTAGGTGGCACCTCGAAATTTCAGAATGGTCTCCTCTGTTTATGTTAGCATTCCAAGGCGTTCAACCTGCACCTGATAAACGACATACAATCCTGCATATACAAACATAATATAATAACTAGCGGAAGCTTATATACATCTAATATCGTATGATAGATCAAAGTGCAGAAGAAGGAATTAATATATAAGATTATACAAAACTCATCACTCTAACAAAAATTCCTAACGCTCAAAATAGGATCCACAAAACTACCTGGAGGAACTGACACCACTAGGGGTAATAACCCCAATACTCACCAGGTAATGGACTCTGGTCGTCTATCTGACCCACCAGATGGTCCTCACTCGCTGGTTCTATGCCCGCCTCGTCAACTGCAGGCTCTGAAGCTAAAAAAAAAATAGGAAGGAATGGGTGAGTAACAATAGTTACCTAGTAAGAAACAAATAATTTCTGTCAATAACCCCTCCTAGCATGAACAAATAAGCATACTAAATCATTTTAACAATATAAAATTTTACAGAATAAACTACGATTAAGTGGTACATATAGCCAGGGATGAGCAACTAAACATTTTAAAACTGACATTTCATCGATCAGCATTACTCACTATAATATTATCTTTTTATACAAATCTAATTGATCAAATGGAAATATTAAACATGCATTTCATTTTATATATCAAAATAAGCAACAGATACATAATACACAATGGTGGAGTATTGGAATTATAGAGTTGGGATTCACGACTGGATCGCTCCCTGTCAGGACATGATGTTACAATTCTTCTCTGACTTTTAGTTCCTGATTTTGTGGCCGGTCACTACACTTACCACGCTTGGTTGACTATTTATCCGGCTCAGGCTGGCCGTTTGACGTCACCGTAAGCAATGAGTCTCTTTTCACTTTGTCAGAATGTTCGACTACTATAGATTGTTAGTGATCACTGACTAATTATCTCCATCTATGCCTATCAGGCGTACATGTGATTCCCAAATATACAAACCATTCGTATACGATCACCTTTACATTACAAGTTCACTGGTAAAGATAGAGAGGAATATCCCGGATTCCAGTTGTGACTCCACTCTCATACGCGTCCCATACCACGTATGAGCTTGGTGGTCCTTATCGTACATCCCAGGATAGTACACCATTCTAAATGATATGCCGCACTATCCCTTCAGACATTCACAAACTCTTTAACAGCTCACAAAATAGCTACATATATATATTATTTTCATTTGAAAACAAAAGAGAAATTAACAATATAAGGTTGAGAATAGATATCCAGTTTCCTACCATGCAAGTGTGGCCACCCGGCCTAAAATAAATAACATAACGGAAACATAAACAGCGTCTCGCGCTAACAGAAAGTAAATAAACATGCAACCAACAATATTATCCCTGGATATCTATTCACCAACCTACACACAATACAACAACGTAAAATGCAGACATCACCTCTCGGGTGTGACTCTGACATTTTACCGTTTCATACATTCTTTTTTTTTTTTTTATAGTTTTCAATCTCTTCAATAAAATATCCATTTTCTGATATTCATCAACTCAATATGAGTTCATTGAATATTAAATCACATTTTCCAACTATAGAATTTATTTTTATCAATAATATTGAAAAAAAATACAAATTTTATATCAAAACGGGATCCAAGCAGTGCACAAGAACCAATTGATGGAAATAACACGTTAAAATACCTTACCTGCGTATAATTTGTTAAAAATACAATTAAACATATCAAACATGCAATATCTGGCGTGAATTTTTGAAATAACAAAAGAATTCTATATTTTGGAAATACATCCAAATTTTTTTTGAAAAAGTTCTAAATGCAATTTTCACAATCTACGATTACTAATAGAAATTGAGAGTTCCTTACAATATCCAGGAGAAAGAATCGATGCACGTGCACGGAAATCGAGGCGATCGGCAAGGAAATTGAGGCTGAAAGAACTTCGAAGTGGTTGATTTTTGAATCTGGCCTAGTGGTTTTGAATATCTCAACGCCGTCGTCCCTTCTCTCTCTTGCGACGGAGGACGGTTTGACCCCAAAACTGATTAAATTCGAGATCGAAGTATTCAAAATTCTCGTATATAAATATGGCTGATTTTTGACGATATCGAGTGAAATAGAAAGTGAAACGAGAAAAGGTTGGGTGGGTTTTGTAGATGTCGAGGTTGCGAACGTTTCTTCCTTCTGCGTCGGAAGATGGTTTGACCTAGAAATGGACGAAATCTGAATTCAAAGTTTCGAAATTTTCGTATATAAATACGGCTGATTTTTTATGATACCGGTGAAAGAGAAGATGAAATGAAGAGTTCTTGGGTGGGTTTTATATATGTCGAAGCTGCGGATCTTTTTTCCTTCTGCGGCGGTCTTTAACGGTGAATCGTTTGCGAAGGATCTGAGGTGGAAAATCAGAAGAAAAACAAATTTTTTATTTTTTTTATATGTCTCGGCTGTTTGGACAGGTTGGGGAAGATGAGAGAAAAAAAATTAAAAAAATTTATTTATATAAATTTGGGACAAAATCGGTATTTCGCTATTATTTTGATCGACGATAACTTGATCATCCGGACTCCAAAACTGACAAATGAATATTCTATTTCGCCTAATTTTTCGTTTTGGATCTAATTTTGTAGTCAATTTCTACCAATTCTATCTCTAACAAAAATTTACATTTTTGACCTGAAGTGACTCTTAAAGTTGATGTCGTTTTTATTTTTGACGATAATTCGACTTCTTAATCTCCAAAAATGACAAATAAATAGTTCATGTTCAATAATTTTTTGTTACGAATTCAATGGTATAATCAAATTTTAAAAATTCTTACTCTAGCAAAATGTCACTATTTTAGCCTGGTCTGACCCAATAATCGAGGATTTTGCAACTTTTATATTCGGACTCGCATTTGAGCGTGCTTACAGGTTAAAGTATGTTTTTTGATCATTTTGAATCCAACGGTGAGGTCAGATTCATTAAAAATGATCAGAAACATCCTAAAGTTTTACCCCTAAGTCCCACTTTCAAGATTTTCTCAAAATTTCACTATTTTTTTTTCAAGATACAAATCGAAAACTCGGGGTGTTACACCGCATTAACACATATTTGCAATTACAAGATTCTTATCTTTGGCACTTGCGACATGTGAAGATGTGGCATTTACAAAAGCCCTACATTCTGGGTGACGTGACCACCATCACGATCTTTTGTATTATAATAATGTCCATTGATGATAAAATCAGCACATTTAATTACTTATATTTGTGGTTCCTGTGCTACCCAGCTCAATGTGTCTGATATGACATTCTCCGAGATGCTAAAATCATTTTTTTATCATTTTTTAATCCACAGTAATGTTGTTATTGTAACCTTTGTTTATCTTTCGATTGTTTGGTAGTAGCTATTTTTTTCAAGTATGACATATCATTCCTATAGGTGATTAATAAACACGTGATTGGATAATAGCTAACAGAAATAATTAGAAAAGAAAATTAAGTACATGGTTAAATGTATTTACTTGATATAAGGTTAAAAATCATTTATGTTCTGCAAATATATCGATATTGACAAAGGATCTATTTCAACGATACAAATATATTACCACATTGTATAATTTTAATTTCCTTCATTCTAGTACGTGGTATCCCAATTTCATGTGCCCCAGATAGATATTTTATGCAAAATTCAACTGCTTTTTCTACGATATAACATTCAGTAATGCAGTATTTTGGTTGTTTTTTATTGCATATGTAATCCTTTAAGACCTTCATAACCCTCTCAAATGGGTACAATCATCGAAAATGAATTAGTCCACATAGTTTAACTTCTTTCACGAGATGCACCATAAGATGAACCATGAGGTCAAAGATTAAATATGAAAAATATTTTCAAACAAACATAGGGTGACTACCAGCTCCTTCTATATATCATTCAATCTTTTTACATGAACTACTTTACTACAGATAACATTGAAATTTTTTTTTTCTAATAGCATACCTATGTGTTTAGTTAAAATTGATCGCATTACCATAAGTAATTACTATATCAAAATATGACAATTATGGAAGACCATACAATTTTGAGTTTTCTATTGAAACACTATTTATAAAATTTGAAAAATACCCAACAACAACTTGAGATCATATAGTGTTTTGTAAACTATTTGTTTTCGTCAATCAATAAGGTATAACATGTTGATGGCAAGTATGTTGTATTCTTTATAGTCTCCGATACCAATTCATTCCTTATACCCAGATTTAAAAAATCCTTACGACTATTTGAAAGCGACCTCGATTCGCATGTGCGAATCCACTTTTTTTGTGTTTGTGAGTCGTCACTTAGTTTTACGATTTAGGAACCGAATCATGACTCTAAACCGGAAAAATGGACTAATCTACGAAAAAAAAAGAGTTCGGGGATCACGTTACGAGATCAGAAGGTGTTAGGCACCATTCTCATCTGGCGAACGCCGGTCTCTACTTTTTCAAAATAATTACATTGCAAAATAACGACCTAAAAAATCAAAAAGAAATATTACATTTGTTACCTGAGAGATTGTGACGGTTGATCCCCTCAGAATCTGGCGAAGAGCTTTCTTTGTGTAAGTCTTCTTGCTTTTGTCTCCGTCACTAGATCCGCTTCTGATCTCCAAGATGAGGTATTCCTCCTAGATCTAAATATTTTCTGACTTTTCTATGTGTTTTTTAGTAAAAAAATAGGGTTTAAGAGTTAGGTAAGGACTTTGGGTTTCAAATTTAGGATTTTGGGAAGGATAATGAGAATTTTTGGTCTCTCTTTCCTAGGATTTTTCTTGACCTCCGAGTTTAGGTTGTGGAAACTCCTTTTTATAGAGTTTTTTGGGAGTTTTTCAGTTTGACTAGGTTTCTTGAATATAAAGTTAAGTTGTTTAATTAGATTATAATTATGAATTTAATTCTTACATACAATGAAGATTTTTATGTTTTTAGATAACCCCTTAATTATATTTTTAATTCTTTGGGACCCCCGGATAGAGGGGTCTTTTAATAAATATATGTGGTCTTTATTTAAGTAAATGGGCCACCACTTAAAATTTGGCCTGTGAGCTTAATTAATTGATTTATTTATTCAAAATTTTAATTTATTAAGGTTTCTCTTTACGTTCATTAATGTTTTAATTATTCATTTTAAATTTTTATTTTTAGGATTGGAAAAATTACCATTTTGCACTCAAAAAAGGCTTTTGAGTTGAAGGTTGATTTTTGATGTTTTGAGATGTTTTGAAATTAAGTTTTCGTAAGGAATTCAATGGGAGTATTAGTTTGTATCATTTATTGATTTTCTAGTATGAAATGATCGTAGACCCTATGAGGGTGTTTTCATAATTTTGTTAAATTTTACGAAAATTAGCAAAATAGTTTATTTGATTTTAGTTTGTTATTTTATGTATTTGAAATGATTTTCCTAAGCGTAATGTAGGCTTTAGGGGTGTTTTGATGTTTAGGGGTATTTTGGTAATTTGATCATTTTTAGTGATTTTTCTTATAAAGCTTCTTTTTGTCTCAAAATGATGATTTCTACATTTTGAGTCATATCTTCCTAGCGTAGCGTGATTTCTAAAGTTTTTCTTACTTAAAATATTTCATCTGAATTTCTAAAACATATCTAGTAACAAATAAAAACATTAGAATATTCATCCATCATTGGGAACTGTCACAATAAGGTTGACGAGTTGATTAATTAGGTGAGTGCGAACATGGGGTGTGTACAGATGCCCCTCTTTAGTAGAATGATGAAGCAAACTAGATAACAAATCTACTTTGGTAGATAGTGCGATATTTGAATGCCAAAACTAATGACACTTCATTTTGTGATTTGATTTAGCAATTTGTCGAGGCATTCGGATCTTTGAGGGTAAAACTCTCCCCGAACTAAAAATTTGTCAAGTCCTCGAGCCTGAACTCTTACTCACAGATGGTGTCAGATCCTTAAATTTTAGAAAATTCTCCCTAACTAATGCAAATGTCATGAATGTGCACGTGTGTGCAATGGTGTGATGCCTAGGGAGTATTCTATCGGATCATTGAGAATAAACTCTCATCGATTAAAAAAGTGTCAGGTCTTATAGATCTTTTCTCACTAACACAAATGATTCAAATTGAAGTGTAACAAAGCAATGAAAATAAACATGCAATTATGACAAAGTTGAACAATGAGGTAATTAGAGTCATAACATTATCAAAATCAGGTGATGTAGGAAGTTCATTAAATCCTATCGAAATTCTTTTTTTAAAGTTTGAAAAAGTTTGAGTCTCATTTATCAGACTCAAACTTATTGGCGCTACGCTTCTCGGGCTACGGTTGTAAGAACTTAAAAATTCCTATTCAAGTTGGAGTCTCATTTCTCGGACTCGAACTCATTGGAACCACGCTTCTCGAGCTAAGGTTTGTAGGAACTTAAAAAATCTTATTCAAGTTAGAGTTTTATTTCTCGGACTCAAATTCATTGGAGCCACGCTTCTTGGGCTAAGGTTTGCAGGAACTTAAAAAATCCTACAAAAGTTGGAGTCTTGTTTCTTGGACTTGAACTTATTGGAGCCACGCTTCTCAGACTAAGGTTCGTTAAAGATTCGATATTATCGAGCTCAAAGATTGAGAGATTGGACCATTATTGGCTTATCTTGTATCTGGATTCATAATCATCATTGGACTTCGTCGGACTTTTAGACTTTGGGTAAGATTTTCCTTTTTGATCATGTGATTAAGAATGAAAACCTTGGAATCACAAAAATGGCCCTAGTTTGAAGGTTGGCTTCTAACTAGAACTTGACTATGAAAGTGATGGAATAGATTGCACTTGAAAAATATAAACGAGCAACTATAGACTCTGATGAATAACAAATAGAAGAATCGACATTCTTTTAAATTCAAAACTCCTAAAATTATCATATGTGCAATAAGGAATTTGATCATTTTCTTTAAAGCTTCTTTTGAGAAATGCTTCAGCTCGACTGAAAATCTTGATAATTATTGGAATAGAAGATCTTTCTCTTCAAAGTGATCAATGGTTCTACACTTTCCTCTAACGAACACTTGGACAATTAAACATACTCTTAAAGATCTGACATGCTCAAGATGACTTTTGAGTTTCGTCGACTTCAACATTGTCTTTGTCGGATGTGAGCTCTTAGCTGAAAAACGAATGTTGTAACTTGAATAATTTTTTACATTTTCTAGTAATAAATTTTTTCTTTTCCTTTTTTTGTACCCTAATTTTTACGTAGGTCACCTTTTAAGATTTTCAACCTAGCAGGTTTTGCTTTTTCTTTTTCTGCAGATATCTTGATTTTTGCCTAAGTTGCCTTTTCAGGTTTTCAACCTAGCAGAGTTTCTTTTTTATGATTATGTCCTATATTTGCCTAAGTCTCCCTTTTGAGTTTTCAACTTAGCGAGCTTCTTTTTTTCTTGATGATCTTGAATATTCAACTTGATAACTTCCTTCTAAATTTTTTTTCTCAGTGGGATTTTTTCTTTCCCTTTTTTTTGTGTCCTAATTTTGCCTAGGTTGCCTTTTCAAGTTTTCAACCTAGCAAGCCTTCTTTTTTTATGGTTGTGCCCTAACTTTTGCCTAAGTCATCCTTTTGAGTTTTCAACTTAAACTGACTTCTTTCTTCTTCATGATCTTGAATATTCAACTCGATAACTTCTTGGTCCCCTACACATTAATCGAGTCAATTAGCATTCAGGAGGACTTAATAGGTGGGCTTATGACATGGTTTAGAAAGAAAAAGTATAAGGCTCGACTTTCCAAAATGTCCCTACTCTGATATTCTCTTTTTTCTTTAATGCCCCTGGTTTGATAATTTTTCTTTTCTGTCAATTCTTTTGACTCTTTCTTTTAATGCCCCTAGTTTAGCATTACTTCTTTTGAACCTTTCAATAGAGGATTTTCCTTTTGGATGACACCTTCCTTAAGAGAATATTTTTTTTTTGAGTGATCGGGCCTGAAGTGACTTCTCAGGTTGCATACGTATCCCAAATATTTTTTTTCTCTTTTGAGATCAGGTCAAAATATAGTTCATACTAGACTTCCCTCCCAAGATTGGTTGGTGTGGCTTAGAAAAAAAGGCTATTAAATTTTTTAAAGGCTGTGAGAGACTAAAGAAGGTTATCTTTTTCTTGGTAAGATAGGAAAATGATTCGACCAAAAAAGGCCTCCTTTGGAGAAATGTTGCTTGATTTGGTCAAAGTTTCGGGAACTTGGTATATAGATTGCTCTATCGAGTAAAGTCTTCTTTTGAGAAGGAATACTCTTCAGTCTTCTTCTACGAAATTGAGTGTGATTGAATTCTTTGTATTTGACATTGACTCGTTCAACCCTTTCCAAACTTTGAAGAAAATCTCATATCCTTTTGCGAATGAGAACTCTTCTTTCTCGAGTGAAAAACATGATGAATCACTTCTTGTGGATCTTAGCACCTTTGTCAATGGTTTCAATTCTTGACCGATAATCTTTGATTTTGAAGTTCACATTCGATTTTATGCCTTAATTTATTTTGGTGCAATCTATCAATATATCCTCATAAGACCATGCAGGAACGTTGTTGAATTTCTTAAGTAAGTTTATTATTCTCTCATGTTCCCTTGAAAATAATGTAGTACCCATTTAAACTTTTTGAGTATACTCTTTAATTCCAATATTTATCAAGTTTGATTAGTGAGTATTGAGTTATTTCTTATGTCAAATTTTATGTTCACATCATTATTGCGCGCATGATAATCAAATGCTTCTTTATTTTATTGGAATTGCAAAACATAAACTGACAAACTCGACTAAAACTTAAAAATTAAATAAAGACTAATGTAACTGAAACAACCAACTAAATTTAAAGCCTGACGAAAACTGAATTGAAATTAAAAGAAAACACAGGGACGTTTATTTACAAAGCGGGGAGGTTCTTCTGGGTAGATAGACATAATACTATAGTGCAAGGGTAGACTATTTGAACTTGGCATTGATACTTTGGCTAGATGACTATTTTGACGACCCAAAGTAGCATAGATGACGGTTTAGAACATTTGGAAGCAATTATTATCACCGATGGTTCAACTGTTGAACCTATTGACTCACCAATTTTGTGATGAGTCAGAATCGGACTAGTTTGCCTAACTAAGTAAGATTTCAATAATACAGCCTTCTAGATTTCATTAAAAATCTTAGATAAAAAAAAAAAACTTTTTTGGCTGAATCCAAATTTAAGATGAAATTTAATGGTGAAAAATAACTTCTTTTTTCTTTTTTATTGTTTTACTTTTCAAAGTTCTTAGAATTTAGTCCTCTACGACATTGTGGTATCTGATCATATTTTTGGATTCTACAAGATGACACGGTCAGGACATTTCCCTACTAACTTAGTAAGGAAAGTGATTTTCAAAATACAAGATTTTTAAAATATTTTTTTTTCTTTTCAAGATGGAATTTTTTCTAAAAGACTTAAGAAACTTTATATTGCTACACGAACTTCTTTTTATGATACACTAAAGCATGAAAATTAAAATGGTGTTTTTGGTGTGTGTAGACATGAAATGTTCATAATGAACCTCAATACTACATTGTTTGGAGTCGCCACCATTCTTTTTTTGGAAATGGGTGTGAATGGGCACCCGAATTGATTTTTTGAAAACCATTTTTTCCATGGCATTGTAGTGACTCTCATTTGTTGGAAAGGGCAAGGTCTACCTAAGATCTAGGTAAGGAGGTCCGATTAGAGGATGGGGAAGGTGTTAGACACCCCATCCTCTCCACCAAAGGTGGTTACCTTGCTTGGCCATTTTATTTTGTAAAAAATTCAAGAAAACAAATATTAAAATGCATGAGAATGTATGGTAAGAGTGGTGTGTGCATTAAGTGGAATATTCCCTTAACAAAGGGTTTTTGATTTTTAACATGACATTAGGGGCATTCTATGGAAAAGAATGACCCATGTAGCCACATTAAATTTATGAATATGAATGTAGGTTTGAACTTTTAGAGAGACTCCATGATGGAGTTCCCTTAAGGCCACAACCATGATGCATGTATGCATGGTTAGAAACTTAGTGTTTCACCCCATCAAGAGGGTGACACATTTCTTCATCATTGCCATGCATAGGTGAGTGTGTGCATTGTGTACAATATGATGCATGAGATTGAGGTAAAAAGGGCTTCAACCCCCATCCTTTCGATCGAACCTTAGTCCAATCTACCAGGGATGGGAGAGGGTATACATTACATCCTAAGGCTTTCTAAAAATAAAATAAAGAGAGGGTTAGAAGAAGAGAATGCAAACTTTGAAATAAGTAAACTACATCTTAAACCCTACCTTGTCCCTTGATGGTGAACTTGGACCTTGAAGAGTAGGCTTGAGAGATGAATGAGATGGTTAAGGGTTGAGTTGAAGTTTAGAAGATGAGAGAATGAGTAGGAATTTTTGTAGAGTTTTAGGTTGAGAGATGGGGGCTTGAGAGCATGAGTTGTTAATAGGAAATGAGGGTATTTATAGAGTTTTTAGAGAACTTTTGGGGATAAAGTGGTCCAACCCTAAAAATAAAGAACATAGACATGAGATTTAGGTTATTTCTTTTTGGATTTTCCATTTGTATGAGGGTAAAGATGACATTTGTGAAGAAACCCTAAAAACATGCTTTGATCCTTGGTTTTTTGGTAAATAGAGGTGAGAGAACAAAAGTACTTTTGGGAGGATGAATGGGGGAGTGACATGTGTAAAAGTGGAGTGGTAGGTAAAAAGTAGATCTTGGTTTATTTGTAAATAACTCATAAAGCAAGGGTGGAAGTGTAGTTTTGAAATGGACCAATGGAAAAACAAAAGCACATTTGGGAGGGTGAATAGGAGGATGACATGTGTAAAGGTGAAGTGGTAGGTGAAAAGTAGACTTTGGTTCATTTGTAAATAACTCATAAAGCAAGGGTAGAAGTATATTTTTGAAATGGACCAATGGGAGAACTCCATGTATGTACTTGAAGATTCCCACCTTTTGAGGGTATAATGGGAAGTCCTCTCACCTTTATGGATTATTACCAAAGACCAAATAACCTTTTTGGTTTGACTAAACTTTTTGAGAAGGGCATTCTTGAGTTTTCACAAAGGAAAAGTTGACCCTCCAATTAGATGATGCATTGGGCATTGGGGGCTTATGAGGTATCAACATGTGTCATCTTATGAAGGGGTGAGAGGATGGACTTGGAGTGGGTTTGGTATTGGGCTTAGAGAATTGATTTTGTCTTGGGCTTAGGTTGGGCTAGAAAATGGATTTAGATTATGGGTTTAGAATGGCATTGGGTTTTGGGCTTAGGTTGGGTTGAGTAATTGGATTTAAGACTAAGAGAATGGGCTTGAATTTAGGTTAAAAGATGGACTTTGTTTTGGGCTTAGATTTGGTTGGGGAGTGGACTATGGTAAGGGTATGGGTAATGGATCGATTAATGAAAAATGAACACGAATTGGGAGTGGGTTAGGGACAAGGTTGAGCATGCAAATTATATGACATGATGCATGTATGCATGTATGCATGAAAATGATGCCAAGTAGCAATGTGGGTCCGTCGAAAATCTTGAGTTCTAAATCGGAATCAATTCGAGGAAATTTGGATCTTCCTATGGGTTCGTGCAAATTGGGGTGTCTACAGCTGCCCCTCTTTGCAGGAGTTGCTTGCAAAGAACTGCAAAGAATAAATTAGACCCTTTATTTGCACGAATCCGAAATAATTTATTGCATGACGATTAACAACGCCGGATGGATTGAAGAATTTTTTGTAAAATGTGGCTACCCAAGCACGGGGTCTGACAGGATTAGCCTTTTTGAAACCCTTGATTTCGTGGCACGGAGCTCGTTTGAAATCTTAAATACCATTTTTTATGATTTTTGGAAGTGATTGACATTTTGAACCATGCAATTTTGAGATATTTTTTCTTTTTCCCTCCTTGATTTTGCATTTCGAACTTAGTTTCCCCTTCATGGAAGTTATAGGATCATCTTGAGAGAGCTTAGTGTGACGTGACCATCTTTGAGAAAGACTTGCATGATGGTATAATATTTGAGTATTTGGTGTGTCATCAAGCCTCGGATGTGAAGAGAATCATCGTTGACCAAGCTGCTCAGGTCAAGCCCTAGAGGATGGCTTGTTGCCTTCTACGCTTGCCAGAGAAATGCTTGAGTGGTACTTTGCCCGTTATTCCTTCTTGTACCCTGCTTTTAATGGTAATGATGTAACACTATTTGAAATGAATGAAATAGGTTTTTTTTACATAGTGGCCTCAGATATATCTACTGCTTTCGAAAATACTTGATTTTAAGAAAAGTCATAGATTCTTCGTCATAGGCCAAGAATAGTAATTTTGATGATGCATTTTTTTTGTTTTAGGTTTTAAAAGATTCCCTTTGTCGAATAATCTGTGACAGACTGTGTTTGAAAACTCTGAAAGTTAACGATCATGGTGCCTTTGCCAAATGTCGAGGATACAAGTGTCAGCTAATCCTTAACCTCTTTAGAGTCATCCCCGATATTGAAAATTTTGACTGAGTTATCTTAGTTGCATCTGTTGGAACATTGAGGATTTCGAGATTTTCGTCGTTCACAGTTTATACTCTTGCTGGCCAGGAGTTGTTTTTTTTTTTTTTTGTTCCCCTTTTTTTTGTTGTCTTTTTTTTTTTTTTTTGTTTTTTTTTTTTTTTTTTTTTTTTTTTTTTTTCATTTTTGCCCCTGGCGCCAATTACGATTTTCACCAGACCTGATTTTCACATTTTTGCGCATCGACGCCCTTTTTGGGTTTTCATCGTGCCGGTGGTTTTGATCTTGCCATAGCCTGATTTTTTTACTCACAGTGCCCTGACGGGTTTTCACCATGCCCTTTCAGTTTATGCTTACTTTATAGATTTTTTTGCTTTGAATACCTTTTCGGTTTCTCTATGCCCCTTGTGGCTTGGTGACTCAAGTTGAGCTGCGAGGTCGAACACTCTACTCTTCTAGTGGCGCTCTTTCTTGAGTAACAGATCTGGACTCCCCTCTCGAGTTCCTCCGACGATTTTCATGGTACGGTGACTCAAGTTGAGCTTCAAGATCAATGACTCTACACTTCAAGTCGCTCTTTTTTTTCAAATATTCGACCTGGTCTCCCCTCTCGGATCTTCCAACGACTTTGGTGGCTTGAAATCTGATTTAAGTGGCAAGATAGACTGTACTGACGATGTCTTCCATGACGTGCTTCCACCGTGATTGAGATGCTTTGAACCATTCCCTGATCTGAGAGGACTTTTAAATAGGACGAAATATAGGCTTAGGCTAGGTTGTGAAAGGATGTAAAGAAGGCTGAGTTTGGATTTATTGAGGGGTAGTTTGGACACGGGGTTCGTCTATTTTTGTTTCGAAAATATGATCTATGTCTCCTCCCGTCGTCACACGAACTTATTTAGGTAGGAGATTTGGGTCGAGTTTGAGATCAGACATTCGAGATTTTTGACTTTTTGATTTTTTTGTACTTTTAGCCGTTCACAGTTTATCCTTATGCGGGCCAGGAGTATACTTTGTTATTTTGTTTTGACTTTTGGTGATTTTTGTTTGTTTTTTTTTTTTTTTTGTGGTGACTTGCCCCGATCTTAGGTTAAGAAATGAATGTGATGGCTCAAAAGGGTTAACTAAGGGTAGATAGTTGTTCAGGTAGTGGAAAGATGGCCTCTCTTCATTTCAAAGGATGACTTCAGGCGTAATATTTTTTAACGGTGTCAACATTGATCGGTTGCGGAAAGACTTCCACGTCCATCTCTGTGAGAATCAGCGCTCCTCCGGACAGTACCTTTTGGACGACGAATGGCCCCTCGTAATTTGGACGAAACTTTCCTCTCGCATCTTCCTGTATTGGCAAGATCTTCTTCAGAACTAAGTCTCCGGGTACAAACTCCCGAGGTCGAACCTTCTTGTTATAAGCACGTGCTATTCTTCGTTGATAAGTTTGCCCATGGCAGATTGCTGAAAGTCGTTTCTCTTCTATTAAGTTTAACTGGTCGAACCGGGCTTGGACCCATTCTGCCTCCTCCAATCCAACTTATTTTAAGATTCGGAGGGAGGGAATCTCGACCTCAACGGGCAAGACTGCTTCCATTCCGTATACCAATGAGTAGGGTGTTGCCCCAGTCGAAGTTCGGATTGACGTTCGGTAAGCATGTAGAGCGAAGGGCAACATTTCATGCCAATCCTTGTAAGTAACAGCCATTTTCTCAATGATCTTCTTGATGTTTTTGTTGGCGGCTTCAACTGCTCCATTCATCTTTGGTCTGTAAATGACTGAGTTGTGATGGGTGATCTGAAAATCCTTGCACATCTTAGACATATCTTTGTTCTTGAGATTTTTGGCGTTATCAGTTACTATCCCGCTTGGGAGGCCGTACCGACATATGATGTTGTTCTTCACAAACTTCAAGACATTGCCTCTAGTAACATTGGCGTAAGATGCTGCTTCTACCCATTTTGTAAAGTAGTCTATGGCGACTAAGATGAAGTGATGCCCATTGGAAGCTTGAGGATTGATCTGCCCGATGACATCCATGCCCCAGAGTGAGAAGGGCCAAGGAGAAGTCATATTGTGCAATTCTGAAGGTGGTGCATTGATTTTGTTGGCGTAGATTTGACACAAATGACACTTCCGAACATGTTGGTACCCATCACTTTCCATGGTCATCCAGTAGTAATCCATTCTCATAATCTTCTTTGCGAGCATATGTACATTCATATGAGGTCCACATACTCCTCCATGCACGGTCTCGATCAAGCGTTGAGCTTCTGTCTGTGTTACACACCTGAGGAGGACCTCGTGATGCGACTTTTTGTACAAGACTTCGCTACTCAAGAAAAACTGTCTTGCCAATCTCTGAATAGTCTTTCGGTCCGTTGTTGTGGCATCGGGTGGGAAAGTTCGGTCCTCTAAGAATGCCTTGATGTCTGCGTACCATGGTTTTTCCTCTGGTTCTTCGATATCCACAGGTAAGCAATATGCTGGCTCATCTTGAATACCAATCTCAAGAGGGTCAACTATGGTATCTTCAGAAATGCTGATCATTGAAGCCAGAGTAGCCAATGCATCTGCAAACTGGTTCTTAGCCCTTGGCATATAAGTAAAGGAGACTCGGGTGAAGTTTGAACTTAGATCTTCAAGATACTCGTGATACGGCACTAGTCTCTGCTCTCGAGTCTTCCATTCCCCTGTTGTCTGGTAGACTACCAAACTTGAGTCTCCAAATACATCTATTTCATCCACTTCGAAGTCGATTGCTGCTTTCAACCCCATAATGCATGCTTCGTATTCAGCTTCGTTGTTCGAACATTGGAACCTCAGTCTAACCGCAATGGGGATATGGGTCCCGTCTGGCTTAACTAGAACTGCCCCAATTCCATTTCCTTTTTGATTTACTGCTCCGTCGAAGTACATTTTCCAGCTAGACTCTTCATTGTCGTTCCCGGCTTCAGCAAACAAGATGGCTTCATCAGGAAAATTTGTCTTTAGCGGCTCATAGTCGAGCAGAGGGTGTTCCGCTAAGTGGTCAGCAATGGCTTGTCCTTTAATGGCTTTTTGAGTGACATAGGTGATGTCGAACTCAGATAATAGTAACTGCCATTTTGCGGTACGTCCCGTTAGTGCCGACTTCTCGAAGAGGTACTTCAAGGGATCCATCCGAGCAATGAGCATAGTCGAGTAACTGAGCAAGTAATGGCGTAACCGTTGTGATGCCCAAACAAGGGCGCAGCATGTTTTTTCGAGAGTCGAATAGTTCACCTCGTAACTTGTGAACTTCTTGCTAAGGTAATAGATGGCCTGCTCTTTTCGACCTGTTTCATCGTGTTGCCCCAGTACGCAGCCCATGGAGTTTTCTTGCACGGAAAGATACATCAGTAGAGGTCGACCTGATGTAGGAGGAACTAGAACAGGCGGATTAAGCAAGTATCTCTTAATCTTGTCGAAAGCTTCTTGACAGTTTTCATTCCATTCTTTTGGCTCATTCTTTTTCAGTAGTTTTGAATACTGGCTCACAGATCGGAGTTAGTTGTGCGATGAACCGACTAATGTACTGAATTCTCCCTAAGAATCCCCTGATCTCTTTCTCTGACTTGGGTGGCTCCATATTTATGATGTACTTCGTTTTAGCTGGATCGATTTCAATGCCTCTTCTACTGACAATGAACCCCAATAACTTCCCTGATGTTGCCCCAAATACACACTTTGCTGGATTAAGCCTTAAGCTGTACTTCCTTAATCGATCAAACAATTTCTTCAAGTTTACCAGATGATCCTCATCGAGGTTAGATTTGGCTATCATGTCGTCCACATATACCTCTATCTCCTTGTGAATCATGTCATGAAATAAGGCAGTCATGGCTCGTTGGTAAGTTGCCCCAGCGTTCTTGAGACCGAATGGCATGACCTTATAGTGAAAGGTACCCCAAGGTGTAATGAATGCAGTCTTCTCTTGATCTTCTTCTGCCATTTTTATTTGGTTGTAACCCGAGAATCCATCCATGAACGAGAACATACCGTGCCCTGCTGTATTATCGACCAGAGTGTCGATGTGCGGTAATGGAAAGTCATCTTTAGGACTGGCTTTATTCAGATCACGGTAGTCCACGCACATACGTACTTTTCCATCTTTCTTTGGTACAGGAACGACATTAGCGAGCCACTCAGGGTAAGTGGATACTGCGAGAAATCCTGCTTGGAACTGCTTCATTACTTCATCTTTGACCTTAAGTGTCCACTCTGGTTTCAGCCTTCGTAATTTCTGTTTGATCGGCTTGCTTCCCGCTTTGATTGGTAATTTGTGAACGACTAGATCTGTGTCTAAACCAGGCATGTCTTGGTAGGACCATGCGAAGACATCTTGGTACTGCTGTAAGAACTTTGTCATCTCCTCTTTCTGCTCAATTGTTAATAAGGCTCCGATTTTAACGATCCGTGGGTCATCTTCGGTGCCTAGGTTCACTGAGTTTGTATCCTCTATATTTGGCTGAACACCCTTCTCGTGACGTTCTATGAGTTCTTTGATTTCTCTTGGAGGATATTCAACCTCTTCCTCTAACTCTTCTTCAATCCCCATGAGATCAAAGTCGAGCTCGAGGTCAAAGTCGTATTCTTCTCTTTCATACTCTGTTCTGTCACAAGGCTCATTCAACTGAGAAAATTCTTTGAAAACCTTGGGTATTTTGAAGATTTCTGATTTTTTTGAATTTTTGAGAATATTTGATTTTTTTGAATTTTGGAGAGTTTTTGATTTTTTTGAGTTTTGAAAGATTTTTTTTTTTTTGGATTTTGAAAACTTTTTGATTTTTTTGGATTTTGTGGACTATCTGTATTCCTGAAACACGATAAAGAAAAATCATGCAAATTCATTAGCAACGAAGGTGAGCCCCCAAAACAGTCTTGCTCCGAGGACGAGGGCTCATTATGGTCCTCGGGCAGATGAGATTTTGCTAATGACGTTTTTTTTTGGAGGCCGTAGGGATTCTGGACCCCATGGCGGCCTCGTAAGTGATTGGGTATTCCTCCCAATTCTTGAAAACTTGCCCTTCTTGTGCAGGGCGGATAAGTTGGGAGAGTGACTCCCTTGATGGTTCAGATATAACCATCACTTCCGAGTGACTGTCGTCAAATCCGGGCGGCGTAGGTATTTGTAAGGTGGGTGGAATTACGACAGATCCCCAATCGATTTGAAAGGGGAACGGTGATTTTTCTTCTTCGCATGTTGCGACTTCCGCCTTGGCGGGCTCTCTTTCTTCTTCCTCTTGACTCCATTCGGAATCCCCTCCGAACAAGATGTCCATGCCATCTGTAAAGGAATGCGGGGACTCAACGAATGAGTCTTCTTGTAATTGAACAGGCTCGATACTTACGATACTTGGTTCTCCTGTGTGACTTGTCGGTGGCAGTTCTGCCGAGTCATTTGACTTTTTCAAGGATGGTGGGAAGCTGATGTTGATATGTGGTACTTTGCCCAAGTTCCCCACATTAGGCTCTCGGTTCTGTCTTCGTGCAAGTCGAAGCTCCCTCTTCTTATCCTTCATATCAGAGATGTCTTTCCTCGTAGGCTTGAATCCAAGACCAAAGTAGGGAATGTATTTTCGTATGCTGATCAACGTGGCCCTGCCTTTTCCTTTAGGCCCTAACCCTTGTTTCGGACGATATCCCGCCCTTTTCATCACTCGTCCGACCATTAGGTTTGCTTTTGACCACCTTGCCCTTGTCTTCTCTTTCCCCTTTGAATGTGATTGATAGATGTAAACTGAAAGGCGTGAAACCCCTCTTTATCCCCGGTCATTTCTACATCGATATAAGGCACATCCGGCGATCGATCGGCTGGTATGAGATTTTCTGCGAGGACCGATATCATTCGCTGTCCCATGATGAATTTGACTCGCTGGTGCAAGGAAGAGGGGACTGCCCCTGCGGTGTGGATCCAGGGTCTTCCTAGAAGGAGATTGAATGCCGAGGGTATGTCCAAGATCTCGAATGTTATTTCGAAAGTACATGATCCGATAGTGACTGGGAGATCCAGTTCTCCTAATGACTCAGTTTTTCTACTATCAAAAGCCCTTACGGTCCTTCTAGTTGGCCGGAGGTAAGATAAATCCGCGTTTAACTTGTGCACAGTTTGCAGAGGACAGACATTAAGAGCCGAACCATTGTCGATCAGTACCCTTGCTACCATCATACCTTTGCACATCACCATAATGTGCAATGGTTCAATGTGTCCGCGTCCTCCGCTAATAAGCTCATCCTCGGTGAAGGTGATCGGATTGGAGGCCATGATCTGACCTACTGTCTTTTCCAACTCTTCTGGTGAGGTGGTCTCAGGTACATGTGCATTACTAAGGACTTTGAGTAGTGCTTCCCGATGATGCTCTGAGTTTAAAAGTAAGTCAAAGATACTGATTTGAGCTGGCATTCTATTCAACTGCTCTACTATGTTGTACTCACTCTTTCGAATGAGCTTGAGGAGGTCTGTTGCCTCCTTGTCAGTTACCCTACTCTTCTTCTTTCTGGTTCCCCTTGAAGTGTTTGTTCTTCCTCTACCAGCTTTTTCCTTTCCCTTTTTCTTTTCTTCTATCATCTTCCTCGTTCTGCCTTTTTTGTTCTTTTTCTGGTATTTGTAGCATCTTCCTGATCTGGTCATATGACCAATGTCTGTTACCATGGCCTCTTTCGGTTTCTCAATTCCTGCAGATGTTACGATCAGCGTCTCATAACTCCATGGGACGGTTTGGCTGGAGCGGTATGGGAAGGATTTAGGGGACATGATGGTCATGGGTTGAGGATCTGGCTTTACATGGAGGATAAGAGGTGGCGGACTAGGTTTGATGGTTGATGTGGGGTGTTTGGGGTTTGTGGGTTGGTATAAGATAGGATGAGGGGTGGTCGAGAGGAAAAGCTTGAAGTTTGAGGGGTCGGTGTAGCGTAGGGTATGACAAGGGGTGGTCGGGAAGAAGGGCCTGACGTTGGTATGGTGCACGGTATAATGAGAGGTGGACGAGCAGTAGAACTTGAAATTGTTGATGTGTAGGGTATAATGAGAGGTGGTCGTGAAGGATT